>NW_027042670.1:0-609130 GCF_036370985.1 Arxiozyma heterogenica | reverse complement strand
GAAATTACTGCAGATTTTCCAGAACAGAGATTATTCAATTTAAAAGATTTTAAGGAGGTTAAACGTATTTTAATGGAACTAAACATGTCAGTCCCATCTTCACAAGCTGTCTCAGAAGAACCAATTCGATTAACTATCAAGTCATCTAATGTACCGGACCTTTCTTTAGTTGATCTACCGGGATATATCCAAATAGAAGCTGCAGATCAACCAACTGAATTGAAAAGTAAAATCCGTCAATTGTGTGAGAAGTATTTAGCAGAACCTAACATTATACTTGCGATTTCTTCTGCTGATGTCGATTTAGCCAATAGTTCCGCATTGAGAGCGTCAAAGACTGTGGATCCTAATGGGTCAAGAACCATTGGTGTTATTACCAAGTTAGATCTTGTTTCCCCCGAAATAGCAAAAGATATTTTAAATAATAAGAAATACCCGTTAAAAATGGGCTATGTTGGTGTTATTACTAAATCACCAAGTAGACCGCATTACAGCTTATTTGGTGAAAGCATGAGCCCTGATTCCTCATCCTCTCTGGGTGGCATTTTTGGTAAGAAGTCTAATAATAAACTGCATGAAAAATATAAGGTGAATCAGGTTGGTTTACAACAAATGGAATCACGTCAGTTTGAAAGGATGTATTTTAAAGAAAATAAAAAATACTTTAATAATTGCCAAGTATCAACTAAAACTTTAAGAGAGAAATTGATTAAAATTTTGGAGATTTCAATGTCTAATGCTCTAGAGCCTACATCAACTATTATTCAACAAGAGTTAGATGATGCATCATATTTGTTTAAAGTTGAATTCAATGATAGGCAATTAACACCAAAGTCCTATTTGTTAAATAATATTGATATATTAAAATTAACAATAAAAGAATTTCAAGAGAAATTCGATAGATATAAATTAAAATCTATACTGAAAGCAGAACTGGATCAAAAAGTATTGGATTTTCTGGCAAATAGGTATTGGAAGGATGATAATCTCTATGAGCTTTCTTCGAAGATAAAGAGTAACGATGAGATGGTATATTGGCATAGAAAATTAGAATTAGCTTCCTCAAGTCTTACTAAAATTGGTATTGGTAGACTTTCTACTAATCTGGTTACTAATGCCATCTTACAAGAACTAGATAATATTTTAAACAAAACGCAATTGAAGAATCATGATTTGATTAAAGACTTAGTTAATAATACTGCTGTAAATGTGTTAAACTCTAAATTTTATTCTACTGCAGATCAAGTTGAAAATTGTATTAAACCCTTCAAGTATGAAATTGACTTGGAGGATCGTGATTGGAGTATGGCAAAAGATCACTCTGTGAGACTGATAAAGGAGGAATTGAGACAATGTAAGGAATGTTTTAATCTTATTCAAAATCATATTGGAAATAAGAAATTAAAGAGGGTTATGTCGTATTTGGAAGAGGATTCATCAAGGCCAGAAACTCTGGGTATATCTAAAATGCTACTAGAACGTGGTAAAGAAGCATTGTTCTTAGATAAGAGATCAAAAGTACTTCAGTTCAGATTGAATATGTTAAAAAATAAATGTCGTTCAAGGTCTGAAAAAGATAGATGCCCAGAAATATTTCTTAATGCTGTTAATGAGAAATTAACATCAACAGCAGTATTATTTTTAAATGTGGAACTGTTAAGTGATTTTTTCTACAATTTTCCAATTGAGTTGGACAGACGATTAAGTCAGTTGAGCAATGAACAAATTGAGTTATTTGCTAAGGAAGATCCAAAAATATCAAAACATATTGAGCTACAAAAGAGGAAGGAACTATTGGAATTGGCTCTAGAAAAGATTGATTCTATATTAGTATTTAAAAAAAGTTATAAGGGTGTGTCAAGGAACATTAAATAAGAAGGAAAAAGGAAAAGAAAAATTGAAATATATGTACGCTCAGATTGTAATATAGATATTATTAATGTTAATACAAGGTATTGACAAATGTATATATAATTAAATATATTCCCTTGAATAATAACATTATCACGTTACTGATATGATAAAAAATATTGGATCATTTCATCATAGCATGCTATATATTGGTTTAAGTTTTGTACCATTGATTTTCTTTGTTTTCTTAGTTCATTGACAATTATAAACAATAGATCATCTTCCATATTCCACACATTAATTTTATTTTTCTTTTTAAGTTCGTTTCTAAACAGACATAAAACATAATCTAATGTGATGTATACACCAGTACGACCACAACCCGCAGAACAATGAACTAACAATGGAGTGTTCCGATGTTTTTTTAAATCGGTTTCACTGACGCTGAAAGAAGGAATATCAAACCGAATGTTTTTATGAGATTTCAACAGTGCAAGGAACCTGGTATCATCATAGGTTAATAAAGTGCGTATCTTATAAATACTTAAAATATCTTTAATATTAATAGTGCATGAATCTGACCAATTTGTATATTGCAATTGATAAACTATATGTTTCCCAATAATATTATTTAGAGGATCTGACCTTGTTAAATGGAATTGCCGTAATATGATCCCATTTATTCCACATAAATTATCCCATTGATCAATTAGTTGAACATTTAATTTTGCGTTGGTATTTAGACTTTCACCCCAATATATATCCCATTTTTTCAATTTCAATTCTTCATTAGAATTTAAAGATATGATTACTTTAATCTTTTCATTCCAAATCATATCCCAGAAATCATTGATTGTATTTGGCAATGGTGCTTGTGTAGCAATATAATGAAAGTTATTGTTTATTTGAGGAAATTTAATAAAATTTGCATTAAAATAGTCATTTGAATTATTTAATTTGACTATTGAATGTTCATACGGTAAATTATTAGAATATCTGTTTTTTTCAAATTGTTGAATTCCTTTATCAATTTTATAATTATTTAATGGAGTAGGTAAGATATCAGAATCTGTAGAACAAGTGGATAGCGGTGTTGTATCGTTATTATTACCATTAAAAATAGTATTTAATGAGTTTTGTGGGATTGTCACACTAAGTTCCTTAAATTTGTGCTCGAAAGTCTTTTGTCTTTTGAATTGTTTTTGTAAAAGGGATAAGGAATAGATGTTTATATGTTGTCCTTTAAATTGTAATGATTTGTTGTTGAGTAGAGGGGGTATTGTGCACAAATTCTCATTTTGAGAGGAAGTTTCAGTGTTATTGATTAAACAGGATTTTAACCTCATGTGCTCTAAATGTTCTAAGATATTAAATTTAGTCCATAATGAAGACAAAATAATTTTTTCATCGTTTGTGTCTATAATCTTTTTCAGCCAAGTAGGGAACATATTTAGTATATCATTTGAGATGTGATTATCGTTATTGTATAGAGAATCTAATGATTTGATATGAAAATGTTTTAATAGTGAGGTTGGTGAATATTGAATTAGATCTTCTTTCAAAGAATCAATGAATAAATCAGTGTGTTTTTTTGTACTTACAGGTAATTTCAAAGATAAATTAAATTGTCTTTTTTTAGGCATTTTTTGGGTCGGTTTTTTACTTGGTAGTATTGTTGGAACGGAATTAAAGGTTTTAGTATTATTTATTTGGTATTGATTTGATTCATACAACATAATTTGCAATGTGTTGCCAACATTCTCTTTCATAAACTGAAAGAATTTCAGTATTAGCCAGAAAGTTGATATTTGACAACTGTTTAAAGTACTAATTCCATCGTAGAATACATATTTGGATATTTTCTTTAAATTATCAAATAGGTCGTTTATTGAACCTGTATTATTATTTGGCGTAGTTATTTTTATAATATCTTGGAAGGTTAGATCTTTTATATTATCCAATGTATTTAAGTTATCCAGATGGAATATTTGGAATGAATAAGGATATATGTTATCACCAATATTTTTGTTATGATTATTCAACAGATTTGAGGGTAAAGGTTGATCATTATTTATTAAATCAAATAGAAAGATACTTTGATGATCTGTTGTCAGTTTTTTATTGGGAAACACATCAACTGGTAAGTTCACACCTAATTTTTCACTATTTTCTATTATATCAACTGAATTTAATGATGTGACAATCGTATTAGACATATTTTCTTTTATAAAATGGATATTTGCGTTATAGTATATTATATTCTTATTGGTTCTCTTACACGATTGGATATACATTTAGGTGACTAGTGCAACAGATATACAAAAAAAAAGTATACAAGCATATATAAGCATACATTTATATATATATAACTTAATCAAGAATACTCCCTAGTAGTATGAAGTGCATAGCATTTATTTTATAAATAAATCAAAAATAATATCAGGAGGAAATCTCTTTATAGCAAGACGTGGGGACTCATAAGAGAAATAATAGGCCATTTCAATAAAACAAAAAAGAAAAAAAAATAAAAACAAAAAAAGAATCCTTGGCATTGAACAAAAATTTAAAGGAGAGGAAGAAAGAGATAACATTCTATTGTTTTCTCTTTTTTCTATTTTTCGAGCTTCCGTATTTCAAAAATTAAAGTTTAAACAAGTAGACAAATATAACTTGAGACATACATTAAACACACAGCCACCATTCTTTAATAAAAGTAGAGAAGGGGGGGAGGGTGAATCAATTTGATTCAAATGTCAACAACACCAAGAAATAACATCAATATTATTTATGGATATTATATTTGAAGATTTTATTAGTGTAAATATAACGTGTTTTCTTTCTTTCTCTTTTTTTGCTCCGTTTTTTCTGTTTTTTTTGTTTTTTTTTTTTAGTTTTCGCTGTTCGAGATTGCTACGTTTTCTAAAAATAGATTTAAACGGCCTTCTCTTCAAACATTTTCCTATCTAGGAAATTACACGGAGAAGAGATCTGTGCACCACACAAACTCCGTGTTATTTTCTGTTGCTTTTTTAAAGCGATAAATAAATAGACAATGTGTGTGCATATAGATTGATAGAAATATACCGTGTGATTTCCTGCTATTGATTATACCACACACAGAGGTATACACGTATACATACTTTTGTGTACAGTTGTGGGTCAAAGAGACACTTAGGAGAGGAAAAATAAATGTGTAGATTTCTATCAAAACAAATGTCTTGATAATGGGTTATAACAATTGTTATTCTTTTATTTTTTATTCTTTTTTTTGGTTTCTGTTTTAATGTAGTTCATTGACTCTTAAAAGCTTAAATAATGTACATATCTGTATAGTACATATATATGTGTATATGTGTATGTATGTGGTGAATATATTATTTTCTACATTCTTTGTTCTTTTATGTCAATTTTCTGCTTCTATAATTACAACAAATCTAAGATATTGTAAAACTTGAGATTGAAAATACAAGAATATGTAAAGATCATTTAAAGATCTATCTTTTTCTGGGAAAAAAAATTAAAGACAATAAAAGAAATTATGAAAAGTTTAACTTTTCTTAAGTTATAAGCAACAATCTTTTTAGAGATCTGGTAGTTATATATACCCTTGACAGTGTTCCTTTGTTTTTTTTTTTTTTTTACTTTATCTGTACAATTCATAGATAACTATACTTGTTGTCTCTCCTTATTTTTTTTCCCTTATTCTCTGATTCTGATCTTTGATATGGATACAGTTCAATAGATATAAAAAGATTTTAAGTCTAGCTGTAATAAGCCACATATTTAGTCTAAAATAATACTCCATATTAATGGTATATGATATTTGATGAATTTAATATAGCAAAATCATCCTCTTTATATACTGTTTCTTTTTGATGATACTGTCTATTTAGAAGTCTTAACAGAAACCACCTAACTCAGGGTATGTATTTGAATGTCTTACTTCTGATATACATATATATAGTATCAATTTTATCTCCAATATACGAAATTTAGGGTTTAATCACGTGATTAGGAGCTAAGCTAACAGGCAAAAGGAAAAAAATCTAGGGTATCTTTATTGATTTGATCTTATAGTTAAGTTCTTGCATTCTCTTGTTTGTAGCTCTAGTGATCAAAGTATTACTTTACCGAATGTAATAATGACAGAAAAACAGATTCTTGGATTATTTAGTGGAAAAAAAAGTACCTCATTTCTTCTTGTTAAGAAACAAAGCTATTAATGATAGACAGATTATTCGAATAAATAGCAGACTATACTAGAATTATTATATCATTGTAACAGATTTTACTGTAGGCTTTTCTGATAATGATAATGACAGCTATGAAAATTAAGAGATTTATAAAGGAAACTAAAAAAAATATTTCAATATAATGATCTTGGCTACACCATATTATTCAGATATTTTTTTGTTGAAATTGGATAATAAATTAATAGAAATATTTACAAAAGATCCAAAAATATCAAAAGATTATGTGGTAAGAAAGATTTGCAAGGATTTGTCGATTCTCAATCTATATAGTTTTCAGCAAGCTTTCGGTGAAGTAGTGGAAGATATAAAAAATATGTCTGAATAAAATAAAATAAAATTTACTCTGTTCGTGCAATTCATATAAGGCAGCTTACTGTATATAATTGATTGGATTAGTCTCATTTGTTATTTCTATCTTCAATTTGAAGCTATTGCCTAAATAAAATATGTTTTTTTTACTTTTTCGCAATACGAAATAAACTGAAAAAAAAAATACCATAGTGAGAAAAAAAAAGAAAAAAAGAATGCATTACCCTTTTTTCTCTATGTTATATTAGTCTTTTTTTTTCTTTAATATTTTTGGTTTCGTGGGATTTTGATATTGTGAAAAATTTTCAATAGGAGATGTGATGAGTAAGCGATTTGATTTATAGATTTAATATCTCTTTGTAGGTACGCATTTATATACATGTATTATTAGAACTCGATACTTGTATATATAGCTTTTTCTTTTTCTTCTCCTGTATAATACACTATAGTAACGTTATTGCCATAGGTTGACATATATCGATCTAAGAGAGTGCAAACATTTGGGTCCCTCTCTGTACTGTTTGAGGTTGTTTTTGAATGAAATCATCAAGATAAAGAGAATAAAAAAGGAATATGGTGGTTTCAAATAATAGAAAAAGAACTCATTCTCATTCTGGTATGGAAAAGGATGAAACATTTGATGAATTATTGAAGCCAGTCTATAAGGGAAAGAAATTAACCGACGAAATCAACACTGCAGAGGATAAATGGAATCTATTACCTGCATTTTTAAAGGTTAAAGGTTTAGTGAAACAACATTTAGATTCATTCAATTATTTCGTAGATGTGGACCTTAAAAAAATTATTAAAGCTAATGAACTGATTCTCTCTGATGTTGATCCTGAATTCTATTTGAAATATGTAGATATTAGAGTCGGGAAGAGGTCAACTTCTTCCACTAGAGATTATTTGACTCCTCCTCATGAGTGTAGATTAAGAGATATGACCTATTCAGCCCCTATCTATGTTGATATAGAATATACTAGGGGCAGAAACATTATCATGCACAAAGATGTAGAGATTGGTAAGATGCCAATTATGTTAAGATCAAATAAATGTATTCTTAATGGTGCTGATGAACGTACAATGGCTAAATTAAATGAATGTCCATTGGATCCAGGTGGTTATTTTATTGTCAATGGTACTGAAAAAGTTATCTTAGTTCAAGAACAGTTGTCAAAGAACCGTATTATTGTGGAGGCAGATGAGAAGAAGGGAATTGTTCAAGCCTCAGTCACTTCTTCTACACATGAAAGAAAGTCAAAGACTTATGTGGTGACTAAGAATGGAAAAATTTATTTGAAACACAACTCTATCTCTGAAGAACTTCCAATTGTCATTGTCTTAAAGGCGTGTGGTGTTGTTTCTGACTTAGAAATTATGCAATTGGTCTGTGGTAACGATAGTAGTTATCAAGATATTTTTGCTATTAATTTCGAAGAAGCTTCTAAATATAATATTTATACCCAACAGCAAGCTTTAGAATATATTGGTACTAAAGTGAAAACTATTAGAAGACAAAAATTGACTGTATTACAGGAAGGTATAGAAGCTATTGCTACTACAGTTGTGGCACATTTGACTGTGGAGGCATTAGATTTTAGGGAGAAGGCCTTGTATATGGTAATGATGACACGTAGAGTTGTTATGGCCATTCACAACCCTAAAATGGTGGATGATAGAGATTATGTCGGTAATAAGCGTTTGGAATTGGCTGGTCAACTGATTTCATTACTATTTGAAGATTTATTTAAGAAATTTAACACAGATTTTAAAGCAAGTATTGATAAAGTATTGAAAAAACCAAATAGAGCTATGGAATATGATGCCCTGTTATCTATTAATGTTCACTCCAATAACATCACAAGTGGGCTAAATAGAGCTATCTCCACAGGTAATTGGTCCTTAAAGAGATTCAAGATGGAAAGAGCAGGTGTCACTCACGTTTTATCCAGATTGTCGTATATTTCAGCTTTAGGTATGATGACAAGAATTTCTTCTCAATTCGAAAAATCCAGAAAAGTTTCTGGTCCAAGAGCTTTGCAGCCTTCTCAGTTTGGTATGCTTTGTACAGCAGATACACCAGAAGGTGAAGCCTGTGGTTTGGTGAAAAATTTGGCTTTAATGACGCACATTACAACAGATGATGAAGAAGAGCCGATAAAAAAACTTTGTTACGTCTTAGGTGTAGAAGATATTACTTTAATAGATAGTGCATCTTTACATTTACATTACGGTGTTTACTTGAATGGTACCTTAATTGGTACAACTAGATTCCCCACAAAATTTGTTTATCAATTCAGAAATTTGAGAAGAACCGGTAAAATATCTGCATTTATTTCTGTCTACACTCATGCTGATCAAAAGGCTGTTCATATTGCCACTGATGGTGGTAGAATTTGTAGACCATTAATCATTGTAACTGATGGTAAATCCCAAGTGACAGCTGATCATTTAAGAAAATTAAAGAATGGTGAATTAAACTTTGATGATTTCTTAAGATTAGGTTGTGTTGAATATCTTGATGTAAATGAAGAAAATGATTCCTTCATAGCTCTATATGAAAAGGATATACAGCCAGCTATCACCCACTTAGAAATTGAGCCATTCACTATCTTAGGTGCTGTTGCCGGTTTGATTCCTTACCCACACCACAATCAATCTCCTCGTAACACATATCAATGTGCGATGGGTAAGCAGGCTATTGGTGCTATAGCATATAATCAGTTTAAAAGAATTGATACATTGTTATATTTAATGATTTATCCACAACAACCAATGGTGAAAAGTAAAACTATTGAACTAATTAACTATGATAAGTTACCTGCTGGACAAAATGCAACAGTTGCCGTTATGTCATATTCTGGTTATGATATCGAAGATGCTTTAGTTTTAAATAAGGCATCAATTGATAGAGGTTTTGGCCGTTGTGAAACTCGTAGAAAGACGACAACTGTGTTGAAAAGATATCCAAATCATACACAAGATATTATTGGTGGTATGAGAGTTGATGAAAATGGAAAACCAATATGGCAACACCAAGCTTTAGGCCCTGATGGTTTAGGTGAAGTAGGTATGAAGATTGATAGCGGTCAAATTTATATCAACAAGTCTGTACCAACAAACTCTTCAGAACCATTTTCAGGTTCCTCAGATACACAATATAGAGAAACTCCAATTATTTATAGAGCACCAGAACCATCTCATATCGATCAAGTTATGATGTCTGTTTCTGATAATGATCAAGCTTTGATTAAAGTGTTGTTGAGACAAAATAGAAGACCAGAATTAGGTGACAAATTCTCATCCAGACATGGTCAAAAAGGTGTTTGTGGTATTATTGTAAAACAAGAAGATATGCCTTTCAATGATCAAGGTATATGCCCAGATATCATTATGAATCCTCATGGTTTCCCATCTCGTATGACAGTTGGAAAGATGATTGAACTGGTATCTGGTAAAGCCGGTGTTTTGAATGGTACATTAGAATACGGTACATGTTTTGGAGGTTCTAAACTTGCAGACATGTCTAAGATCCTTATTGAGCAAGGGTTTAATTATTCTGGTAAAGATATGTTATATTCTGGTATTACTGGGGAATGTTTACAGGCATATATTTTCTTTGGTCCTATTTATTATCAAAAATTGAAGCATATGGTTTTAGATAAGATGCATGCAAGAGCAAGAGGTCCAAGAGCAGTGTTAACTCGTCAACCAACAGAAGGTAGATCAAGAGATGGTGGTTTAAGATTGGGTGAAATGGAAAGAGATTGTGTTATTGCTTATGGTGCCTCTCAATTATTGTTAGAAAGATTGATGATTAGTTCTGACGCATTTGAAGTTGATGTTTGCAATAAGTGTGGTTTAATGGGTTATAGTGGTTGGTGTACTACATGTAAGAGTGCAGAAAATGTAATGAAGATGACCATACCATATGCTGCTAAATTATTGTTCCAAGAACTGTTATCTATGAATATTGCTCCAAGATTAAGACTGGAAAACATTTTTGAAGAATAGTTGCACAATCATTAATTTTCTTGGTGTAACTTGTAAAAACATTGAAAAAATAATACAAGGAAAAAAAGTAGATAATATAAAACCTAATAAATAAATATTTTTTTACAAATATTGTGTAGGTTAAAACTATTCATGTACGATAATAAACCGTTTATGCATCGAATCAACAAATTGGATATTGTTTATTTAAAGTAATAATAATGTCTGTAAACACAAATTACATAAAATATGGATTGAAATAATAAATGAATGAGTATTCGAAATTATGGTACAAAATTTATATGTATTTAGATAATAAGTTATTTCGTATATATAGTTAGATAACTCTATTGTATTAAGTAAGACTAAATCCTTATCATAACATTGAGTAAAATCTTTTAATTATCAGGCATTACAATATCTTCTTCTTCCGTTAGCTTAGCAGATTCAACTTCTTCGTTTTCTCTATCGTTTTCCTCTAAACTTTCTCTCATTAGTCTAGCTTTTTCTTCTTTAACCTCACGTTGCACAACAACATAAGCACCTAAAGGAGTCTTTTCCCATGGAATATTATTTAAGAATTTATTAACTTCTGTCTTATTACTTGGGCTAAAATCAACATCTGATCTTTTCTCTTCAATATATTTGGCATTTTTATTCAACTTTTCAATAATATTGGATAATTGTTTATTTAATTTGATATTATTGGAAGTCTTGATATAACGACGTAAAGAGATAACTATTGGGGACACTAGTTCAGGGAATGAAACACTCTTTGAATATAAGACAAAATATTCAGCTAAAAGATCGATTAATTGTTCAGCTAAACCTTCTTGATAAACCTTCGTCCCTAGATAAGCTTGAGTACATTTAATATTATGATCAAAATCAAATGCTTCTAAATTATTATTTTTTTTAGATGGTTTAGTGAATGCAGTAGATATTAAAATTTCTGAAATAATTGGGAAAATTGGAATAAAAACACCTGTATTTTGAGATAATCTAATTAATGATCTTACCAGATAAAATCTTAATGGAAAGAATTGTGGAGTTGGGATTAATCTAGCAGTACCAATGGTAACCTGGATTAATGGGTAAATCAACTGTCTTAGAGGAGACTCATGGCCTTGTTCTTTTTCTGGATTACATGAGAAGGATAGAACACGAGACCAAAAATCTAAGGAATGACAAAATTGCCAATTGTAGACGATTTTGTATGCTTCTGCAGAATTAACTTTACTAGATTTCTTGGATGTGGTTGTTAAAGTGTTTCTTAAATGGATTGCTAACTGTCTAATATTTTCAAAACCTATTTGATAACTTAAAGTTTCGTCAATGCCAAATAATTCAGAGGCCGAATTTTTTTGGAAGTTAATTAATGGCATAGTACGAATATTAGTCTTACGACAACTTTTAATAAAAGTAGAATATGTAGTCTTTAAAATTAGTTCTAATAGGGACTTTTTAAATTCTTTAGCAGCATTGTGTAAAAATGCAAAAGTTGCAATTTGAGTTTGAATATCTCTTGTTGTAGCCCATATTTCAACAATTGATTTAATAACTTCTTTTAAAATTCTTCTATACGATAATAAATATGGCATTAATTGATCAACAGAATGTAAAACTAGTGCAGCAGTTTCAGTGTTATTAATATCGTTTAGTAAGGTCAGTAATGATGGAGCATGTGCTTTAATAATAGAGGAAATCTTAGAAACATTTGTTCCGGATGGTAAAGTTCTAGCACCTTTATTTTCCTTATATGGAATCATCTTTTGAACAGCTTGTGGCAGACTCTTCAAAGCAACGAACATCAACTCATGGAAGGCCTTTTCTTCAGTAATAACATATTTATATTCTTCAATAGTTTCCAAGTTGTTAATGTTGACTGCAACTTTAAAAGCAGTAATAATATTTCTAAAAAGTTTTAAGGATGGTTCTTCACGTAATTGGTGTTTCCATTCTCTAACTAGTTTTACAGTCAAATTGATCTTTTCTGAAGAAGTTTCAACATCAGAATTATTTTCACTATTTTCATCATCAGAACTGTCTTCAATAGCATCTAATGGGTTGCTTGCAGCTAAATCTAATAAGTCTTTATCATTTTCTTGTAAATATTTAAAAAATTCAGGATCTTCTTTTGATAAGGCAGCAATGTTGGAGGCCATATCTTGATCATTGTCATAAGAGGAATCAGAATCAGAGGTTGTATCGCTTTCAGATTTAGATTTATTCTTTTTATGCTTTGTAAATTTTTTATTTTCCTTTGGTAATTCGATGCCTTTATCGAAAAATTCTTCAACAGAAAGATCTTTAAAGACTTCCTCTTTAGCAGACTTTTTTAATTTTTGTTCTTCTCTAGTCAAAGCCGCATCTCTTTTCTCTTCTTCTGTTTTATTACCACGGCGACCTTGGATCTTCTTCTTTTGTTTCTTTTGTTCCTTTCTGTGTTCCAAGGTACGTTTTAGATGTTTCGATTGAAATTTCTTAGTGGCTTTCGATACTTTCCCCATATTGTTTTAACTTCTTAACTTGATAGCCACTGTTACTTTTGCTATAAATCTAATTGATAATTGGTTAACAATAGTATCAAAGCATATACATAAAAAAAACTTGACCTAATATATATATATAATATAGTATATAAAATAGTTGGTCTTAGATGGATGTTAATTCACTTACTTCTAAATATCTTTACTTAGTTAAAATTATTTCAATCTCATCGCAGGAAAAAAATTTTTTTTTTTCAATTTTTAAAATAACCAAAAATTTGTGGATCGTTCAAGACGATGAAAAGAGGACTGGTTTTAAGAAAATAAACAAAATAAAGGAAAGGTAGCCAAAAAGATTTGTATGTCTAAAAAAATAAAGAGAAAGGATATCTGTGCTTAAACATAAAGATTAACTGCCCAGGGAATCATTGATGATACATGATATAAAGAGTTACATTAGAGGTCGGTAGAATGTTTATCACATAGAAGTAACTAAATAGAAGAGAAAGCATAGGTACATTTGTTGCTGTTTTTTTATGTTTTCAATATTTGGTCTATGCTACCCTGTTTCGTTTCATCATTAATTTAGCAATGTGTTCTTTGTTAAGATTAGCATGGATTTACAAACAACGAGTGGTTTGTTGGAATTCACCTATTTGTAGATATATTAATTGTAATTCATGTGGTGTGGAATTACAAAATACAAATGCTGATAAGAGAGGATATTATCTTATTCCAAAGGATAAGATAAAACGTGATTCAATTCAAGATATAAAATACTTGTTATTTAGTCAAGATATACAAAATTTTCATGAGTTGCATAATCAAGGAATAGACACAATTGAAAATTCCATTACTACAGCTGCAGATGTACGTAATCCTTTAAATTCCCCATTGATCTGCAAACGTTGCAGTGACCTTTTATATCAAAATAAATATGATATAAATGATTTTAAAGGTGTTTCTCTTTCAAGTATATTACAAAAGATACCGAGACATAGTAGATTAGTTTTGATGTCACCGTTGAATGAATTTCCTTTCCACATAGATAAGAAATTATTGCTGGATAAAAATTATAATCCAACTTTAGTGTTAACAAAAAGTGATCAAATTATATCGAAAAAATTCTTACTCCCTACTGTACTACCAAAATTTTTTCAGTATTTCTTCAAGACAAACTTAGATATTAAGAACTCAATTTCTATTGTTGGAATCTCAACGGTGAAAAAATGGAATATCGCTAACTTATTATCCATGTTGGGTAAAGAATCATATTTGGTTGGAAATGCTAATGTTGGGAAATCTACTCTAATCAATTCGCTCTTAAAAGATTATTTTGGTTTTAAAATGCATTATGATCAAAAGGGAAAACTAACAAAACCTAAAAACGTTGATACCATAGTTGACCATAATATCAATTCATTTCTCCGATCACAACGAGCTGGTGTTTCATATGTACCTAATATGACCCAAGCAGTACAGCCTTATCAAATTAACAATAAAATTATTTATGATATGCCAGGTTATTCGACTTTACTTCATAGTGATAATAGTGATTCTCCGGAATGTGATCAAAATTTGGAGATATTAATAAATAAGTCTTGGTTGCAAAGGATTAGGAAGACAGAGTTAACTAACTATAAAAGAGTTAAGAATAAACCTTATTCTTCTTTTAGTGGAACTGAAAACGGATCTGTATATACTGTTGGTGGTATTTTTTATTTAAAGGCACCACCAAACACTATTAATAAGATAACAAAATATATTCCAGGTGAACCAAAGGTATTCAAAAATATTGATAAAGCGTTAGAAGTATTTCAAACTTGTTTGTCCAGTGAATCAAGTTCTCCACATCCTTTATCTAAATATTGTGGGATTTTACCAACTCTTTGTAGAAAGGACGCGTTTGTTAGACATATTTTACCACCTTTTCAAGGTAGTATTGAAATTGTTATTAAGGATATTGGTTATATTTTATTACGTCCCACTGGTAAATATAAATATAATGGAGTATATGAGATTTGGGTTCCAAAAGGTATTGATGTTTGTATAAGAGAACCATTAGAAAAAATTCTTGAATCATATTCTGAATTTTTGAATCAAAAAAAATCATCAAATTATTTTTCTAGTCAGAAAAGACCCTTAGTGTCGTCTACCTATCCAATGTCCTTTGAGGAAAAAGAACCACTTCAAAGAATGAAGCAAATGTATATCGAACGTACTTCACATGATCTATTGAACCAGCGTTATATTAAGGAGGACCCAATGACAATTGTGTCACATTTGCATTCTATTCCACCCAACTTATATTGGTATTATAAATGGTGATTTATATATTGGATCCAGTAGAAAAAGATTTTTTTACCAAGTTATTTGTATATATAAATAAGCAATGAATGAAGTATATATCACTCATTTCTTTGTATAATCTCTTGTTCATATATAGTAAAAACGTTAATAATAAAAAAACTAAATTCATTTTATATCTAGTTTACATTATATAAGTTAAAAAAAAATTATACAATAATGATTAGTCTATCTACAATGTTTATAATCATCTTGAATTGATGAACTACGAAAAAAAAAAATAACGATATACTACTATACAAATGCGCAGATTAATAAAATAGACTTAATTGTTCAGAGGTAAACGGAATATTAAAAAATTAACTACAAAATAAAAGCGATGTAAAACATTCCATTGGTAAAACAGACTTAAATCAACTCTATCTTTTCTACGATGGTCGACAAATAATTAAACATAAAAAAATCATACATGCTGAAATACTATTATAGTATTTATGTTTAAAATGAGATATATTTGAAATGTTAGTAAAATACAACATTAGAAAATAATCTTCCAGGCAAAAATGAAGATACTTTTCTAAGTAAAAATAATAGTAATAATAAAAATAACAGAAAAAATGAAAAGCTTTGTTCGAGCTTCTTGCATAGTAATATATTCACATAACAGACATGGCAAACAGGTAATCATTAACTGTGGGAGCAAGTATCAAAAAAAATAATAATAATAATAATGGTAGAAAGGTGAGGAATAAATGAAGTACAAGAAACAAATAGTCAACTACAAAAGTTAAAAATAATTTAAAGTTGAGAAAAAAAAATAGAAATGTAAATTTCAATTATTCACCACCATGAGTTACTAGTGTTGCTGGAAACATTACCCCAGCCATCATTACCACCTCTAAAAGAGCTACTTCTAGAGCTGCTATTCCAACTGTTACCACCTCTTGAAGAGTTGTTACGGCTGTTGCCCCAGCTGTTACTGGAATTTCTAAAATCTCTGTTACTGTTGTTACGGCTGAAACCAGATTTAGATCTATTGGAACCACTTCTAGAAAAGGCAGCAGCAGTTCTTAAGAAGTCTGGAACTTCTTGATTAGCTTCAGTTAAAAGTTCAATTAAACCCTTCACAACGTTGGTGTTATCCTTGTTGAAGAAAGCAGTAGCAAGACCAGTGTTACCAGCACGACCAGTTCTACCAATTCTATGGACGTAGTCATCAATATCGGTTGGCAAATCATAGTTGATAACATGGGTAACGTTTGGAATATCTAAACCTCTGGCAGCAACAGCGGTGGCGACTAATAAATTAGCACGACCTGATTTAAAGGCAGCCAAGGCACGTTCTCTTTCACTCTGGGTACGATCACCGTGAATAGCAGTAGCTCTGAAGTTTTGCATAATTAAGAAATCAGTTAATTGATCAGCCATTCTCTTAGTCTCAACAAAGATTAAAGTTAAGCCTTCGTCACTTGAGGCTAACAAATCTAACAAAGCAGATTTCTTGTCTTCATTTTCAACGTAAAGAATAGTTTGGGTAATGTTTTCTGAAGTGGAACCGACTTTACCAACAGATAGGAAGATGTAATCACCCAAGAAGTCACGGGCCAGATGTTGAATATCGGTTGGGAAAGTGGCAGAAAACATAAGAGTTTGTCTTTGACCAACTGGTGGCATATCAGAACCTTCCACAATTCTTCTAATTTGGATTTCGAAACCCATATCTAACATTCTATCAGCTTCATCAAGAACTAAATATTTAACATTAGATAAAGAAACCTTACCACGGTCAATCAAGTCACTTAATCTACCTGGTGTGGCAACTAAAAGATCACAACCACGGTCCATTTCTCTCATTTGGTTACCAATTGGAGCACCACCATAGACAACGCATGGTTTCACCCAAGATCTGTAACAGAATTTCTTAGCTTCATCAAAGATTTGGGTAGCTAATTCTCTAGTTGGAGCTAAAATAACAGCGGTTGGATATGCCTTCTTTTGGTAATAGTTTTCGTTGTGATGAATCTCATTTGGTCCATTTTTAAAGGATTCAGACAAAACTGGGAAAAGGAAACCACCAGTCTTACCAGAACCAGTTTGAGCACAAGCCATTAAATCCCTACCTTTAGAAATGATTGGAATAGAGTATTTTTGGACTGGGGTAGGTTTGGTGAATCTTGCTAATTTAATGTTTTCCATTAGTAGTTCGTCTAAAGGTGGAGAAGTGAATTCTGTGATTGGTTCTGGAACATCTTTACCAGAAGCTTCAACTGGAATTTCATCATAATTATCGAAATTAATACCAGAGGATTGGAATTTTGGATCATCTGCTGTACCGAATAATTCCAATTCCAATTTTGGATTATGTTTACCAGGCACATGTTTCCCATCAATCCAGGCACCTCTGTTAAAAGCAGGTTTTGGACCCCAGTTGCTGTTGTTGTAGTGATTATTGCCATAGTTGTTGTTGTATTTGTTGTAACCATTGTTGAAGAAATTGTTTCTGCCATAGTTGTCACGGTTACCACCAAATCCACCACGGTTGTTACCATTGTATCCACCATTTCTCTGGTTGTTAAATCCAAAGAATGAACCACTGTGGTTGCCACGGTTACCACCGAAATCATTAGGTCCTTGATTTTCTGGAGATCTTGACTTTCTGTTACCATTTCTTAAATGTGGAGGAACATATCCACTGTTTCCACCATTGCTTGATTCTTGAATAGACAAATTTTGCATCTTTTCATTTAATTCAGTCATGTTTGCACTACTTTATTCTATGGAATAATTTGGTATTCAATTATCACAGTAGTATCTGCTGGTCAACTATTTCTTTTTTTTTTGTTTTAAAAAGTAAAATAGGATAGCAGACTCTTTGAATCAGCATATATTAATTAATGTTTGAAATTAGAAGATGCTTCAAGATTTAACCAAGTGGTAATAGGAATAGGATATATAAACATTAGTGTATGCTTTATAAATCTCTTGGAGAAGATATAAATTTTCAAAAAAAAAAAGAAAGAAAAAAGAAAAGTAAAGAAATTTCTGGAATTGAATAAGTAAAAATGGTGTATGGGTTAATAGGGTCTATTCAATAATATTTGAATTGTTTCTGTAAAGATTATGAAAATTATTAGGGTCTCTATATTTTGTTTGTGGGGGGGACAAAAAAAAAGGAGCGGTATACACTTTCATCTTTATTGAAATATTGGTAGGTCAGTATAAGAAGGGTAAAAATATAAATATTATGCATTATAAATAATTGGAACATTCCAGAATATTGTAAAACATTATCTAGGCTTAAGATAATGATGAATAGGATAAGATTTATCTAGGAGGAATGTTAGAATTAATTGTGAAATATTCGAGATTTTTTCCTTTTTAGAATTTGATGTAAGTTGACAAAGTAATAGGGAATACATATTTCTTGTTGTTGATACAAAGTGAAATTTTTAAAAACAAAAACAAAAAGAAAAAAAGAATACAAATATATTTTACACAGATCTTGACTTTGTTATTATTATTATTATTATTATTATTATTTTAGAGGAAAACTTTTGCTTAGTAAAGTGACTGACTGAAAATAGGGTTTTAAAACGTTTTAGATATAAAAGTGGTTGAGGAAATACAAACAATGTGAGGTTTGAAGTAAGTTTATGATGTTTTTTTCGCTGACCGAAATGATAAACAAAAAACAAAAAAAAAAAGCAAAAAAAAAAAATTTTCCATTTCCATTTTCTTACTTTTTTTATTTATTTACTTTTTTCAGATCACGTCACACGACTTCACAGTTTCTCCACAGAATTTCTGTTCTGCGATTAGTAATCGTGATTACATAATACTTAGTTGATGGCCATAAATACAGTTCTTCTTTTTTTTCTTTTCTTTTTTTTTTTTTGTTCAACAGGAGAGACATTAAATTATATAAAATAAATATAAAATAGATATAAATATAAATGTAAGGATAATGGTGTTGTTAATTGTTTAGTGCTATTAGATGTATATTATTCTTTATTTTTTTTTCTTTCTTTTTTTTCTTACATTAGAACTCCTTTTGTAGAAGGAACATCATTAGTACCATTTGGAGAAATCGCTTCTCTTAATGCGACAGCTAATGCTTTGAAAGCGCTTTCACTTCTATGATGATCGTTGAAACCCCGCAAACAATCCACGTGCATGGTAATTCTGGCTGCCTCGGCAAAACTCTCTAAGAAATGAGGGATCATCTCACAGGATAAGTCTCCAATTTTTTCTCTTTTTAACCCTAAATTCACAACTGCATATGGTCTATTTGATAAATCTACAACTGCACGAGATAAAGCTTCATCTAATGGGGCAAACCCAGTGCCAAATCTTTTGACACCTCTGACAGCACCTAAGGCATCATTGAATGCTGTACCCAACGCAATACCGCAATCTTCAGTGGTATGGTGGTCATCGATATGTAAATCACCAATACATTCCACGATAAGAGACCATCCAGAATGTTTAGCTAAGGCATGAATCATATGGTCCAAAAATCCAACACCTGTGTGAATGTTGATAACTTGGGATTGGGTCTTTTGTGATGCAACATCTTCTTCAACGGTTTGTTTTGGGGGTAGGATGGAGTTTGGTAATTCAATTGGCCCGCCTTTTAACGAAATTGCAATTTGAATTTTAGTTTCATTGGTTATACGAGATACAAATGCTTGTTGGGACATAGTAAATTATTTGCTTGTTTGTTTAATTATTTTATACACATAATCATTTATATGCTTCAAAAGTGTGTGTTTTTAAGTAAATGTATGTGTACAGAGATGGCTAACGTTTAACTGTATTTGTCTCCATGTATCCAAAGTGAACCACTGATGTTATATACTGGAACAAGTTTATGAATCATGATTCATTTATGACGCGGAAAGAAGAAAAAAGAAAAATAAGAAAAATAAGAAAAAGGAAAATAAAAAGAGAATCATGAATGGCATGCGAAGCGCAAAATGTAAAACGCAAAATGAAAAAGGAACAGGTGTATAGAACCCAATGGCTATAGAATGAACTGTAATACGACTCTTCTTGTCTTATGGACTGCCAGTTGACTGAAATTGTTCTATTATAATAACTGGAACTAATATACAAAATATACAACAAAAAGAAAAAGAAAAAGAAGAAAAAAAATAGAATAAAAAAATAAAGAACAGGATTATAATAATACTTGTAAATTTCACAAATGATAATACTTAATAAAATAAGGTCTCTAGATCTCTTTAGATTACCCACTCTTAGACGAGTCTCATCTATAGCGATTAATACGGTGAAGAAAACATCATTTGATAAGAAATTCGATGGTATAGTCAATAAAAAAACCAAACCATGGGAAAGAGATGGGTTCCCAGATAGAGAGACATGGTTCAAAAAAAAATATGCACATATTCATGCTAAGCAGAAGAAAAAACAAGCTTATTTGGAACAATTGGCAAAATTGCATGAATTGAAAAAACAAGAAAGGATATCTCATAAACAAAAATATATTAACAACCTTAGTACCACCAAACAAAGAAACACAATCAGTAAATCTTCTCTTTTGGAGTACATTTATGGGAAAAACTGTGTTATAGCTGCATTAATGAATAAAAATAGAAAGAATTTTTATAGATTACTATATTCAAATGACTCTGTTTTGAAAAATAATCCACAATTGTCACGATTGATAAAGGAAAAAAATTTGAAAACAGTCTTGACAAATAAGCATGAATTGACCTTGTTGACCAAAAATTCTGTACATAATGGTCTTGTATTAGAAGTAAAACCGTTAGACCCATTAGAAATTACTCATTTAGGACCTGTGAATATGGAGGATGCAACTTTTCAAATTAATACATATCAAAATGAATTCGATTCCCCGGTATTAGCATCATCACATAAGAATATTGTGCATTGTAAATATATGTTAAAGCAAAACTCTAATAAATTGTATCCACTTGGTGTTTATCTAGATGAAGTTACTGATACACATAACTTAGGTGCAATACTAAGAACCTCGTTCTATTTAGGAGTTGATTTTATAGTAATCTCAAGAAGAAATTGCGCACAATTGTCGCCTGTAGTGAACAAATGTAGTAGTGGTGCAATGGAGTATATCCCAATTTATATGGTTGATAAACCTTTGACATTTTTTGATAAATCTCAAAAGAAAGGGCAATGGACTTTTATTACCAGTTGTATAGAACAAAATAACAAGAAGACTCAGATATCTAAATTACCCTTAACAGATATGCATGGTTTATTAGAACATGGTCCAGTTATGCTTGTTGTAGGGAATGAAGGGCGTGGCGTTAGGACTAATTTACAATTAAAGAGTGATTTTGCTGTCCAGATACCTTTTGGTGGACCTGTAGAGTCCCAATCAAACATTGATTCATTAAATGTTAGTGTTGCAACAGCAATACTTTTGTCCAATTTACTACCTTCTTCAGAATCGTAGAATCCTACTATTAATGGCGCTATCACGTACCAAAATCACTACCCGGATTTAATCTCGAAAATTTTTGTTGAAATTATTTTTTTTCTTTTGTCTTTTCGAAACTTTATTTTTGGGTTTGCTCGAAAAAAAAAAACAAAAAAGGCTTTGTCAAGAAAAGTTAGTATTTCATCTAAAGATAGTTTTGTTTATTTCCTTTGTAGACAGGATTTTCGATTCTGTATTTATCCTTGTTACTGAAGATTTTGTTATTATTGTCTTGTACATATTGATAATCATTCGATTTCGTCATATCTTGGCTGGTTTCTTTGCATATCCATATATAGGTATATACTATTTAAATAGAAGCATATATTATCTAGTATAACTAAGGATATAAACATGTCTTCCACACCAAAGGGTAAGTCTAATAATAACAATTTCCAAAAGATTAAACGTCCAGATGTTTCTGTCAGAGACAGGAAATTGGACACCTTGAATGTCCAATTAAAGAAAGTGGATCAAGAAATCACTTTATTAAGAAAGCAAATTGATCAATATCAAATCAATGACAAGACTGCTAATGAAAGAAAGAGTTTATTGGATGAAAACAAAGAAATCATTAAAACTCAAGCTAATCTAAAAACTCGTAGAAACAATATCCACGACACCATTAAACAGTTAGATGCCCAAATTAAGAGAAAGACTAACGAAATTAACGATAGATTGGGTAAGAAAAACCAATACAACTCTACTGCTGCAGCTAAGCAAAGAATTGCTGAAATCGAAGACATTATTGGTTCCGGTGATCTTTCCATTGTAGAAGAAAAAATGATGGTTAAAGAAATGCAATCTTTGAATAAATTAATGAAAGATCTAACTTTGGTTGAACCAATCAAGAAATCTATTGATACCGACAAGGCTAAGATTGCTGAGTTGAAAGAGCAATTATCCACATTAAATTCAAGAGAAATGTCCAATAAGTTTGAACAAAATCAAAAGAAATTAGATGAGTTGCAAGCATCATCTCAAGCTGTTTACGATAAGAGACAAGCTCTTTACAACAAACGTACAGCCTTATACAAGAGACGTGATGAAATTTACGCCCAAATTAGACAAATTAGAACTGATTTTGATAATGAATTTAAGGCTTTCAAGAGCAAATTAGAAAAGGAACGTTTAAAGCGTGAACAAGATCAGTTGCTATCTAAAGTCTTGGAAGAAAAGGAAGGTGCTTTAAGTAAGTTGCAGGAGAAATTAACCCATGCTAAAACACCAGCTTTTACTTATGAAATTGAAGCAATTGAAAATTGTTTGGTGTTATTAGATCCAACTTTTGAAAAACCAAAGAAGAATGTTTTAAGTGAAGTTACTGATAGATCCTTAGATACAAAAACAAATATCAGAAAAGTTGAAGCTAGTGACCTTGTCATGGTTGAGAAGAAGGATGATGGTTACACCAATACAGCTCCATCCAAGTCTAAGAAATATAAGAAGAAGAGCAAATCTAAGTCTGCTGCTAATCAAGGTGAATCCAATATTTTTAGCAAGATTGATGGTAAGTTCTCCTTAGAGCCAACATTAATTGCCACCTTGGCTGAATTAGATGTTATTGTCCCAATATCAAATGATGATGTTGCAAAGACTATAGAAGAATTAAAGACAAAATTGGAAGATTATAAATCTAGACAAGAAGAACAAACCACTAAGAACATTGCTGATGCTGAAGAGGAAATTAAGGAATGTAAGGCTAAATATGATGCTAAAGAAGAAAAGATTAAGAAAGATTTAGAAGAAAAGAGATTAAAAGAACAACAAGAATTAGAGAAAGATTCTAATTAAAGAGTAGGGATTTTTGTAAAGTGTGAAATATCCTTTACCTTATCTTGCCTATATGTTTTCTTTCAATATTTTATTCTCTAGTAAATATATACAATTGAATTCCCAATAGTTATGTCTTTTCTTAGCGTTTGATTATTACTTTGTATAATAATATGCTATGTAGATATAAAAAAATTTTTTTTTAAGGATATGCTCCATATTCTCATCAATTACAGTTAAGTTGATAATGGTAATAATGATTCTAACCAGTAAAAAGTGCATCTCTATTTTATATAATTACTAAATGTTGGGTTTATATATATTATGTTTGACATTTAACTAAAAATCTAAAAAAGAAATAGAAAGGAAACAAGATAAGAATGATGTGGTACAAGGAATAATAACGATTATTGACTTAAAATATAAATTGTAAGTTTACATCCATTGGATGTGACGCCGATAGCTGTGGTTTTTGAGTATATTTACCAGATAACTCTTGTCTCATGTTTTGTAAAAGTGATAAATAAGATTGCTGAGGTTGTTGAGTCAATACTGTGATAAATGCCCATGACATAGCACCGATATTCTTACCGTCTTCAACTGCATCAGCAGAGGTTTGGTCATCTTTTGAACCTGAAAACATGACAACGTCAGCTGCAGAAAATTTGTACTGCCTTACACGGTCTCTGTCCACGTTATTAGTCATTGAGTTCTTTACAACACCAGCAATACTAGTTAACGAACTGATTAAAGCTGCTCTATTCCCAGTAGCATATGCCATTGCTGCTTGTAACCCACCAGATCCAACATCTTTCCACATGTTAGGTTCCTTGACTACACCTTTGGTAGAATAACAATACGGTAAATCCAAGACACTACCAGAATGACACGAATCAAATAGAGCAGTTAGTCTTACACCTTGTGATAATGGTCTAACCATAATTTCATGCATTTCATCATCTACGATATGTCCATTGATTTCAAAATCCACAGGATAAATAACAGAATCGTATCCACTCTCTTCATCACCATCAAGATCCTTAGTTAATCCACCGTGGCCAGAATAGTGGAAAAATAAGGAATCGTTAGGTTGAGCATCTTTGACCAACCACTGCATAGCTCTAATCATATTGGCTCTAGTGGGTACAGAGACCATGTTTTGTTGGTCATCAGTCAATATGACAATATCATCTGCAGAATATCCGTATCTAGTAGTTAAAAAGTTAAAAATGTTATGCGCATCATTAATACATCCACGTAACTCATTCTTTGAACCAAAATAATTTATACCAATAATTAAGGCTTTACGACGTCCAGTACATTGGGAGTAACTAAATTGTTGATTGGTTTGATTAACACTGTATGATTGTGCTTCTTGTGGTGGTGCTTGTAAATATGTTGGTTGGGAGTAGTGAGATGGAGCATTTTCATATTGTGGATTTGAAATGGAATGTGGTGGGTTATTTAGTGTTGGATAATATCCATTATCTTCATAACTTTGATAGCCCTTATTGGGTTGCTGCATTGGTGGACGTGAAGGTGGTCTAGAGTAACCATTATTATCGCGATGGTTCACAAATCCTGGTGGCGGGACAGGTGGTCTTGCATACTGTTGTTGTGGAGGGGGGTAATCAGACCTCTCATATCTATCATTAGAATTATTATAGTTATTGTTTCTATAACTGTAGTTTCTGGAACCTGGATACATTTGGTAAAAATATTAATAATTGTATTTTGTAACTTTTTTCTAGTACTTATCTTTTGGATATATACTATATTACTCTTTATGTATATGTGACGTGGTTATGATGGGGAAGGCAGTGAAGAAGGAAGAGGAGACCAACTGTTGAATGTTGCAAGAAAAATTTAGGTTTTATATTTCTAGAACCGTATTCTATAGTTATGTTTCTACTGTATATGACTGCGTCTGCGCCCTATTCTGAGCCTCATGACCTTCTTCGATCCTTTGTGAAACAGATATTATGTGTAAAATTCTGTAAATCAATCCAGGAGATTCATTTCAAAGATCACGTGAACTAAGAAATTTCTTGACAAAGAGGCATAACAAAATAAATCAGCGGTGCAAATTCACAAAAAGTTTTTGATTTTTAAACAGTAAGTAGAGAAGTAAAAAAATTATGAAGTCATTTATTTCTATACGGTTATGTACGTCATTTAACTGATAATAAGCTGTTTAAAAGTTTAGATATTTGAAAATCTTTTGAGTTTTAAACAGGTAGTATATTCTTATTGACTCTAATTATTTTTTTTTCTAGTAGAGAGAATAATCTTTTCGATTTAATTGATGGAATATATATCCATAATGATTAGGAACCTTATTTTTCAATAATTTTATGTAAATGTCCTGAAATATTAAATACTTTTCCTAGCATTGTTTTTTTATATTCAAGTCTTATTTTTCCATCGAATATGTTTTCATAAAGTAGGATATTATAGTCTGAAATAAATAAATCTACATATATAGATTATTTAGCTTTATATAATGGCTATTAATCTCAGGAAATTTTAAATGATATTGTAACTTTTTACTTCTATATTTTTGTAACAATGCTAGGTTACTAATGATAATACATTTTTTGCATTCCTTTTCCTTCGTGAAGAGCTTGACAAAGTAAATATTATGAAAATTGTAATTCTTGTTTTTAGAGTAATTTTATTTTTTATGTATT
Source organism: Arxiozyma heterogenica (assembly GCF_036370985.1). Classification (NCBI taxonomy): domain Eukaryota; kingdom Fungi; phylum Ascomycota; class Saccharomycetes; order Saccharomycetales; family Saccharomycetaceae; genus Arxiozyma; species Arxiozyma heterogenica. The sequence goes on along the minus strand of NW_027042670.1, from coordinate 582,978 downwards.
TTTTTTTTTTTTTTCTGGTGAGAGAGAGGAGAAACAATTTTCTATAAGTTGTTATAATATTATGTCAGAATATGTCTTTTTGTTTTGTTTTGTTTATTTTGCTAATAAACTTCTTGATATCTAAAATGTTTATAATTGGGACATATATTCTCAGTTTCAAGAAATTAAAAAAAAACATTTACAACAAATTTTTAAAAACACCGTTAACCACCTTTAACCAAAGAGATATCTTCTGTTTTTTTAAGATATAAAATTTATATTATATTTTAACCTTAACATAAATTCACTTACTATTTCGGTAATACTTATGTAATATTAAAAGTAAATTACAATGAACGTCTAACAACAGAAGTTTTTTTGAACACTATAAAGATAGCAAAACCTGTAACTAATGAAACTAATTTATCTAATCAAAAAGAATTAACTAAACATTTCAACCATTATAAGTAATTAATCATGTTGTTATAGTACCAATAATGTATTGATATAATCCTCATTTACAAAATCTCTGATCTATTCTAAATCTGTGCCATATGTGAGTGGAAATATGTAAACTCATATAATTTAACATTTATATATATATATATAATTATATACCTATTTATACAGCAAGAAAATCACATTGAATGATATAATATTTAAAATAGAGATATTCTAAACTCTTTGAAAAAAACTCTAATATCTTATTTGTAATTGTTTATCATTAAAGTGGCTCCATATTTTTTCCTTATCGTTATTATTTCTTGTTTCTTGTCTCTATTTCCTTCTGTTTTTTTATTTTTTATTTTTTCTTGATATACTTATATATGAAAAAACAAAAAAGATAGATTTTATCACGAACTATAAATGCAACACCTCTCAAGATATTTAATAAAAAAAAAATGTTATCACTGAATTGTACTCATATATGTATATGTATATTTTCTGTGTCTGAAAAAGATTTTTTTTTAGTTAAATATTGTTTTAGAGAGATTAATACAAAAGAATAACATCAAACTGTAAATATGCCTTTATTATCTAACAAAGTGTAACCGAAAGAAGTATATTTTTGAATCAGAAAAAGTTAATTGTTTGGCAATTGGAATATAAGGAATGATCAACAATAAAAAAGTTATGTAGATCCACCTTCACTGTCTTTGCTTATCAAAGGTTCATCTTGAGAAGAAGTTACACTAATCAAGTATGTGTGAGTTTTAAAAATAACAGAAATAACCTTTTATTACATAAATTTATCAAATTCGAAGAATATTAATGCCAGTAGATTTCTGAACCATTTTTAAAACCAATTAACATCAAAAGCTAACAGTGCAACAAATAATCAGAACAAATATGGGTATAATCAGTGTTTAATATTCTACATTAGCATTAGAGGAAAATCGACTACTTTCGAAATAGAACTCTCATTGGACTTTTCATATTCAACAACAATATAGAAAGAGTTGTTTTCCCCATCAACATAGTCTAGAAGTCATATGTTAATTTTACTTGTGCAACTCAAGAGGAAGAATGTACTAAAAATACGATAAAAAATTATCTGAAAGGATTATGAAATGTTACCCATTTTCATAATCTATAAGTAGTTGATAGCTCGAAAAAAATTATGTTATTTGAAAAATAAAAAGAATATTTTAACAGAATAACCTTTCAGGAAAATCCATTTGGTTGTTATTTGATATAGTGATTTAAGAATATAAATGTTGGGTAGAAAATACAAAGATTGGTGATAATCATATTTACTTGTGAAAAACTCTACGTATTTTTTTTTGTCTAGAGATCGGATACAATTCTATGAGTTCTTGCTTTCTATGAACAGGAATCAAACAGCGTAGTGAATGAGCTTTGAACTTTTGATTATAATAACCAGACTAGAAACGATAAAATATTAGAATCTTACCCAAGCATCGACGATATTTATTACATTAACATGTACATAATAAATGATATATGATATTGTTGTATCAAACAAGCAACTTTTACCTTGTACTTTTTGACCCTAAGTGTATATAAGCTAGGAACAATTACAAGGTTATATTTGCATTACATCCATTAGAAAGGAAACAAAAAGACAAACTAATAGATAGGTAACTAAAAAAGAAGCTCCTAAGTAAACAGGTTCTTGTTTATCTACTCCTTCTTCTATCGTCTCAACATATAATGGATAAAAAATAAACACACTCAAAAATGCAGAGATTTACTCGTTATTTAATCAACCGATTAATCTTTTTTCTTTGCTATTTTTTTATTAATTAATATTTTTTCTTTGCTATTTTCGTTATTAATTGAAGTTTATGTGTCACAAAATCAATTACAAATAAGTGTTAAAAAAAGATAGATAAAGACTTCCTGTTTCTTCTAGTTTATAAAACATTTCTTAGTTTGTGTCTATATTTTGATTTGTATCTTTCTTAGTTTTGTTAAGTATTAATTATTATCTTTCTCACTTTGTTTTAACAAACCACAAGCTTTTTTACATAAGAGACATTATATATATACATATTAGTGTTTCATTAAGTACAAAAAAGTTTTTAGGAAAAGTCAGTTTGTTGTTTTATTTTGCAAGTTATTCTAGTCAAAAATGGTTTATGATACTTGGAGTTTAGAAACTCAATTAAAATATAAACCTTCATCAATGAATAACAGACAAGTTGTTTATGAACACACTGATACAAGTAATTTTAAAAAGGTTTCATTAAATACGTATCCAAATCTTAGGAAATTTAGATCAACAAATCCATCCTCACAAGTAGGAGGAATCACTTCTGGGCTAAGAACTCTGGTTATTTCATATGGCTTAGTAGATATTCCTAAGCGTTATAGAATTTCATGTACTAAAAAAGAGTGTGCTGTAAAGGAAAAACATGCAACACCTGAAGATACTTTAACTAAGAAACAAGTAACGGTGTTTGACAAATTTCAAAGGAATGTGTCTGAAAAAGATACATATTCTTATTTGAACCACAAACAAACTAAAGCTAAAGAACACTCACTATTAGAACAAATATTTCATGAAATAGATCAGTTCGGACTAGATGCTGCTACAGCTGATTCATGGAAGAGATATACGGTTTCATGTGCTGCAAGGCTAGGTTACAAAAAAGCTATACGCATGATGGAATCATGGGGGTTGGACAAGTCTCAAATAATGTTGGACGAATTTCAAGAGAATATGCCTGAAAAAGATGCAGATTCTTATTTGAATCACAAACAAACTAAAGATAAAGAACACTCACTATTAGAACAAATCTTTTATGAAATAGATCAGTTTGGACTGGGTACTGCTACAGCTGATTCACGGAAGAGATATACGGTTTCATGTGCTGCCAGGTTAGGTTATAAAAAAGCTATATGCATGATGGAATCATGGGAGTTGAACAGATCCCAAGGAGTTGTGCCCAACAAAGGGAGTGTTACATATATTAGACCAAGAACAATCCCAAAACAAAATATTAGAAGCGTAGAAGAAAATATTAGTAAGACAAGAACTCATTTGATAGACGGATACCAACTTTCTATACCGAAGAAAGAAGAAGTCACACATGATAAGTTGGACAAAATTCCAGAACAAAATATTAGAAATAAAGAAGAGTGTTTTGCTAAGGTGAGGGCTCCTATGCTAGAGGAATATCAACTTTTTATACCCAAAAAGGAGGAAGTCATACATGCCAAGAAGGAACAAATCCCAAAACAAAATAAGAAGGAGGAAGTTGCACATACTAAGAACGAACAAATCTCAAAACAAGACAGGAAAAAGGAAGTTACACACAGTAGACAGGAACATATCCAAAAAAAAAACAAGAAGGAAGATGTTTCACCTGTCAAGAAAGAACACATCTCAAAACAAACCGAGAAAGAAGATGTTTCAAATGTTAAAAAGAAACATATCCCAAAACAAAACAAGAAAAAGGAAGCTACACACAGTAAACAAAAACAAATCTCAAGACAAAATATTAGAAATGCAAGAGAACATTTTACTCAGGCAATGAATCTCATGATACAAAGATATCAACTTCCTGTACCCGAGAAAGAAGAAAGCGCACATGTTGAATTAGACAAAATTCCAGAACAAAATATTAGAAATGCAAAAGAACATTTTGCTAAGGCAATGGATCTCATGAAAGAAAGATATCAACTTTCTGTACCCAAGAAAAAGGAAGTTACACATGCCAAGAAGGAACAAATTCCAGAACAAAATATTAGAAATGCAAAAGAACATTTTGCTAAGGCAATGGATCTCATGAAAGAAAGATATCAACTTTCTGTACCCAAGAAAAAGGAAGTTACACATGCCAAGAAGGAACAAATTCCAGAACAAAATATTAGAAATGCAAATGAACATTTTACTCAGGCAATGAATCTCATGACACAAAGATATCAACTTTCTATACCCAAGAAAGAGGAAAGCACATATGTCGAATTAGACAAAATTCCAGAACAAAATATTAGAAATGCAAAAGAACATTTTGCTAATGCAATGGATCTCATGAAAGAAAGATATCAACTTTCTGTACCTAAGAAGCAGGAAGTTTCCTGTGTCAAAAAAGAATGTTCCACAATGCTACAAACCAATAATAACACAATAATTCTTAAATCATCTAGAAAGAAACAGAAAGGTGAACAAGGTCCAAAGCTAGGATGTAGTACAGGAAAAGATTATGTATCAAAAAAAAAAACAATTGTAAAAGAAGAATCACTGTTAAAGGAAGATTATATTCTTAAGCAAAAACAAACTACTAAAAAACAACAAATAAAGAAGAAAGTTACCTTTAAGCCTATTTCCCCCGAAGCCTCAAAGTCTTTGATAATCATTGGTGAGTCCAAGAAGGAATTATTTGATGAGAAAAAACGGGACATCATCATATCAAGAGATAAACACATTGAAGAGAAACATAAGACCATAGACACAGAAGAAAAACAAAAAGTAGACATCAGACAAAAATCTCCTGTACCAGCAAAAAAAATTGTGTCTCATTCCAAAAATATAACTCCAGTGGACTCAACACCTGCTGTTGTTATCGCTAATACAAAACCAGCCACTTCTACTGAAAAGGAAGATATTACAAAGAAATCCTCCGTACCAACAAAAGAAATCATTTCTAATTTTAAAATCATTGCTCCAGTGAACATAATACCCCCTGTTGTTATCACTAAGACAGAACCAATCTCCCTTACTGAAAAGGAAGATACCACAAATAAATCATCAGTTCCAACACAAGAAATTGTATCTAATTTCAAAAATACAACTTCAGTAAATTCAACACCTGCTGTTGTTGTCACCAAGACAGAGCCTGCTTCTTCTGCTAAACAAAAAAATATCCGTACACAAAAACACAAAAGTGATGTAGAAAAAAATAAATTACTCTTCTCAAAAAAAGAAGAAGATGTTACAAATCAATCTGCAATACCAACAAAGGAAATAATTTCTAATTTTAAAATCATAAACCCTGTAAATATAATACCCCCTACTGTTATCACTAAGACAGAAGCAGTCTCTTCTACTGAAAAGGAGGATACCACAAAAAAATCATCAGTTCCAACACAAGAAATCGTGTCTCATTCCAAAAATATAACTCCAATGGACTCAATACCTACTGTTGTTGTTACTAAAACAGGACCTGCTTCCTCTGCTAAACAAAATAATATTGTTACACAGAAACCCAAGAGTGGTATAGAAAAAATTAAATTACTCTTCGCAAAAAAAGAAGAAGATACCACAAAGAAATCATCAATACCAGCAAAAGAAATTGTTTCTAATTTTAAGACCATAACTCCTGTGAATATAATACCCCCTACTGTTACCACTAAGACAGAATCTGTTTCCTTTAATGAAACAAAAAATGTTCCTAAACCAAATAATCAAAGTGGTTTACAAAAATTTACATCTTTCTTTAAATTTCATAAGAAAGATCCATCAGAATTATCAAGTTCACAACCACATAGCTGTATAGTAAAGGAACAAAAAGCACCAAAAGAAGTGCAAAAATCACAGAAAATACCAGAACTATGTCCTGACATGGTAGATGATGTCAGGAAAAAGTTCTATGAGGTCTATCCAAGCCAAAAAGATCCGTCGGAGACAAGGCAGCATTATCCTGATAAACCATTAGCACCGGGGCTCAGAGAACTAATCAACAGCAAAATTACTAATGAACCCTATCGATATTTAGATAGGGGGACTAATAAAGTCGAAATCTTTGACCCTTACTACGTCCCAATCGATGATTCTATGTATGATTCATCATTGTTTGATGATACCGAGTACATCCTCGAAACCGTCCTTGCCAAAATGGTAAAACGGGATGGATGGAAAGGTAGAATGGAGAATTTTAAGTCATCGTGTGAATATATGTCATTTGCGACAGATTGCATTGTCTTAGACAGCACTGTCCTAAATGGGATACGAAATGGTAGTAATTATGTCGGTTCAGCCATATCCAAACTTTGGAAAAAAGACACTAAAGATTCCTAACCAACATCTTTAGTAGTCTTTTATGCGCTGTTCTCAACTCAAGGCTCATATAGAAAGATATATTTATCGAACAATACATCAACCAAGTAATGTTCGTGCTCTCTTCTTCTTCCAATTTTCGGAAGAAATTTGTGCCTTATCAAAAAATAAATTACTACATTTCGTTCTACTCTACGTCATAAAAAAATATTACTTAATAGCTTCATTCATAGTATTGGTGTTAACAGGATGCGACATTAAATGCTGTTTCCCAATTTAAAATAAGCAGTCCTCTAATATTTACAAAAAACCTGGTTTCACAAAGACATACAAGTTAAATAAATCATAAAAAATTTAATATATCAAATCATACCCTGTACTAAGACAGTAACCACCGAATGTCTGACAGGATTATTTTTTTTAGACTGATAGTTATCCACAACTTAGTTGTACCAGTTTATATTGGATTGCCTCCGAGCACAAATTGATTGTATTACTAGATTGACAATTTGTAAGGTGTTTTCTGCAAAAAAACAACAAAAAAAACAACAAAAAACAAAAAAAAAACAAAAAAAACAACAAAAAACAAAAAAAAAACAAAAAAAACAAAAAACAATAAAAATAAAAAACAATAAAAACAAAAAAACAAAAAAAAACCTTCTTTCTTTTTCTTTACTATGTTTTCTCTTTTTTATATCAAATATAGCTATCCTAATTTAGTTCATTATTTTCATAATTTTTAATTACTTTTTGCTTCCTCTTTATTACACTGTAATTATACACACACACACACACATACATATATATATATATATATTCAATTCTTGTGTTCTTGTTCCGCTTCTACTTCTTGCTACCACTCCATGTTTATATCTGGATAGCATATTTAGAAGTTATTTACCTTATTTGAATGACTGTGGTCTTTGTTCATTACTTCAAAGGAAAATAACCATACAGTGATGAAGATTAATTAATATCATAATTTCTAGGTAGAGTAGCCCTCATTCTAATTTTCTAATACAATTTGGTATTTCCAATACAACCGAGAGGATTGAGAGGAGAGGAAGGGGCGAGAGAAAAGAATAGAAAAACAACACCACTTTAAAGTTTAACCGAAAAAAAAAAGAAAAAGGAGGGAAAAGCATGACCAAAGCCAATTATAAGATTGGTTTAATATGTAGTCTACTCTACTATACAAATTAGATCTAAGGCTAGATAAGTGATATTTGGGTCGTGTCATATCCTACAAGGATTTATGTAGAAACATTTTAAATCGACATGCCCTGATAACATATTAGAAAATTGATAATAGACGAGTACCTATTCAAATTACACAAGGTTGAAAGCTTTCAGATAATCAATTGCTGCATCTTTATGACATAGATTCTCATTATAAGTAATATCCATGTGTATCAACTTCTATCCTTCTGTTCCCCCTAACGGTTACTATCAAATGTGTCTATGGGGTAGTACACTAGTAATCATGAATAAAAAGAAAAAAAAATAACAAGATGAAGATGACGGTTCGGTATATTAAACGACTAATTATACAATTTCATAATACATTATAGTGGCTCATTTATTAATTTATTAATTTATTTATTTGTCCTTTGGTTTCACCAACGAAAACGAAGGAGGAAGAAAAAACCTGACGATGGACAAAAAGGACGCAGACAAAAAAAAAAAAAAAAAAGAAAAAAGAAAAAAGTAAGATGATTTTTCTTCTTTGTTACAAAATTTAAACCCGCCAAAAACTGGCCAAAATTCTCTTAATACCGGGCATTTCCAGCGGAATAAATAAACGGCATTTGTATTTATTCTACTATACAAACAGAAAAAAAGGAAAGAAAAAGAAACTGCCTCTCTTCCCTCCCTTCCCGTCCCCCTTTGAGTATTGCTGAATTACCCGTACAGTGTGAGCGTATAGTAAAACGAAAAACAAAAAAAAACCAAAAAAAAAAAGGGAAAAAAAAGAAAAAAACAGACAAATCTGATCACGGATATCTATTTCCGCGTCGCTTCTTGCCATCCCGCACCTGACGTATTTAAACGGAATGTTTTTTCTTTCTCTTTTCTCTTCATTTCCTTCCTCCCTCCGCTTCACCTCGGTTGTGTGGGGGGATAGTGGAAAATATCGTGTTTGTTTACTTGAAATCTATTCCTTGGCTCTTGTTTCAGTTTGCATAGACTTGCCTCCAATATAATTTATAGGTGTGCATGTATACGCTTATTAAAAATATATATTAAAATATATTTTGTATTACTCTACTCCAAATATCTTATATCCATAATCTTCAATCGGAATTTATTTGTCTAGCTAGGCTCACTTTCCTTTACGGTATCCTCCCTTTTATTGTGTTACACACACTATTTTTTTTTTCTTTTTTTCTTTCCTTCTTTCTACCATCTCCCCTTCCTTCATTCTAATAGACAGGACTTCACCAAATTATAAATCTCCGGGAAAAAAAAAACCAAATAAAACAAATAAAATAAACAATGTCTCCATATCATCTTATCGTTAGAGACGGAAGAAAACTAGCCTATGTTAAACATGAACCAACCCAACAATTTTTCAATGGTAGAGAAGTAATCCCAAACAAAGAAGTGGTTTGTTCTTTTATTAGATTGTGTTCGAAGGACTCCGGCAAAGAAAGACTTTATTACCCTTTAGAAAGTGAGAATAAGTTTTATTTTGAAGACCTTAAACCGGGTAATCTCTTCGTTACACCAATCGACGAATTAAAAGAAGATGAGGTCATCAATGAAACACTTTTAAAAGCTTTGGCAGAGAATAATCCAAACTTATTATCCACCGAGACTGAAGGTATTGCATCTTCATCTATGCTTGAACATGACCATGAACATGAAAATAATAACGAAACTGAACATGAACATGAACATGAAACTACTGGTGAAAATGAAGAAGTAACCGATGAACCTGCTGTATTGCCTGAACACAGACATCCAGGCCTTGTTTGTACCTGTATCTTAGATAACAACCCTGAATTGGACTCAAGTGATTTCCCTCTATTGTGGAAGAATCGTAAAAATGCTAATATATATTCATTATTTTTCACATTTTATAATGAATTTGATATCTTATGCCAATACCATCATAATGGACACGTATGCAACAAAATCATCACATTCAAAAATAAATTGCAACAATCAAAGGATAGAACCAAAGCAATGGAAAAACATTTCAAAATTGATCATGATATAAGAACCATTGACTTAAGTCAAATACCAACTATGCTATGTTTCGATAGACCAAACGTCCAAAGATTAAGCTCAGATATCTACAGAATTATAACCAAGAATAGAATTGGGGTTGCAAGTCTTCCCAAAGTTCCTGTCGCAATACCTTCTACAAAGGCAGAGGAAGTGCCAATCGAGAGAAACGCAAATGTATATGATTTCACTTTGGCAGAAAAAGCATTCATTGATACTGCAAAACTATTCAGAAAATGGAATATACCATATCAAATATTCGATGATCCTGATTTTCAGGCCTGGGCTAAGATGTATATGAAGGAATGGGATTTTTCAAATAATAGTAGACTAACTAAATAAACTTTCTCCTATTGTTATCCTCTCATCTTCCTTTCCTCCTCTTGTATATTAAAAGAACAATACAATACAATATATATACATATATATAGCTGTATAAACACCACTTTTAAATAATACAATTAAGATATTCAACAAGAATGGATCGAATAAATGACTATGAAATCATAAAAATAAAATAAGCTAAATAACTTTATACCTTTATTTAAAAAATAATTCTGCATTTACACAAAACAGCAGACACATAACCCTTGTGTTTTCCTAAACCACTAGAAGGTAAATCTGAATTTCAAAGATGTAAGCGACTTATGGATAAGATTATTCTACACGTTGATAAATTTCAGTCAAAACAGCTAAAAAATCATAAAAAAGATAATTAAATATTATAATTTATTTTGTACCTATGTTTGACTTGATAAAACTTTGAGCAAAAAAAAAAAAGAATACAAAAGCGGATTAAATAAAAATATGAATCATAATCATATCAAATACATAATGTGTAAAATAATTCTAAAAGAATAATACTTTAATCTTTAACACATCAAGTCAAAAAACTATGTCCGTTGATACAGAAAAAAAAATGTTAAGAATTGAAATGGTTACCAGTGTCAATGAGCCGTTATATCATATGAAATTCAGATTGTTTTTTTACTCAAAATTTCCACCCTTTTTATTAACTCCTTTTTTTTGGTTCTAATTACAGAATATTGAGTATAAAAGTTAAAGATTGCAATATAAATTAAAACAGAAATAAGAGGGGAAAGACTTAACATTTTTAAATGTCATCATAAACTTTTCAGTTTTTTCCATTATTACCTTACCAAGTGGTTTCTACTATTAAATATGTAAGAACAAAAAGGAAAAAGAAAAAAAAAATAAGAAAAGGAGAAGTAGTATAGTTTTATTACTTTCACAACTCACTTAACCAAAAATATCTAATACCAATACAATAAGATTCAAACTAAAATAGCTTTATAATATTGAATTGACAAAAGAAAAATCCTTTCTGGATAATAACTCTCTCATTGGACAACAATACTATCATAGGATCATAAAACAAATAAGAAAGTAAGTAAATTTTTTTCCAAACTATTGTTGTCTATAATAAAAGTTTAGCCATCAAAAATTTAACTCATCTTTGCTCCACCTTCTTTCCTCTTTCTTTTTTCTTTATTCAGTTTATTTTCTTAATTTAATCATATACAAATGTATATAGAACATAAGTTCTTATATTACTGTATCGTGATACTAAATACTTTGAAAAATTGATAAAATCTAACATTATTTGCCATTTCTTTCCTTGACACAGGAGGAAATCTCTTTCAAACGAGCCAGACAGAAACTCGCAAAGAATAAAACTTTGTAATGTCCGATAATACTTCTTAACATGTTATTGATTTTTCTTTGTATTTTTTATTCTTTTTTCCTTTTTTGTTTATTGAAAAAAAAAAAAAGAGCTCTTTTACCCAACCTGAACATGTAAAAAGTTCTTATGATATTTACCGTATATTCTTATATTCTATTTTACCATCTTTTATGTCCTTTTACTTCCCTCATACTTTGCGTTTTCCTTTTGTTTCTATTTTTCTTTTGTTTCAAGTCAAAGAAAAAAATAGCAATTTGCCAATAAAGTCCAATTTCTTAAACAATATAAAAAAAAATAAAAATAAAAATGAAAAAAGAAAACACCGATTTCTCTAAATAATAGCTTTTTTTGTTTTTTTGGCATCCCAATTTTAAACTTTATCCGAGCCTTTTGTAAAAATTAAAGTTTTATTATTAAAAAACGATAACACAGAAAAAAATACAAAAGAACAATATATACCAAGAAGTCACCTAATTGTTAAAAAAAAACCTATTTATTTTTGGTTTTTTTAACTTTTGTGTTTATTTTTTCTAATATTTTTTATTTTTGACAAATTTTCAGAAGTGTATTGTTCTATTTGTAAACATGATACTTTTGGCCCTGATTGTGTTATGCAACCACCAAGGGGTTAAACAGGAGGCCTATTATTCTAATACTATAGAAAAACCGTAGTAAAGAATTTCTATTTTTTTGCAGATCTCAACTTTTTGTTTTTTCTTCAAGCAAAAAGTTTTGTGATTATTGTTAATATCTCCCACACTTTCTCGTTTCTCCTCCCAATTAATTCATGACTTTCCTGAAAAATAAAATTTGACATTATGCGTTGCTCTACGTTTCAACTATATTTATATGTATGTTTTCTATTACACCTTCTGCATTTTCTTACTATCTTTTTTTCTTTCCCTCTTTCTCTTATTTCTGATATACCTTCTAGAAACTTTTTCCTATGCTCATGAGTGGTTTATTATTATTTTAACGCTATCCCATATTTTCTATTTTGGATTTATTATTAGATTGTTTTGTTTACACTACCTATCAGTTTAATATTTTCCTTATTTGGATTCATTGACGTGAGATTTCCTAACAATTTTCCTATACACTTACACATTATATACATACATACATACGTACATACCTACATATATAAATACACCCATATTTTCGCCATTCTATGGAAATACAGTAAATTGTATTAAATACAAGTAAATACAAGCCTACACATTTCCTTTACACGAGATAATACGAAACAAACAAACAAACAAACAAACATATATATATAGAGATATATATCCTGTACTGATACCCAAATATAATTAAAGTAATAACAAAAAAGACAAGAGTAATAAATTGTTTTCAAATAATATCTGTTTTATTTTTCATTACTATAGTGTTTAAAATTCATTAAAGACATTCACACATACATACATAACAAAAAAATAAAGGCAATAATAATAAGCCGATATATGATTGTTAACTGTTTCTGATTGCGTATACATCAAAAATATCGTGTTCTTAAAAAACAAAGACTAATAATAATTCAATTATCATATACAGATATTTTATCTTTTTTTAACTAATGGAAACAGATGACTTCCAACAACTCAGTTCTGATATACTTCGAAAATGCAGTAGTCTAGCATTAAATATGAACATGTTACCTATGACGTTTTCTTTATTATCAAAACTTTTATCATATGATTCTGTAGATATTAGAAATATATTATTACTAGGTAATGCATATTTGAAAAATAGAAATTATATTAATGTCATACACTTGTTAATGGATGCTATCAATTCAAAAATGGACTATATTGTTAATGATTATAGACTTTGGAAACAATTGGCTTTTGCATATTATAAATTAAATAAATATGATGATGCACACCACGCTATAGCGCAAGCTTTAAGCTCCGTATCGTCACCTAGATTAGCTTATGAAAGACAACAAGCAAATTTAGAATATACTTCTTCTTCATATGCAAAAAAATTCATCAAAGGGAATATAAATACAACATTTAATTCTTTTAATCCTAATACTACTACTAATAGTATTCCTGGTAATGTGGGAAATGACGAACTAAACACAAAGTCTACCAATAATACCAACATCAATAATAACACTACTATTAGCAATGATGAGAATAATACCAGTAAACATATTATACCATATACTGTCTTACTGCCGAAAAAAGAAGAGGAAACTTTGAAATATAAAATTTTTGTATTAAATTGTAGAATTTCCTTATTAGCCTCCGAAAAGACTCATTCCATATCTTTATTACTTTCTGATTTCCAAATGGCATTATCACAAATCGATTTTCATAAAAATACATCATTGTACTTAGAAGTACTGATCACGAGAGCACAAATGTTCCGCAAATATAATGTAGTGGATAAATGTAGACAAGATTTGATCCAATGTTTAACTATTCTAAATGAAAATAAAGCGAGGTTTAAAAGAGAAGATCTCTCACATAAGGTTGCGTATTGTTATTATTTTCTAATTACTGTGGAATTCTTACATAATTCAGATTTTGAACTGGCTTTAAAACTAATCAAAGAAGTTCATACCAATTTTCAATTACCTGCCTTTTACTTACAAAAATTTCTTATATTGGAAGCGTATATAAGAACAATTCACAACCCAAAAGATGGGAAAAATTTTGTAGAAAGGTTAAAAATGGAGATACCAATCATTACTGACACAGTTAAACCAAAATTCTTTTATGCATTAGGTAGATTAGTCTTACAAAATTCAACTGATGAAGATATTGAGACTACCTACAACTATTATCAAGATGCATTGAGTATTATACCTACAGATCCGATAATTTGGATATCAATAGCTTCACTTTATTTTGATCTATGCCAATATGAAGATGCATTATCCACATATTTACAAGCAGCTGGTCTAGCTTCCTCAAGTGAAATTTTACAAAGCTGTAGTATATTTGAAGTTAAATTTTATAAAAAATTTGCTGCTTTAGCCTGGTTTGGTATATCACAGGTATATTGTGCTACGAACCAAATAAATAACGCTATTTCTGCCATTAATGAAGCTATAAATATCTTCAGAATGGAAAAAGATAAAATGCATATTAATGAATTAGAAACAATCAAAGGCAGACTACAGGATTCACAAATTAAGTATAGACGTTTGAAAGAATCAAGGACAGTTCAAGAAATAATAAATAGCGAAGAAGGGCTCTCAGATAGTGAAAAGAGTTCTTCCTCAACATCAAAGAAAAATGTTAAAATAGATTATACAATTCCTGATGTTCCATTTGAACTTCTAACAGAATTTGAAACATATCAAGATCAACAAGTATTTACTTGTGAATATGAATTGGATCCTGTTAACATCACAGATCCTGAATTGGATATCATTATTGACAATATTCAAATGTCGCAAAGTCAACATACACCGGTAATAGTATCGAATAATATTTCTCAATTAGTTGATACAAATGCAAATAGCTATCCGTATGGATTAGGTTATAGACCTCTCAATTACACAGAAAATACAGTTACGTATGGAGCACCTATAAACACTATCCAACTGGTTCCTAACCAAGTTTTTTTTCCAACTATGTGTCCAGACTCTAAAAATACTGGGTTTGAAAATACTACAATATCTGATCCAGAAGCATATCCTGACGCTAATAAATTTATGATTATTCCACAGGAAAAACAAAATGGCAAAATGTCATTCATAACTCATATTGATCATCCACTCACTGCTGATGTTAGCAATGAAAATACTATAGAAAGATATAATACCATTACTAATAATAACTCTCCCATGATGTAAACAAAAACACATCTACTAATAATCAAACGCCTTATCAAAAGTTGTCTTTCATTTGTACTATATATACTAACGACCTGATCGTAAATTTGTTATTTTTGGGATATACGCCAAACACATAATTTAAATATACACTAATTTAAAAATTAAACTTTGAAAAATTTGTCCACTCCCTTCTAAGGTATTTCAATTGTCTATATTCATTGAATACAACCCAACAGGTGAAACAAGTTATATATTCTATATATATATTTTTGTATTATATCTACATAACTTTTATTACACATCATAATTCTATGTATTTCTTTTGGTGAACCATTCCCTTTTCTCTATTACTAAAAGAATAATCTATTGGAGCATATGTTAACAATTCATCGAACGCCGGTACTTTTCTTCTATGTTCGCCGTCAATTATAACTTCTTCATCGTATTCACCCCAGTAACATATTACTGTCATCCCCAATTTATCAATATCCTCAATATCACTACTATTCTTTGATAAGATACTGTCTTTAGCCATAAGACTATCAGTTGACAAGATTTTCGGAAACCAGCGAATTCCTATATGATAATATTGTTTATCAAAATCCAATTTGTGGAGTTGTAGCTCTTCAATACCTTTGCTCCATTTAAATGTATCAAGAACTTTATTATGGTTATCTTCATAGATAATCACTTCCTTAACACTGGAAATATCACTTCCAGTCCCATTAAAATAAACACTGCATGCTCTGTTTTCTTTCACATGTAACATGATATCTGCATATATTGGCTCGTATTTAGAACGGCTTCCATCTTTCCGGTCATTTCTTAATACTTGAATAGACATGATATCTGGTTCACCATTGTTTGAATCCCAGTCTATCAGATTGGGAGGTATACCTTGATAAGTACATGTCTGCATTTGATAGTCACAATCTATCCATCCAGAACCTTGTCTAAAACTTGGTAAATCTAAAACAAAATGCTTAATGTAGCCTAAATTAGTACCAACACCACCAAGTGTAACCAATCCATCCAAATCTTGACTAAATTTTATTTGCAATGGGGTAGTTGCTGTAAACGGGGTTTCAAAAATATTAGTTACAAATAGCCCTAAAAATATTACGATAATAAGAGAGATCAACTCAATTCTTAAATTCAAAAATGGTGAATAAAGTAAGCCTAAGATAATTGTTCCAAGAAACAATATATCCCAAACAATATCTAAGGACTTATTTGATCCAATAACCGTTTGAGATGTTGCATCTAGTACTTGAAGAATGCTTTGATATGTTATAAGTAATATTAAGAAAATAATAACCAGCTGAATGGTCCACTCGTATTGACTTCTAGTTATCTTTGGAGTAGTTTGAATTTTCGATGATGCTTCATTCTCTTGATACAGATCCGGTACGGTATCAATCAAAGGAGCTCTTTCGTCTTCTACACTATTGGAAACCGATGTTCTTGATGTTTCTTCAACTTCTTCGCTATTTTGTCCCTGTATCGTACTATCATAACTAGAACCAGAGGTAGATCTAGAACTAGACACGATAGATGTATTTTTTGGGGCTATTTTGTATAATAATGTTGCCATAAATTTCACAAAAAGCGTGAGTGACAATCCTACAAAAATCAAAGTAAATAAGTAAACACCTGTATTCTGATATTCACTTAAATAAAGACTGACAGTTGTGTACAACATAACTAACCAGAATACTGCAGTTATTTCAATCAAATTAATATCTTTAATTTTATCATCAGGCCAAAAAAAAGCGATTATAGGATCAATGATTAAAATAATAAGTAAAAATTCCAACAATAAAGTAAATAATGGAGTATATGAATGACGGAATACAATAAATGGGTTCATATCCCTCATAAATACTTCAGTTACATTTATAGAACCAATAGCAATAGTTACACAAAAGGGCAGTCTTAACCATGTTACAATATTGGAATTATGCAATTGATGTTTATTTTTGGTTAAAATATATAGAACAATCAACAACAGAGGAGACACTATAATAAGAATAAAGTTAATAATAAATAAGTCATATCCACTCAAGGTGAAAAAGTATAACCCCATTATATCAAAATATATTGCCGGATTATTGTTAAACGAAGAAACATCGTCCATTTTACTTAAGAAGGAAGACAATTGCCAAGATATAAATAACATGTTCCACAAAGCTTCCTTTGATGTATGTTTAATATCATCACTCTTGGTATGATAAAGGTCTCTTGGTTTATAAAACGCTATATCCCAACCACGATACCCAGCATTAACATAAACTTTATAATCAGTTTCGCTTGATAAAACCCTTCTATTAAACCCTTCTTGGAAAATAGAATTACCGAATGGTTGTATTTTCACAGCGTCTTTGTATATCCTTGCTGTGTCAATATCAGATGTTCTAAACATAACAGCCTTACTGCCCGTCCCCATACCTTCTAAATTAATGAAATATTCTACCAAACTCGACCATTCATGATTCAAAAAGTGAGAGGCACCTAATAAACCAAATTCTTCGTCATTATTAAAATTAAAAATCAAAGTCCTCCTTGGTTGATTTAAAGAATAATATTCTAGTAAAGCTAACATTGATGCCACACCTTTTCCATCATCTGTAGCACCATGTGATGTTGGAACTGAATCAAAATGTGACGATAACAAAAGTGCTGATAGAGATGGGTCTTTACCTTCCAATTTTACTAGTATATTTGATGATTCAAAATATATGACTCTTGTTCTAGTAGAACTTATATTGAAAACATCTTGCTGCTTACACAAACTATATGATTCATTGTGCATATCATCTTGTAGTTCTGCATAATTAACGTCGTGTGTTATTTCATTAACCCGATTCCAAATATAATCATGTACACGGTCATTATCCCTTGAAGTATAAGGATGGAAGGAAAATGTAATATCTTGTAAATAATTCCATGATCTTTCTAAATAAGGTCTTATAGGAATTGGGCTATCAACTGGTGGTAAGGTATATTTATATCCAATTTCATTCCATAAATAAAGAAGAAAAATAAATAAAGATCCAATAAAAAAGAGCAGAGAAGTATTAGTCTTTCTATACCCAAATATTAAACTTAAAAATTTTGTAATTGACATAGAATTGTGTATTTAATATTGAAGGTGATACTTAAGTAATAATATTTATGCTATCTACAATCTATATTCCTTCTTATGGAACCTTTTTATTTTGTTCACACTACTTGATATTACCAAATATTAAAGAAATGTAGCACTAGGACACGAATGACGAAAAAAGAGGATTATAAAATGATCATAAACATACAGAAGTTTTAAAAAAATGATAGAATATCCGAGATTCTTGTTTTTAACAGTTATGTGTTGATTCATAGTGCTGATAAAGAAGTCTTGCTATCTTCTCTTCCCAGAAGTACTAAAAAGAAAAGAAAGAAAAAACAAAAATATCAAAATAATAGATATCAAATTAAAAATTACAAGATAGATAATAAAAAAAGTCCTTCACATTCTCTAAAAACAGTCTATAATATTGAACAATATTAGTGAAATCAAAAATTTCAACAACATAATATATATAGTTTATATTATATATTCAAATTAATGGCTTGAAAGAAAGAAAATTATTTGAAATGTAAATGCTTTTTTTGATAGTTAGGTGATTATTCTTCAACATACATATATCTATTCCAGAGGTATATAAAAGACCTCCATTTTTAGTTAGGAGCTAAACGAAGTACTTATTGATAGGAAATTTAAGTAATGACGGACAAAGAAGAAACAAAATATAATTGGAAGATTCCCCTTACATTTTCAATTCAGAATTAAGTAATATCTTCGTCAAGACGATTTCCTTCTTTAATGAAGAGAAAACTTATTGTATCAGACATTTTTTTAACACTTTTTGCAACAACGATGTCGCGTAGTTTTGTTGTTTTTGTTGGGTTTATATGTTTGTAACCTACCAAACACTCTTTAATAAACTTTGTCTGTTTGTTTTTCTCTTGTGACTGCAAATTCTCCATTATTTTTTTAACCTCTAAACCACTTGTCCACTGGGTCAGTTTCATTTTATGTTCCTGTTTACAATCACCTTCTTTAGAAACAACATGATCTGTTATATTAAGGGATTCTTTCCTGTTAAGAAATCCTGTACCCTCTCCTTCACATGAACATATTAAATCATGCGTGTTAGATTTTGTATCTGTAAGAATAGTGAATAAATCTTTCAAATCTTCTTGACTAAAAAGATTATCCTTATAATTTATCTTCTTTTTTTCACTATCCAAGAATTTTTGACTCAAACTATGTTTCATTAATTGCCTTTGTAATATCTTTTCATCAATACAACCGGTAGTAACTAGTCTATAAATATAGCAAGGTCTTTCTTGTCCTTGTCTATGAATCCGAGACATAGCTTGCAAATCAACTGAAGGGTTCCAATCATTATCAAATAAAATCAATCTTGATGCACCAATTAAATTTAACCCTACACCACCTGATTTAGAACTTAACAAAAAAGCAAAGATTGATTTGCTTCTATTGAAAGTTGCTACTATGGAGTCCCGTAATTTCTGTGGTGTGCTACCATCTAATCTAGATAAAGACATTTGCCTAGAGTGTAAGATATTTTCTATAATATCCAGTGTTTGAGTGTAATTAGACACAATGACTACTTTTTCATTTGATGTCTCTTTCTGTATCTGTTCCAGAAGAGAAATCAATACTTTTAATTTACCTGAATCTATGATATGACCATATTTAGCTTTAGTTTCATTATTATTAATCATTGAATTATAATAAGAATCATTTTGTAACAACGACGGCGAATTGCATACTTTTTTCATTAAAGTTATTAGTCCTAATGAAGAATTCATTGTCATATGAGAAAAATCTAATTGAGATTCTTGTAAAATTGTATAAAATGCAGAAAGTTGAATCTGTGTCGGTTTACAAAAAACGATAATATCCGTCTTTGGAGGTAAATATTTATGTAAGATATCATTAGTTCTTCTTAATGTAAATCTTTTTGTAATTTCTATCAGTTCCTTTGACCGTTCTTCACCAAGTTCTTGAATATCTTCATTGAAACTATTGGACGTCTCTCTTGCTTTTGAAATGGGTATAATAAACCTTTTTTTAAAGAATTGAAATGACCCAAAAATTCCTGGGTTAATAAAATCGGCAATTGTATAAAATTCTGTTAAATCATTCTGAATTGGTGTCCCTGATAATAGAATTTTTCTTTTAATGTCCAACTCTTTCAACACATTCAATATTTTTGATGTGCTATTTTTCAGTCTGTGACCTTCATCACAGACTAACAAATCAACATTCATTGGAGATCCCTTTTTGCATTGCAATTCATTTGATAAGTTCAAAAGCTTTTCATACCCAACAATTAAAACCTGATATGATTTCTGAACTCTTAAAAAATTTTTGACGGCAGTTTTATCCATATCAACTGTATTATGTGATGAAAGGGTCAATACACCAACTTTATTCATTCCCAACCATTTATGAAATTCTTTAACCCAATTGCCTATTAATGTGACCGGACAAACTATCAGCACTTTCTTACAAAGACCATTTAGTGGGACACCAGATTGCGAGCATTCAACCTTAGAAGCAAAGGGGGTTTGTTTCAACAGAGTCCAAATTATAGTGATAGTCATCAATGTTTTACCAAGTCCCATATCATCCGCAAGAAGACAACCGGAAATATCAGAATCATATTCCAAAAGAAGACTTTTGTCTATGGGAATATCTGTTGTATTTGACTGTTGCAATCCCAGTAGACAGTCATATATAAATTTGACACCTTCCTGTTGATGTTTTCTTAAAAGCTTTCCTAAAAAGGGATCCACAATGACGTCTACATCTGCCTCTTTACACTTATTCATAATAATAGGGTTTAATATTTTTGTAATATCAAATACTGGTTTATAATGTTTTGTATTCAGATTGTTATTAGTAAATGCAACTTTTTGATTGGTTTGTAAAGATAATGGTGTGTAAACTTCTGATTTTTTAATGACTGATTTAAAACTTTTCACTGTGCTTTGGTTAAACAATTGCGAAACAGAAACATTTGATTTAGAAATCCCTGATGATGATGCATGCATAGATGGTTTAGTTTCGTTGATAACTGAATTTTCTTGCTTATTATTACCTCTTAACAATTCCTGTAAATTCATTAATTCGTCATTTTTAACTAGTCTATAATCTATTTGAAACTCCCAACCTTTACTTTTAAAAACGGTATCCAGTATTCTTGATTCATCGTCTCTTGTGACAATCAAACTTGTCATATATTGACCAGACTCATCATAAAAAACCAATTTATTCTCTGAAAGCTTCTTATAGATGGCATACCCATCACCAGTCCATGTCTTTATCTTCTTGTTAGAAAATTTCCTATGCATCATAGTAAAACATTGAACATTATTTAAAGAATTATTCAAATTGCTGACCACATTTGTTAGAGACTGAGTAGAAATCTTACTTTGAATCTTCTTCGTAGGCAGGTCCTTCTTTGTAACATAATTTGTATTAATTCTTCTTGGAGGTTTGAATGGTTTGTTTTCATATTTAGGGAGGGGAATCATAGAGGATAAGAGACAGTGTCTATATCAAAGTATCCTAAGAAAGAAAAAAAAATAGTTGCAGGAAGTAGTAAATCATATGCATGTACGTATGTATAGATGTATATGTATATGTGTCTTCAGATAGTAAAATATACACATATTTTAAGCGCCATGTAGCTTTCTAAATAAAATCAAAAAAAAAAAGTCTTCTCTTTCCTATAGTAAAAAAAAATTTCAAAAAGTTTTTTCTTCTATTTCTTCGAGTTTGCCATCGCCTATTTAATACGTATAAATACCTAAAGGGGTAAAAAAAAAGCAAAAGACAAAAAAAAAAGTAAAAAAATTCGGACTTTTATAAATTTTTGTTTCATCTCATCGCTTTGTTTTGATATACAAAAAAAAAACCTAACGTACGATTATAGTGAAATATGCGTGTGTATGTGTATATCACAATTTAATATTGCTATATATTTTTGTGCTATCATTATTACCACTGTTTCTACTACTATCACTAAAAAATATTTATGACATAAATATATCACTTTTTAAGTGGGGGTATAAAAAAAACACATATTGTAAATTAATATTAACAGCCACCTATCAAGTCTTCCACTCTTTTCTGCCTTTTTGTTCATCATTTTATTTAATATAATCATGAGTCAGACATACATAGGTGAAAGATGTTAAAAGATATCAAGAGTGAAATTTCTATTAGATTAAATAAAAATAAAGATGAGTTGATTATTGAAAATGAGGAAAAAGAAGAAGAAGAAGAAGAAGAAGAGGACCCAAGACAACCGAATAAAAAGATTCATAAGAAATCAATAAAATCAATATTATTACCCAATAGTTTTATTAAATCATTTAAAAAACGAAATTCAAATAATGATCTAGAAAAAAATAGTGATGAATTAGAACATATTATCAAACAACGTCACACAGTAATGATTTCTCTAGGGACTGGAATTGGAACGGGTTTATTAGTAGGTACAGGCAAAGTGTTATCTCAGTCGGGTCCTTTGGGTCTAATGATCGGGTATATTGTGTCTTCTATCATGGTATACCTGATTATTCAAAGCGCTGGAGAATTAGGAGTTGTCTATTGTCGAATGGTTGGTAATTTCACAAGGTACCCAAGTTTATTAGTTGATCCTGCATTCGGTTTTGCAATCTCTATTATCTACACCTTTCAATGGATAACTGTCTTGCCATTACAGTTAGTGACAGCTGCAATGGTAGTCGAATGGTGGGAAGTATCAATCAATTTAGACTGGTTTGTACTAATAATCTTTCTCTGTGTTATACTAATTAATCTAGGCGGCGCCAAAGGTTATGTGGAAGCCGAATTCATTTTCAATATATGCAAAATATTAATGATATGTGGGTTTATCATTTTGGGTATAATTATCATTGCTGGTGGCGTAGGTACGAGTGGGTATCTTGGAAATAAATATTGGAAGGATCCCGGATTGTTTGCAAATGGTTTCAAAGGTGTATCTGTTGTATTCTGCTATGCTGCATTCAGTTATGGTGGAGTGGAGACGGTGATATTGACTGCTGCAGAACAGAAGAATCCAGAAATATCTATTCCAAGGGCAACAAAAGTGATAATTATCAGGATTTTACTAATATATTTATTAACATTGGTAATAATATGTTTCTTGGTGCCTTACAATGATCCGAAGTTAATGGGTTCAGTTTCTTCCTCCAGTGACTCCTCAACATCAGCAACAACAACAACAACAACATCTTCTCCCTTTGTAATTGCAATCGAGTTACATGGGATCAAAATAATCCCCCATATTATCAATTCTGTAATACTGATAGCGGTAATATCAGTGGCAAACAGCTCATTGTACGCTGCTCCAAGACTATTGTTATCATTATCACAAGAGGGTATATTACCCAAAACGTTGCAATATATTGATCAAAGAGGAAGACCGTTAATATGTTTTACGATAGTGATTATTTTTGGCTGTTTAGGCTTTGTTGCCACCAGTGATAAAAGAGAAGAGGTGTTCATATGGTTATTGAGTGTCTCTGGCTTATCACAAATCTTTATATGGATGTCAATGTGTGCCTCCCATATAAGGTTTCGCTATATTTTACATGAACAAAAAAGACTATTTATGGTATCAGAACAACAAATATTGGAATATGATAGATATAAATCCAAGACAGATGTTTGGGGGTCTATCATTGCGTTGCTAATATCTATTTTAATACTTGGATGCCAGTTTTGGGTAGCATTGTTTCCCATTGATGGAGAGAATGGAGTCGATTTAAAAAATTTTTGCCAAAATTATTTAGCAGGACCAATAGTCATTGTGACATATATTGGTTACAAAATATATCTTAGACAGTGGCAATTGTTTATTCCAATTGAAGATGTAGTTTTACCTGACATTAAAGCATGATTTCTCTACTATAACCATGTATCTATTTATGTAATCACGGTATAATCAAAGAAAAAATATCAAAAAGCAAGATAAACAAAAAAAAAAAAGAAAAATGCGCTATAAAAAAAAAATCAATGAGAAAACGTTCCTTCCGAACATCGAACCCACGAACAAATACAAATATGAAGAAGCAAAAAAAAAAAAAATAAAAAAAAAAAACAGACATCCTCACAATTGGACAATTTGTTTGAAAAAGAAAACAACGCCGTCTCATGACGGCACAGAAAAAAGAAAACCTTATCTTTCTCTGAGTATAGTGAAAGTTAAATCCGTAACCGGTTTTTCTTCCCCTTTCCTTCTATCTATTTTTTAGTCCTTTACAGGACATATACTTTTGGTATTGTTTACAAACTGTGGTCATACTGGCATAATTGTTTGAATCATATTGTGTTCACAACAACAAAAAAGAAAGACCAGTAAAAGAAAAAATCAATTCTGACGTATCTCTATTGTTAAGAATTGTGCATTGCATTGTCTGATTAATGTAGATAAGCAAGAAAATGAATTAAGGATAAAGAACAAGAGAAAAAAAATCTTACGTTTTGTATTATCTAATATTTTCTTGGTACAAAATTGGTCCATCTCTGTGACTTTTATCGTTTCCAGACCTATGCGTGTATAGAAATGAAAAAAAAGTAGAAGAAGAAGAGGGGGGGGAGAGAGAAAGAAAAGGAGAAAAGAAGCAGAGCAGACACACAGAATAAATTATACCCATTCATCAAAAAAATAACAAAAAAAAAACGTTGACGTGCCCTTGGCACCGCCTTTTTTTTTTGTTCTGCTTCTTCCACCCCAATGTTCACTTACTTTTTTCAAAACAGTTTTCTTTTTTGTCTTTCAGAAATGAATGAGTAATTTCTTCACCCTAACAAAAAAAAAAAGAAAAAAAAAAGGAATCACTGCTTTTTTACTTTCTTTTGTGAATCTTCCACCCCGACGACGGCGATAGAGGAGAAGAAAGGAAAAGAAAAGAGGAGAGAGAGGGGGAGGGGGCCCAGGAAAAAGAAGACATTTCTTCGAAGAATATATGCATCTAAAAAGTGTGTAAAATAAAAGAAATCTAAAATACGCTGTATACTATGTATTCCCCCCTGGTGTAATGCTCTCCACAGTTGCAGGTTCATATAAATACCCTATAATTAATTATAACTGTGTACTTTTCTTCGTTTGTTTTCTTCCTGATCCCCGTCTATTATTACCATCTTCGCGCTTGTCTTGTTATATAGCTCTTTCGCCTCATAATAAACACGATAAATCACAAATACTTTACAAGAGTTGATATATCTTAGGTCGTGTTTTGACTTTAGCATACCACTGTTAGTGTATTCATTTCTCAAATATACTTATTCATATACACTTTTTCAGATAAAAAAAAATTAAAATAAGAGAATATGTCCGAGCAACACGTTTCATCATCAGGTTCTGGTGATGGAGATTCAACAGCATCTATCTCAAAAAGAAATATAGAACATATCAAAGAAAAATCTTATGGTGAATTTACCACCGACGGGATTAACCGTCTTGATTCTTCGAAGTCTAAAAGTATTTTAGCAGATTCTAATTATAATAAAAAGAGTTCAATTTTTACCAGATTTATAGATTCATTCAAACCTCCAGAAGAAAATGCACATCCAGATGAGGACGACGATGAAGATTTGGAAAGTGTTAATACAAGAAGAACCTTTGCTACTGATAGAAACTTGAAAAAGGCTATGAAATCACGTCATGTGGTTATGATGTCTCTTGGTACTGGTATCGGTACAGGTTTGTTAGTGGCAAATGCAAAAGGTTTACATTATGGTGGTCCCGCCTCTTTGGTCATCGGTTATGGTCTTGTCTCCTTCATTACTTACATTATGATCCAAGCAGCTGGTGAAATGGCTGTCACCTATCCAACTTTACCTGGTAATTTCAATACCTATTCTTCCATATTTATCTCTAAACCTTTTGGTTTTGCTACTGTCTGGCTTTTCTGTATACAATGGCTAACCGTTTTACCGTTGGAATTGATTACTTCTTCAATGACTATTCAGTACTGGAACGATAAAATTGATGCAGACGTGTATATCGTTATCTTCTATGTCTTCTTATTATTTATTCATTTTTTTGGTGTTCGTGCATACGGTGAAGCTGAGTTCATTTTCAACAGTTGTAAAGTACTCATGATTGCAGGTTTTATCATCTTTTCCATTGTTGTCAATTGTGGTGGTGCAGGAAAGGACGGTTATATCG
The DNA here is from genome assembly GCF_036370985.1 of Arxiozyma heterogenica. NCBI lineage: Eukaryota > Fungi > Ascomycota > Saccharomycetes > Saccharomycetales > Saccharomycetaceae > Arxiozyma > Arxiozyma heterogenica. The sequence goes on along the minus strand of NW_027042670.1, from coordinate 556,522 downwards.
GTGGTAAGTACTGGCACGATCCAGGTGCATTTGGTAGCGATGATTCTATTGGTAGATTTAAAGACGTTTGTTACGTTCTTGTTACTGCATACTTCTCCTATGGTGGCACAGAATTATATGTGTTATCCGTCAACGAACAGGAAAATCCAAGAAAATCAACTCCAACTGCAGCAAAGCAATCCATTTACCGTATTTTGATCATTTATCTATTGACCATGATCTTAATTGGTTTCAATGTCCCACATAACAACGATCAATTAATGGGTTCCGGGGGTTCTGCTACTCACGCCTCCCCATATGTCCTTGCTGCATCCATTCATGGTGTTAGGGTCGTTCCTCATATTATCAATGCAGTTATCTTGATCTCGGTCGTATCTGTCGGTAACTCTTCATTATATGCAGCTCCTAGATTATTAGCATCATTAGCGGAACAAGGCTTTGCTCCAAAATTTTGGGCTTATATTGACAGACAAGGTAGACCGCTATGGGCTCTATGTACTTGTGCTGTCTTTGGTCTTATTGCCTTTTCTGCGAGCTCCTCCCAAGAGGAACAAGTCTTCACTTGGTTAGCCGCCATTGCCGGTCTTTCTGAATTATTCACATGGTCCTCTATCCTATTAAGTCACATTAGATTTAGAATGGCCATGAAAGTACAAGGCAAAGATCTGGATGAGTTAGGTTATAAAGCAAATACTGGTTTCTGGGGATCTGTCTACGGTGTATTTTTCAACATTTTAGTGTTTATTGCACAATTTTGGGTGGCATTGGCTCCACCATCAGGTTCAATGACCGCTGAGGGGTTCTTTGAAAGCTATTTGGCTTTCCCAATTTGGCTTGCTTTTTACTTTGGTTATATGATCTGGAAAAGAGATTGGACATTCTTAACTAAACTAGACGAAATCGACTTGGAGACTCATAGAAGAATATATGACCCAGAACTAATGAGGCAAGAAGATATGGAGAATAAAGAAAGAGTCAAGAATGGTTCGATATGGGTCAAATTGAAATATTTCTGGTGTTAAATAAACAGAAAGACAAAAAAGAAAAAAAAAAAAAACAGAAAAGAGAAAAATATAGAAAGGTACTTGTGATATGGAGAAGTTTTTGAAATTATTATCTTTTCTTTCACACATATCTTCTGTTAATATCTCTTAATATATTAAGGATTGTTATCTGTCCGCCTTTTAATACCTATTTCTTAATATTCAAGTACATATTAATCTGAATTTTATCATTTCTTCCTCCAGAAGATCACAACTGTATTTATTAGATAGACCACTACATAGCATTGTACAGTGTAGTATAATAAAATTATTGTTAAATATTCGATAACTTGTTTTCACCGTTTTTGTTTTGTTTCTTACACACCTGTGGTTCAGTTTGAATGGGGGTGTGTCGAGGCTATTAAAATAAACATATATAGTATCAGAGAATTCATCGTTCCGAAAATCTGTTGAAAAATTTACAATGCGTTTATTCTTAATTAATTTATGAGAATGTATATATCCTTATTTAATAAATATAAAAACAAAAATTCAAATAACTTAGTATCTTCTTTGTGGTCTCTGGTTTTGAGATCTGTCTTGAATGTAAGTACCTGGAACAATGTGTTCTGGTAAATGTAAGTAATCTCTTAAATATTCAACACCTTCTTCGGTTAAGGTGTAGTAGTAATATTGCCAAGAGAATTGAGTCTTGACGTAACCTTTAGAAGTTAAAGATTGTAAAGCCTTAATGACATATAAGTTCTTGGTATCAATTTCTTCGTGTTTTGGTTGGTTGAAATCCTTTTTTGCAACAACAACACCTTCTGTTTTTAAAAAAGAAAAAAATTAAAAGAAACAATATATTTATGCAAGGAAAGAATTATTGAAGTATATTAACAACTATATCGTCATTGTAATATCAATAAAAAGTAATCGCTGTTAGTAAATAACAATTCTTATAACTTTTATATTTACCGATCGATTTCAAAATTATGATAAGTGTTAGAATCTTTTATATCTCTTTTTGAATATTCACCCTGGACTACTTTTCATTTTGTTGTCTACTGCAATTGATAGTATACACATTGTAATTTCTTTGAGCTCTTCCCTAAGTTAAAGAGTTGTAATAATTTGGAACTTTCATAAGTAGATCTTTACTTTCGTATTACTTGTTTTCATAAATAACCTTTAATTATATAACATTTAACGCAATAGACCCTAAATTTTAATCATTACAATTCTGGTTCCTTTTATTCCTTCCTTATCTTATCTCACCCCTGGTTACGAACCAAACATACCTTGAAACAAGTATCTGTGAATCTTAGTTCTTTCTTCCTTTGGAATCAACATTCTTACAACTTTCTTTTTACTCCACTGCTTCTATATAAGGTTTCCAAGACTGTCTATAATACCACTCCAGCAATACCTAAACATTTGTAATAAGAGTTACACCAGATAACTAATACGGCAAACAATACAACAACAATACAAAAAAAGAAAAGAGACTTGAAGTTACGTAAGAATTCCTCTCATCCAGACCTGAACATATTTTTAGAATAACTATATTATGGGCCATCAAGTAAAGAACTTTAAAACTTCATAATAGCACCACGGAGTAGATGTACGGAAATTAACTAAAACCAATTCTCTCATTTAGCGTTTGCACAAAATCCAAGTAGTATTGTCACTTACTACTTAAAGAATCAAGGATCTAAATCCATAGCTACCTGAATCTCATCGCAAAAAGTACGCAATTGAAAAAAAAAAATAAAAAGTTAGTAAATAAATGAAAGAATACATAAAGACTACTTGCGACCTCAAACAAGTCTGCTATTTTTAAGATTTGTGATTTTTTTTTAAATCATAATGCCACAATCTTTAAAAACCGATCTAACCTAATCCAGCAGTACTTTTAGTTTTTATCTACAGTGGAAAAGAAAAATAAAATATATGATGCACCGATGTAAAACAGTCCCAGCATAAAAGTGTTTATTTAAAAACCGTAATAAATGATTTTATATTTTCTTGAAAATTTTTCAATAAGAAAAAAAAAATTATTGATATTTCGCAGGTACCTGGCGATGAGCTATGAAATTAAAAAAGTAGATGATCTTATATAAGTTATTACTTGCCCTATTGTTAGACACGATCCCCATACAAACACAAGAATCCAGAAATAATCATTATTATACCCTCAACTACCATTTTGCTGTGAACGTAACACTATGGTTTCTTCTTCAAAAAGAAAGAGAAATGAGGAATTTCCCCTTTCAAGAGAAGACAGCACACAAAAACCAGCAACATCTTTATTAGTAAAAAATAGTGACAAATTATCTTTCCCAAGAGGTGGTGGATCTGTATTAACTCCACTAGAATTGAAAAAAGTTGCTAATGAAGCTGCAAAGGATGCCTTATTCGGTAATTCCAAAGATACTGTGGAATCAGCAAGACCTAAAAAAAAGAAGAAACTGGATAAAAACAATAAATCAAAAGACAATGTAAATGTTGAAAATGTAGACGAGCAAAAACTCTCTGTTATTCCACACATCAATTTTAAAAACTTAAGAGTAAATTCCACTTTATTAGGTCAAATCACTGAAATATCTAAATATGATATCTGTGTAACTTTTACTGATAACATATCTGGTTATGTAAATATGACTCATATTTCTGAACAGTTTACTAAAATATTAGAAGATTTAGATGACAGTATGGATTCTGATGAAGAAGGTGAAACTAACAAAGATACAGCTGAAGATGAATATGAATCTGAATCTGACACTGAATCTAATAAGAGTACAAATCATAAAAATCCCGAATTACCTGACTTACATAGTTATTTCAAGATAGGTCAATGGATTAGATGTACTGTCATCAATAACAGTGCACTTGACTCTAAGGTAAAGAAGAATAAGAAGAAGAGATTAGAGTTGACAATAGAACCATCTATTGTCAACTCTTTTACAAAAGATGACTTGCAAAAATCCACTGCAATTCAATGTTCTGTTCAAAGTATTGAAGACCACGGTGCTACCTTAGATTTGGGTATAGATGGTGTAACTGGGTTTATTTCTAAAAAAGACACACCAAACTTTGACAACTTATTACCAGGTTCTGTTTTTCTTGGTAATATTTCAAAGACGAATGATCGTGTTATAAATGTTAATTTGGATTTTAACCAGCACAAGAATAAAGTTACTCAAATATCTTCTGTTGAAGCTGTTTTACCAGGCCAACCAGTAGATTTACTATGCCAACAATATGTGGATAAGGGTATTGCTGGTAAATGTTTTGGGATGATCCCTGCATTTGTTAGCTGCTATCATTTGAACACTTTTAAAGAAGAAGATATTAAACATAAATTTGCACTTGGTTCTAATTTACAAGGTAGGATTATTGCTACCCTATATGACAAACATGGTGAAAAAACAATATTGTTTTCGACTTTACCACACATTGTCAATCTTTCACCCGAACTAAAACAGACAGAAGCATTGAACGCCTTCCCAGTAGGTTATATATTTGATACTACTAAAGTCAAAGGTAGCGATGACTTTTACTTGTACCTAGCATTAAACAATGATTTAGTTGGTAGAGTGCATAAATCTAAGATTGGGAAGTTAGAAAAAACAGATGATTTAGAAGCCAGAGTAATTGGTTATAACACCATTGATGGGTGTTATGAAATGACTACGGATTCTCAAATTATCAAACAAAAGTATTTAAGAAACAAAGATATTCAAATTGGAGAAGTTATTCCAGGGTGTGAAATTGTATCTGTGTCTTCTAATGGAATTCAATTAAAAATCTTTAACGGTCAGTTTATTGCCAGTGTACCACCTATGCATATATCAGATACCAGATTAGTCTACCCAGAAAGAAAGTTTAAAATTGGTTCAAAAGTTAAGGCTAGAGTCCTGGATGTTGATGGCAAAAATCATATATATGTTACGCTAAAGAAAACACTAGTTAATGTTTCCGACGAGGATATTCCACTAGTAACATCCTATGATAAGGCAGCAGAACTCCACGAAAAGAACGAAAAGACTGTTGCTACAGTTCAAGCATTTAAGCCATCAGGATGTGTTCTTACGTTCTTTGGTGATGTTAGAGGTTTTTTGCCAAATGCAGAGATTTCTGAAGTATTTGTAAAGAAACCAGAACAACATTTAAGATTAGGTCAAACCGTTACAGTCAAATTATTAAAAGTTGATGTTGAAGGAAAAAGAGTTCTTGCAACTTGTAAGCTTGCCAACACAAATGCTGAAGCCCAAAGAAAGGCTATTGAAGATATGGTTCCTGGTAGAACTATCGTTGATGTGACAATAGTTGAAAAGACTAAGGATTCTTTAATTGTTTCAACCAAGGATTTGGACTTACGTGGTATTATTTATGTTGCACATTTATCTGATGACAGGATAGAACAAAACAGAGCTGCCCTGAAAAAGATTGTTGTAGGAACCCATTTACAGGGTTTGGTTATTGACAAAGAAAATAGAACCCAAGTTTTTAACTTAACATTGAAAAAGTCTTTAATTGAAGCTGCAAAAGCAGAAACTCTACCAATTACATATAAGGCTATTACAACAGCTTCCAAAAGCACGTTTTTCCCAGCTTATATCAAATCTATTTCTGACAGGGGTTTGTTTGTCGCATTTACTGCTAAAAACGTTGGGTTGGTTTTACCAAGTTATGCTGTTGAGAGTAGGGATGTGGATATAACAAAGAAATTTTATGTTGGACAATCTGTTAAGGCTGCTATACTCAGATTTGATGATACAAATGAACGATTTTTATTAACTTTGAGAGAGCAGAAATCTTCTGTCCAAAACAGTAAAACAGATGAAATTACTGGTGCCATTGATAGCAATATCAAATCTGTAACAGACCTTGCAGAAGGTAAAGTAATCAAGGTTAAGGTCAAGAATGTAAAAAAGAATCAATTGAATGTTATCATAGCAGATAATATTCATGGTAGAATTGATGTTTCTGAAGTGTATGATGAAATTGATAAAATAGAGGATAAAAAAGCGCCACTAAGCATTTTTAAAAAGGATCAAATATTAAAAGGTAAAATCATTGGTAAACATGACATCAGAAGTCATAGATTCCTTCCAATAACTCATCAAATAAGCAAAGCTTCTGTATATGAATTGTCTATGAAGCCTTCAGTTCTACTTCAAGATAAGGCTAATTTAACAACTATTCAAGATGTTAAGATCAACGATGAATTCCTTGGTTTTGTTAATAATTATGCTTCCAATTATTTATGGTTAACTATCAATCCTGATTTAAAGGCTAAACTACCATTGGTTGATCTATCTGCAGATGGTTTAGATATTTCAATGAATATTCAAGATAATTTCCCACTAGGTTCTGTTATCCCAGTTAAAATTGACTCTGTTGATTTAGAACATGGCTTTATTAATGCTGTTAGCAAATCACATATTGTAAGAGACTATGAACATTTGAAGGCTGGTGATATAGTTCCAGCTCGTATCTCAGGTATTTATGATAAATATGTTTTGTTGGATTTAGGAAATAAAGTAACTGGTATATCGTTCATAACTGATGCTTTGGATGATTATTCAATGTCCTTAAACAGTGTGTTCGGAGATAGACTAAATCAAGTCCTTGCTGCCAAGGTCCTTTCTGTGGATACAGAAAAGAAAAAAATCAGCCTATCTCTAAGATCAAATTCACCTATCTCACCTAGTATTACTTCTCATAAAGATGTAAAACAAGGTGATATTGTGCATGGTTTTGTTAAATCTGTCACTAATAAAGGTTTATTTATTATTCTTGGAAGATCACTTGATGCTTTCATACCAGTCAGCAAATTGTCCGATTCATACTTAAAAAATTGGGAAAAATTCTATAAGCCAATGCAACATGTAATTGGTAAGGTTGTTTCATGTGATGATGATGAACATGTCTTATTAACTTTGAGAGAATCCGAAGTAAATGGTGAATTACAAATATTGAAAAATTACTCAGATATTAAGGTTGGTGATATTTTTGATGGTTCCGTTAAGAATGTCACCAATTTTGGTGTCTTTGTTAAACTAGATAATACTGTTAATTGTACAGGTTTAGCTCACATTTCGGAAATTGCGGAAACTGCTCCAAAAGACATATCAACTCTATTTGGTCCTGGTGATAGAGTAAAAGCTATTGTATTGAAGACTAATCCATCAAAGAAGCAGTTATCTTTAAGTTTGAAGGCTTCCCATTTTGCTAACAAAGAGCATGTTAAAGAACAAAAGAAAGATGAATTTGAAGAAGATCAGGATGTGGATATGGATGCAGTTAATTTTGATGACAATGACTCAGAAGACAATTCAGATAATGAGGAAGAAACTCATGTTGTTAAGAAAACTTCAATATCTACAAATGGATTATCATTAAGTACAGATTTTGATTGGACTGCTTCTATTTTAGATCAAGCACAAGAAGATGATGAGTTTGATGAGGACGATGATGAAGAAGTTGACTTCACTGAAGGCACAAAACATAAACACAGAAGAAGAAAAGAAAAGATTGTTGAGGATAAGACTATTGATATTAATACTAGAGCTCCAGAATCTGTTAGTGATTTCGAACGTCTGATTATTGGTAATCCAAACTCCTCTGTTGTGTGGATGAATTATATGGCATTCCAATTGCAATTAAGTGAAATTGAAAAGGCTCGTGAAATTGCAGAACGTGCTTTGAAAACTATTAATTTTAGAGAAGAATCTGAGAAATTAAATATTTGGATTGCTATGTTGAACTTAGAAAACACTTTTGGTACCCCAGAGACTTTAACTGAAGTATTTAAAAGGGCATGTCAATATATGGATTCCTACACCATTCACACCAAGTTATTGAGTATTTATCAAATGAGTGAAAAATTGGATAAGGCTGTTGAATTATTTAAGGTTACTGCCAAGAAGTTTGGTAGTGAAAAAGTATCCATATGGGTTGCATGGTGTGATTTCCTTCTTTCAAACAAACATGAAGATGAAGCTCGTTCAATCTTAGCTAGCGCCTTAAAATCATTACCTAAGCGTAATCATATTGAAGTTGTTAGAAAGTTTGCCCAACTAGAATTCAGTAAAGGTGATGCCGAAAGAGGTCGTTCCTTGTTTGAAGGTTTATTGGCAGATGCACCAAAGAGAATTGACTTATGGAATGTATATATTGATCAAGAAATTAAGGCTGATGAAAAGAAAAAAGTTGAAGAATTATTTGAAAGGGTTATTACTAAAAAGATAACTAGAAAACAAGCTAAATTTTTCTTCAATAAATGGTTGCAATTTGAAGAAAATAAAGACGATACTAAGATGATTGATTATGTGAAGGCAAAGGCTTCTGAATATGTAGAATCACAAAAGAAAATAGAGAGTGATGAATAATTCTACAACTTAAGAGAGTATTATTATTTAGATGTTGGTCTGCTTACGGCAAAAAGAAAATATTAGTTTAGGTTGATGAGAATTTTAGGGTATAATGATATGATTTAAAAACGTTATTTTATTTTATTTTATCTTATTTTGTTTATATTGTATAATAGTTAAAATCTACTTTTTTGTATAATAATAGTATGGTATACATATGTAAAAAAAGTATTAATAAAGAAAATGGAAAAAATATGGTTAAACACTAATTTATACATAAAAGGATTTATAAGAATTCACTTTTTCAAGTTATCAATGAATCGATTTTGTTCTTCTTGTTTTTTCTTTCTTTTTTTATCTCTGTTTTTTATGTACACATATATAGATATATCTGAAGACAAGTGCTAGAATGTGATATCTTGTTTATTGAAATAGCTGTCAATTCCTAGGTTCATCAACCTTCAAATCATATAATTCTGTATAAATATCGGGCTTAAAGGGCCAGTTGATAAACAATTGCGTAATATATTCAAACTCTTCGAAAGTGAAAGTAACCGGACATCTGTTCATCAATTGTTTATCCTTGATAGTTTCCAAATAATATTCTCTTGCACCATGGCCCAGGGATTCAACAGCATCAATAAGAGGTGTTCTTCTTAGAATCATTAATTGTTTTGTGACATAATCCCATGTATCGATATCAATATTATGGTCTTTTGGATTAATTTCTAATAAAGATATGGATTCATCAGAAGGATTACTAGGGAAAATATCGTTTGGGTCATCAATAAAGATAGGATCACATTTTTTTATAAGTGTTGGATCGAAATTTTGTATTACTGTTAAACTCTTTGAAAAAGCCACCAAATTGGTATCAGCAAAAGCTTCCAAATAGAGAGAACATTTATTACGATGCTTTGTTCCAGGCAGAGCTAGTAACTTAATGGCAGTTTGGGTAGGTAACCATAGTAACATTTTAACATTCCCATACTTCATTAACCAATTCTTATAGCCTAGACAACTTAGCCACTGAATTATCAAACCTTCATATTTACGTTCCGTAACATTTGCCATTATTAGAAACTCGTTATGTAAATGTGATTTATTTTGAAACCCAGGATCTAATTGTCTTTCTTTTTCTATTAAATCGGTATATGAACTCCAATCATAAGGATCTTTCCGTATTAGGGTCAATTTATTCCCATTATTATACGGGACCAAATATCTGTCTTGAAAATCAACATATGAATTCCTAATGTCCATCAAAAAATGTTGTTTTGGAGTGAATTTATTATTGAATATCACTGAAGTCTGGCCAGGACCAGGATATAAATCCAAAACTTTAAGATCGTGGCAATCATTGGGGTAAACAGTATTTAATTGTAATTTGGAAAATATTCTATCACACACAGTAGGGTTAACCAAATATTGGAACTGATAGTTATATTTGATGGAACTTATTTCTTTCAAAGTTGGGACCCTGATAGGCATTTTCTCCTATAAATCTTTTTCAAAATTTGTCTAGACTAACATGAATTTAGGCAATTTCATGTAAGATATATTTAAAAATATATATTCAAAAGCTTCATCTTACAGTACCCGTTTCTTCTGTACAAATATGTGGAGCTGGTTATACTAACAATCATCATTTACTCTCTTCTTCCTCTCTAGTTGGTTCTAACAGAACAAAAGAAAGATTTAGAGAGTTTGAAGCATTGTGTTTTGTGTACATCCACACACCCCATCATACATATCTTGTTATTTGTTATACTTGCATTGGCAGATGTCTACTATAAGGTGTTTGTTGCTATTGGTTGTAGTATAGAATGACTACTAGCATTACTTGGTTCCAGCAGATAAATGCGGGCATATTAAGTTACATTATATAGTGTTTCTGGTATCATATAATATATACCTATGTATGTGTATATTATATATATATTAAAGTCGGTAATGAGTGGGAAAGTGGTCTCCAAAAATAAAAAATAAAAAAAGAGAAAATATAAAGTAAATTATCATCTATTTTACTGAAGTTTTAACTTTTCATTGACTTACAACGTTCAAAAATATCAGTGTATTATATCTACAAAAACTTCGTTAGATTACTCATATATTATTAAAATGACCGTAGTGAAGTTAAAAAGGTCTAAGACTGAGGAGTCCTCCGAAGAACCCTCTCAGACTAAGAAAAAGATTAAAATTAAGACAAAATTGAATGAGGATAACACAAAGGTTATACCTAAGATAAAGATAAATTTGAAAAAGGAGAATCATGTAACTTCCAATAATATTGTTAAGAAGGCAGGTCCAATAAAAATAAAACTAAATTTAAAGAAGAAAGAAGAAAATAATAGTGGAATCAAAGTGAAAAGACATGAACCAAGAGTACGAGTTAAAGCAATTCGTATTCCTGGTGAAGGATATGATTCAGAAGATTCAGATGTTGAGAGTGACCCTTTAATTGAATCCGGTATTATACTAAGGGTTGTACCCGATACACAAGTGGATTTTGTCAAAAATTCTATCGAAGCTGGTGATTATTCAGGTATAGGTATTAAATGGGTCACAGATAGACATGCAGTGGTAATGATTAATGGTTACATGTATGGTGCTATCCTCGTTGATCTACCTACTATCATTGAAGTCAATAAAAGTGTGGATAGAAAAAATCTTTTAAAGACCTTTGATATTAGCCAAATGTTGCTGTGCATCAGGACGATTGATAAAGAGGAGGAAGTATTTGATTTACAAGTACCTGATACTGAAGATCTCGTTAGTAATCATTATGAAGACATCATACAGGAGATCCATAGAGAAAAAATCAAGTTACTAAGGCAGCATTTAAGTCATGGGAACCATGATATGACCCCTCAACAAATTGACAAAATTGCAGTAAAATCATACGATTATAAGCATGGGTTGACTGCACCATTATATAATGTTAGAAATCGTAGATTTAGAAGGAAAATGAATTCGGTAGAATTCGAATATGTGGAGAATGTAGTAGAAACACTTTTAAATGAGGATGATAAAGCTGAAGAGGTCACATTCGAATTAATTACTGAAGAAGAAATAAATACAAAGCCATTACCATTGACTTCACAGAGTCATTTGAATCTCTCATCTCAACAGCAAATGGACTCTTTGACTATTAAAACGAGTCCACCATTATCAACTAATATTTCAAACAACTCAGATAGTAATTTGGAAAAGCGTGAAACTACAGACAAAGGTGAGAATATAGAAGAAGAAGAAAAAGAGGAAGAAGAGGATGATGATGAATTGGATCTTGAAGCTGCATTTGAAAGTGACGAGGATGATGATGAAGCGAAAAATTTACAAGAAAAATTAAAGAATCAAAACGAGGTTACTTCTAATACTGAAAATAAGGTTACTAGAGAGGGAGAAGATTTAATTGAAGGGTCTGCTGCTGAAGAAGGTATGGTGGAAGAAGATGAATCTGAAGAAGACGAGGATGAAGAAGATGAAGAGGAAGAAGATGAAGAAGAAGAAGATGATGATGATGATGATAATGAATTAGGAGGAAGACGAAATGAAAAGAGACAACATATTGAATTGTTAGAAGACGAATTAAAAGAATTGGAAAGTACATTAACGCAAACAATACGTAAAGTAGAAAAGGCTACTAATCCATTGTTAAAATCGAGATTTGTGGAAAGTATTAAAAAACTTGAGAAAGAAGTTGAATTGAAGAAGAAACAGTTGAAAGCAAATGAAGAATCAATACAGTATAGTTCGAAGATTGAAGAAGACTCAACTAATAATGATGATGAAAGTCAAACACATATCGATAATAAGCAGCAAGAACAGTCCAATAATGATGGAGAGGAAGATGATGATGATGATGATGATATCGATGATGACGATGACGTCGAACCAGATGAAGATGAGGAAGAGGAGGAGGAGGAATCTTTAGAGGATAATAATAGAGATGCTGGACAAGAACAAACAAATAACATGGAAAATAATGCAGATCTAGAGAATCAAGATGAATCATTAGATCAGAATGATCTGGACATGATGATGCTGTTTGGAGCTGAGGCAGAAGAAGATGAAGAGTAAAAATACATCGTGATCTCAGAAAGAGGAGGGAGATAGTAGTGTTTTTTTAACATTTAAGTTAAATAGTTAAGCATTTTTGATTATATATATAAAGTTTGCATCCAATATAACCTAGGAAAAGGATCTTCGATGCCTCTGCTACAGTAAGATGTAATAGTCAGTGTAGATTTTGTATATTACAGTTTTTTGATGTTAACGTGTGAAATGATGGTATGATTATTTTTTAAGAATTATGAAATGGCATAAAAAAGAAAGAAAGAAAGAAAAAAATCGTGGCCGGTTTCGAATTTCAATTTTATCTTTTTTGTTTTCTGTATTTTCGTGATTGAAGAGTTGAATGCAGAAGACATGTATGGTATGCAGTAAATCCAATTTATAAGTATATAGCCGCCAATTATTTCATCTTCATTGCGACTTATATTATTCTCTAGGTATACATACATCATAGATATATAGATATTCTTTTACATATTGGTTATATTAGAAGAAACCTAGAGTATTATCTTATATATCCTTTAACACACCATCAGCAAACTAGTGGATATCCTTTTTTATTGAGGCCATATATTTCGGTTATTCACTATTCATACCTATTTAACAGCAATTATAAATATTCATATCACACTTTGCTATATTGCTTTCAAATAGTTATTGCACATAACAATTGTAAAGGTGTTCCTTTTTTTTTCACTACTTGTTCCAGTAGATAGCTAACTACATTAGGATAATACTATTTTGCTAATAATGAATATAGAGATACCACAGAAACAGTTCACTAAGGAAGAAATTAATAGATGTTATATTAGGTGGCAACAACTACGTAATGAGCATGGCGAAAACGCGCCCAATGTTCCAGAATTTATATTTTTAACAAAGACTTTGCAGGTAGCTGCTAGGCAACAACAGGAATTACAACAGAGAAATAATTTGAATAATAATTCTGGAAACCCTGATAATAATAATAGTAATAGTAGTAGTAATCGTAATAATGGAAGTGTCATGGATAACAACAAAATCAATAAGATTCCTAGCGCCACTAGTGGTATGAATCCTGATGGCCAATACATCAATTCTAATTTATCGCAAACAGTTAATATACGAAGTAATAGAAATGATAATGTTGTTACTAGTCCAGCTGAAAGAAATGTTGATGTTCAGATGAATGCAAATGATATTTATAGAACTGCATCTAATCTATCTAATAATATCCTAAATACACCGAATTATGTACCTCAAACTAAAACTTTATCTTTAGATGAAGCAGTTTCTCCAAAAACTAATTCCGGGAATACAACATTGAGAAATATGCCTAAGGATTCTATATATGGTCACGTTCAAGATAATAATAATAATAATAATAATAATAATAATAATCCCCCAGACTAAATAAGCAACCATCACAAAAAATGGTTTATAATCAAACACAACAACAAGCAAGTCAAAATGTTCCAACTTCTCAGAATTCTCAGCAGACTACTTCACATCCAAATATATTTACACCAAGCCAATCAAACTTATTGAGAGCCCAAATCACAGCTTTAAAGTGTTTAGTAAATCACCAAAATGTTCCAATTGAATATCAAGCTATCATTCATCAATCAGTTTCTCATCCACCAGATTTTAAAAAGATGTTAATAAGTTTAAGTGAGTACTTGCGTATGAAAAAGGCATATGAAGCAATGTCAGCCAGTCCAAAAACGAATCTGTCATCATCTATGAATCAAAATTTGGCATTCATTAATCAAAAATCACAAGTAGTTCAATCTCCTGTAAATGTTGTAAGTAATGGCCCTCTGTCTGCTGATCACATTAATAATATTCCTAAGCCTCAGTCCTCACCGAATCAAGAAATATCACAGATTAATAAAGGTGGCATGCTTAAGACAACTAAATCTCCAAGAGCTAATAAGATCAAAATAAATAATACCGGTAATAATATGAATCTCGGATCAGAAAAAACTAAGATATCCAAGTTTGCTGAGAGAGAAATACCAAGTAAAAATGCAAAAGATGAGAATACACCAGTTAGTTCAAATCAAGAAGTTTTGGATAAGATGCATTCACGAGATACACAGTCAAAAATATCTACAGAAATTCAAAGAAAAATTATTGAAAATCAGGAACCTCCTGAACCAGCACCTCCTATTCCATTAGATGAATTCAGGAAAAAAAATGATATGGCAGAAAAAATAATTGAAATTGAAGATCCAGATATCATGGTTGATTCCTATTCGTTGCCATCTATAATTAATACAGAAGTGGCTTATGAATCTCTTTTTCCAAAGGATCCTACAGATTTTACTATAATCCCTTCATTATTGCCAGAAGGTATTGATACACATACAACCGCTGAAATATATCAGACATTAATTGCATTAAATCTAGATACAGCTGTGAACGACTGTTTAGCAATTTTATTAGACGATAAAGTAGATAAAATAACAAAGGATAAAGCCATGGTTGATTATCGTGCATTGCAGTTGTTGCCATTACAAAAAGCAGTAAGAGGGCACGTTTTACAATTTGAATGGTATCAAAATTCATTACTTACTAATACTCATCCAAATTTTCTTTCCAAGATTAGAGATATTAATATTCAGGATACTCTCTTAACAGAAGAGCTTTACAGGAAACATGAATTACAACAGTATGAAAGGAGAAAAAGGGACGGGGCTAGGAGATTGGAGTTTATTTTGGATAGATCAATAAAACAATTTAATGGTAGACTAGAAAATAGAAGTAGAAGAATAAAATTCGGTCATAAATTAATTACTTTACATGGTAATCTTGAAAAAGAGGAACAAAAGAGACAAGAGAGAAAAGCAAAAGAACGTTTGCAAGCTTTAAAAGCTAACGATGAAGAAGCATATATCAAGCTGTTAGATCAGACAAAGGACACAAGAATCACACATTTATTAAGACAGACCAATGAGTTTTTGGAGTCTTTAACAAATGCGGTGAAGGATCAACAAAATTTTACAAAGTCTATGATTGAATCACATCTTAAAAAAGATGGCGATGAATCTAGTACGTCTGCAACTCCTGCCTCTTCAGTGAGTGGTGAAAATGGGCTAATCAATGTCGATGTAGAGGAACAAGAGAATGCTGATTATTATAATGTGGCACATAGAATCAAAGAAGAGATTAAGCAGCAACCATCTATTTTAGTTGGTGGTACATTAAAAGAATACCAGATAAAAGGTTTACAATGGATGGTTTCTTTATTTAACAATCATTTGAATGGTATTTTAGCAGATGAGATGGGGTTAGGTAAAACTATTCAGACGATTTCATTGTTAACGTATTTATATGAGGTTAAAAAGGTTCATGGTCCGTTTTTAGTTATTGTTCCCTTATCGACCTTATCAAATTGGAGCAACGAATTTGCCAAGTGGGCTCCAACACTTCGTACTGTTTCTTTTAAAGGTACACCTGCTGAAAGAAAATTAAAGCAAGCCACAATTCGGAGTGGTAATTTTGATGTAGTGTTAACTACTTTTGAATATATTATTAAGGAAAAGGCATTATTGTCTAAAATTAAATGGGTTCATATGATTATTGATGAAGGCCATAGGATGAAAAATGCTCAATCAAAGTTGTCATTGACCTTAAATACATACTACCATTCAGACTACAGATTAATTCTTACTGGTACACCATTACAAAATAATTTGCCTGAACTATGGGCGTTATTAAATTTTGTCCTTCCAAAGATTTTTAATTCTGTACAGTCATTTGATGAATGGTTTAATACACCATTTGCAAATACTGGTGGTCAAGATAAGATTGAGTTAAGTGAAGAAGAAACTTTATTAGTCATTAGAAGATTACATAAAGTGTTACGTCCTTTCTTGTTACGTCGTTTGAAGAAAGATGTGGAAAAAGATTTACCAGATAAGGTGGAAAAGGTTATCAAGTGTAAGATGAGTGCATTACAACAGATTATGTATCAACAGATGTTGAAACATCGTCGTTTATATGTTGGTGATCATACGAATAAGAAAATGGTTGGGCTTCGTGGATTTAACAATCAATTAATGCAATTAAAAAAGATATGTAATCATCCCTTTGTCTTTGAAGAAGTGGAAGATCAAATCAATCCAACTAGGGAAACTAATTTTAATATTTGGAGAGTAGCGGGCAAATTTGAGTTATTGGAAAGAGTTTTACCAAAATTAAAGGCTACAGGTCATAGAGTTTTGATTTTTTTCCAAATGACTCAAATTATGGATATTATGGAAGATTTTCTAAGATTTATGGATATAAAATATCTTAGATTGGATGGGCATACAAAATCAGATGAACGTAGTGTTCTTCTAAGATTGTTTAATGATCCAGAGTCTGAATATTTTTGTTTTATTCTATCAACAAGAGCAGGTGGTTTAGGGTTAAACTTGCAGACAGCAGATACTGTTATTATTTTTGATACAGATTGGAATCCACATCAAGATTTACAAGCACAGGATAGAGCACATAGAATTGGTCAAAAGAATGAAGTAAGGATTTTACGATTGATTACTGAACACTCTGTTGAAGAGGCTATTTTGGAAAGGGCTCATAAAAAGTTGGATATTGATGGAAAAGTTATTCAAGCTGGTAAATTTGATAATAAATCTACAGCAGAAGAACAAGAAGCTTTATTAAGGTCGTTGTTAGAGGCAGAAGAAGATCGTAGAAGAAGAAGAGAAGCTGGTGATTTGGAAGAGGATGAATTGAATGATAGTGAGATCAACGAATTGTTGGCTAGAGATGATAACGAATTAGCAATATTTTCTAATTTAGATAATGAAAGGGCTGTAAACGATTCAGAGTTGGGTATTAAAACTAGACTATTTGATATCTCAGAATTACCAGATATCTATACAAAGGAGATCCCAACAGAAGAAGAAGTTAAGGAGAATGAAACGTTAAAATTAAGCGAAGGCAGATCATCTAGAGATAGAAAGAAGACAGTTTATAATGATGATCTTACGGAAGAGCAATGGTTGAAGCAATTTGAAATTACAGATGATGAGAATGATGATGATGATGAAATTAGAGGAGGTAGAAAACGGAAAGGACAGGCTGATAATTCTTCTTATAGGGTAAAGCAAGCCAAGTTGGAGAATAATGGAGATGGTATTATACCAGAGACACCACTAACTATAGCAGGCACACCTGAAGGGTCAATGAATGATCATGCAACAGTATATCAAGAACAACAGGATGAAGAAGGTGCTATTACAACAGCAGGCAAGACATCCATCAAGTCTGCAAGAACTTCAACAAAAACGAGGGCCTCTAAATCTACACGTGGTCGTGGTAAAGGTCGTGGTCGTGGCCGTCCTAGTAAAAATAAGAATGGATTACATTATATTAGGGTATTAGATAATACAGCACTTCCATTGGTAGAACGGGAAGCGATTTCAAGTCAAGCAGAGCTTATTTATGACTTTGCATTGAACCATAAAAATGAATTAGGTAGACTGTTGTCTCCAATTTTTATGGAAAGACCACCAAAAACTATATATCCAGATTATTACTTATTAATCAAGTATCCTTGTGCATTTGAAAACATTAGATATCATATTGATAATAAGCTCTATAATTCCTTATTTGAAATAGTGGAAGATTTCCATTTGATATTTTCGAATGCTAGGGTATATAATACGGAGGACTCTGTGATCTATAATGATTCACTAGAATTAGAAAATCAAGTGATTCAAAAATATCAAGAGATTACTAATGATACAAAACCAATTGATTTTAGTGTATTTGATTCAAAATTTGCAAGTACTCCGTTGATAATACCCTCCAATGTTAATACTTCGGTAGCCTCGGTGGCAAATAGTCCAATACCTTGCACGGTATCGCCATCCTTAGAATAATTTTCTAAAAATGTGTAGTGAATATGGAAGTTATTGGGTGAAGAATAATAGAGAGGAAGAAAAAATGGTTAAACTAAGGTTAGTACAAAAGTACTTCGGTTTACATTTTTTTTGAGGTTGCAATTGTGTAATAACATCTAATAACAATTATAAAACACAGAATTCTTGTGTGAGATAATATTGCTAATAATCAGTATTACTCTTCAATGGTACATTAAAAAAGGATTTATCTTGTTAACTAATAAGTAATTAGTTATGCATACAGTGTAATTTAGATAGAAAATAAAAACTATATATGTGTTATATTTATATATATGAAAATGTGGATATAATGACTAACTATATTGTTACCTCCAGCAGAACTTTTTTTCTATTAATGCATTAATAAGTTCAAACTGTTGATGGGTAAGTTGTTTTTGCATGTTTATTTTTGATTTGTTTTCTGTTGTACCATTTTTTTGAGATAGTGTATCAAATACCGATTCGATGCCTATTTGCCCAAGTTCTTCCTAATAACTGTTGTGAAGATCGGTGGTGCATTTTATACGGTGAAATCCTGAAAGGAAAATGAGGGATTCTAAGATTCGAACAGTAAGACACTATGTGTATAAATAGGGAGTGTGTATGAACTATTATTAGTGATTGGTGATATATTTACTTTCTTTGGTGAGGTTGAGAGATGTGTATATGTTAAAACCGAACTAGTACCCAAAAAAAAAACTAGAAATGTCACAAGGTAGAAAGGCAGCAGAAAGATTAGAAGGTAAAATTGTTTTAATTACTGGTGCATCTGCAGGTATTGGTGCAGCTACAGCAGTCGAATATATGGATGCGTCTGATGGTAAGACCAAATTGATTTTATGTGCTCGTAGACTATCTAAATTAGAATCTTTGAAGAACGAGCTTTTACAAAAATATCCACATGCAAAGATTTATATCGCAGAATTGGATGTAACTAATATTGATGCAATTAAACCGTTTTTGGATAACTTGCCAGAAAAATTTAAGGATATTGATATCTTAGTTAATAATGCTGGTAAAGCTTTAGGCTCTGATCCAGTCGGTGAGATTGACATTGAGGATATAAAGGGAATGATGGATACAAATGTTATTGCATTAATTAACATGACACAAGCTGTATTGCCTATATTTAAGAAAAAAAATTCAGGTGATATCGTCAACCTTGGTTCAGTAGCAGGAAGAGAAGCGTACCCAACTGGGTCCATCTATTGTGCATCCAAATTTGCTGTAAAAGCATTTACTGATAGTTTAAGAAAAGAATTGATTAATACTAAAATTAGAGTCATATTGATTGCACCTGGTGTTGTTGAGACTGAATTTTCAGTCGTAAGATATAAAGGTGATACTAAAAGGGCTGCTAGTGTTTATCAAGACGTATCTCCTTTAATGGCAGAGGATGTTGCCGATTTGATTGTTTATTCTACTTCAAGACGTAATAACACTGTGATTGCAGACGCTTTAATTTTCCCAACTTCACAAGGTTCTCCATATCATATCTACCGTAATACTTCTAAATGAGGAAAGTCTGGAGATATCCACTAAAAAAATTTGTTAAACGTTGTGTAGCAAGTTGTTATGTTAATAATGCACATTATATTGTTATATACTTGTATTGTAGTCAACATTCACCTTTGATTTTTTTAAGTTATTCATATTTCTTTTTTCTCTTCTTCTGTCTTTCTTTATATGTTTTAATAATCCATTGTATATTCTTTACAGTGTTTCTGTCAATGCCAGAATTTACATTAATATGTAAGCTAGTGCATTGAACTCAATTTATCTTCTTGTGTTGTCTTGTCCTGTTCTGATTTGTCCTATCTTCAAAAAAAGTTCCTTAAGATTAGAAATTTCAAGAAAATGGAAAAGATAAAGATGGAAAACTCTCGAGACCATGTAATCTGCGGATATTATAGATATATATATATACGTGCGTTTGTATGCATACATATTAATACAAGTGCTACAATAAATGGTTAAACTCCCTAAACACAGAGTAATTGGTAGGTATCACAGTGCAATAGGGGCTAAATAATTATCCTGTATTTGTGTGTGTGTGTTTATGTGTGTATAGGGAGGTTCTAAAGAAAAAAGGGAAAATGCTTACTAAATATATGACACAGGTGTTTGTTAAATTTAATCCATTTGGGAAGGAAGGTATGTTGTTAGGTATTTGTTGAATGGATTCTTTATAACTGCAAGGTGTTTTGCTACAATATTTTTATATGTATCTAGTAGTCTGTATCTATTATCAGTGAGTTACTTTGTTACTAACATTCTAACTTTATCCATTATTTTATTCCTATTTCTTGATATAATTAGCTAAAACTGCAAGACTTATAATGGCATCCATCCCACCTAAACAACGTGTATTAGGTACAAAGATGACACAAGAATTAATCACTGATCCAAATCAAGAGCCTATGATAAAAGTCACTTTTAAGGACAAAAAAGTTATGGAATATAGTTTATGCAATACAAATTTTGAAGAACTTTCAAATATATTTGACACACATTCAAGAAAGTTGAAAATTAAAGAAACTATCCAGCAACAATAACAGTTCTTTGGAATCACAGTCGTTTGCATTTGCTTTTATATAATGTTTTATATACAAAGAGGGAAGGAGGATTCTTTTTGTATTAGGTAATCGAAATAGAAACTTGTAAATACATATATTTATAACAGGTAAATGAATAAATAGATAATATTATCTTATATGACAGTGTCAAATGAGATTTTTTATTGTCGTCGATTATAATTATTGTTTCACTAACACTTACATGTATATATTTGTACAGGGATATATATTTTTAAAATGGAAGTTTGAAAGAAAAAAAAATAACTGGAAGTAAAAGTAAAATAAAATAAATTAAAACTTCCTAAGCATGTTAATCAGAGATGTCTTTTTTTTTTTTGAACCTACCTATAATGTCACAGTGCACTAGATATACAGGAGTGTATGTTTATGTGTATATAGTTATGGAAAGTTTTGTGTCTTTGAATATATTGGGTATTAGATCGGTGGAACAAGAGAGATAAATAAACATATTTTATTTGGTTTCATTTAATATGGATTTACCAGATGAGGATACAATTCGTATTTTAATTACCACAGATAATCATGTAGGTTACAACGAAAATGACCCCATAACATGTGATGATTCTTGGAAAACTTTTCATGAAATAATGATGATTGCTAAGGATTACCAAGTAGATATGATATTACAGAGTGGAGATTTGTTTCATATAAATAAACCTTCTAAGAAATCTTTGTATCAAGTGATGAGATCCATTAGATTAGCTTGTATGGGTGATAAGCCCTGTGAATTAGAATTGTTAAGTGATTCTTCAAAAGTATTGGGTTATAGTGATTTCACTAATGTTAATTACGAGGATCCAAATTTTAATATATCTATCCCAATGTTTGCGATTTCAGGAAATCATGACGATGCCACTGGTGATTCCTTACTTTGTCCTATGGATATTTTACATGTTAGTGGGTTGGTGAATCATTTTGGGAAGGTTCTTGAGACTGATAAGATTTGTTTATCACCACTGTTATTTCAAAAGGGGAAAACTAAATTGGCTTTGTATGGATTACAATCAATTCGGGAGGAGAGGTTGTTTAGGACTTTTAAAGAAGGGGGAGTTACTTTTGAGGTTCCCACTATACGTGATGGTGAATGGTTTAATCTAATGTGTGTTCATCAAAATCACATAGGACATACCAATACAGCTTTTTTACCCGAACAGTTTTTACCAGATTTTTTGGATCTTGTAATTTGGGGACATGAACATGAGTGTATTCCAAATCTAGTCTACAATCCTATAAAAGAATTCAATGTTTTACAACCAGGATCGTCAGTGGCTACATCCTTATGCGATGCTGAGGCTAAATCTAAATATGTTTTCATTTTGGAGATTAATTACAAGCAGAATAAAAGTCAACCAAGGTTGATTCCGATCCCATTGACGACAATAAGAACATTTAAGATGAGAAATATATCTTTAAATGAAATTCCTTTTTTAAAGCCGCACGACAAAGAATCTGTTACTAAATATTTAATTGGACAGGTTGATGAAATGATTGATGAAGCAAATAAGGAGACTAAAGAAAAATTGAGGCAAAATGGTATTGAAATTGATCAAATGAATCAAGATGATGATTTAAATGAATTATCAATCACTATTCCACTTCCTTTAATAAGATTGAGAGTAAACTATGCTGGACCAACGTCTTCAAATAAAAGTAACAGTGGTTCTGGCACGATTACAAATAGTAGAATAATTGTTAATGATATGCTGGATTATCAAGTGGAAAATCCTAGAAGATTTAGTAATAGATTTGTTGGTCGTGTTGCCAATAGTAATAATATTGTTCAATATTATAAAAGGAAGAAGCCAACAGTTGCAAGAGATAAAGATAAAAATGCAGGTCCTAGTAATGATCAAGTAGGTAATTTATCAGTAAATAATAATGAGAATAGTAATAATAATGGTGAATTACAAATCGAACTGTTGGTTAATGATCTTCTAAACAAAATGCAATTATCTCTGTTACCGGAGGTTGGATTTAATGATGCCATTAAGAAATTTGTAGATAAAGATGAAAAGACAGCATTAAAGGAATTTATCGATAAGGAGTTGGATAATGAAGTAGATTTATTGGTTTCTAGTGGACAATTTTTGGATAAAGAAAATCCTGAGGATATAAAGGTATTAATTAAGGAAGTTAAAAGGGCAAACACATCAAGAAAAAAGTCAGTTTTGTCGTCACATATTGCTTCAGAAGAAGATTCTGTCAATGTAAATAGGGTGTTACCTGACGATCCCTCTTTTACTAGAAAATCTTTGGACAAAATTGATATAGTTTCCCGGAGATCCTTTAAACCAACAGAGTTAGTATCTTCAGTAGACAAAACATTGAAAATGCAAAGCAATAGTATATTTCGAAAAAGTTCCCCAGATTCAATTGTTATATCAGATAGTGATGAAAATATACAAAGTTCTGATAATGATCATATAATTATGAGTGGTGATAGTGATGATAATAGGGGTGAGGATTATTCAAAGCAAAAATCAAGTATTTCAAATCAGTCCTTTACACGGAGGAAGAATAAACTAACAGGTAAATTACAAGCATCAAATTCTTCTAAAAGAAAAGTAGCTAAGACACCCCGAACAGATATATTAGAAAGTTTCTTGGCAAAGAAAAGGAGGTAATTTATGTGGATACTATTTGGATAGAATAGTCTTTAGAATAAATTTATAGTTGTTATATATTTATTATGAAGAATTAGAAAATTAGGAGTATTATAAATTTGTTTTTATTTATTGTGTATTCCTTTCTTTTCACAAGAAAGATATTGTAAGGGGTTACCTTAAGTGGTATACAAAAATATGGATATTAATCATATATACAGATACTTGCAAATTATATAATTGGTTAATTCTAACTAATAAATAAATTAGTCTTATTATTCAGGTTATTATCATTATTCTAGCTATTCTTCTAGACAGAACCTATTAGATAGAATACGAATATTAATGTTGATAATTACGTCTGGCACTATCTCTTAATAATCAAGGGTCTCTTAAGTAAACTTCTTAGTAATTTGCCACCAATGTCCATCCAACGATCGTTTGCTCGTTTGAATACACCTACAATTTTGAACCCAGGGTTTTGGTTGTTCTAAGTCCTTCACTTTGACAATTAGCATTTTCAGCAGACTAGGTATTCCAAGATTTCCAATTAGCTCTTCTTACAGGATGCTGATTACAAGTTGCATTAAATAGTGGAAAAAAATATATTGGTAAAAAGTTTGGACAGAACTATTATTATTTCTCCTTAAAAATGGTGATTATTCTTTAAAAATAGGTTTTACTCTCATAATTAATGAATAAAGTGTTAAAAAGAAGGCACAAGAGGTAGAAGTTTACAAATATAGTTAAAAGCATATTATAAAAAGTTTTTATTTTAAATATGATAATTATGATTAAACATTGTAAAGAAGTTCTTTATTTATTTATTTCAGTACGTAACAATTGTTTTCTTTCCCGACATTTTCTTTTCAGTCAATTTCTAGTGTATGGGGATAATATAAAAAGTAGGCATTAATAGAAGGAAGAATTTTTATTTTTATGTTAAATATGGATATCTTTGTAATAAGAATGTATGAAATTAGATGATAAGTTGAATGTATGTTTTTAATAAAAAAAATACAATAAGAAGAATCTAATTTCATAGAAATTTCACAACAGAAACCTATCGTCAATCTGGAATATTTTTCTTTTATTAGTACTATTATTGTTTAGGGTAACTGTTGTATTATGAAGTGGTGAAATTCTTTGTGTATTCCAGGGAAGCACAAATAATATTAATAGTTATTCAAGTAATCGAGACAGTAATCAACTATAATCGATAATACAATTACTAAAACGGTCTTATATATTGAGCGGCTTTAACGAGCTAATATATTTATTCGAAGTTACTTGGCTTGTTACTTGCTTGTTGTTCTCTTTTTGTTCATATATAATATATAGATTATTTACAAAAAACGGTCATGGAAGATGATTTTTTATCTCCAGAAAACGTTGTCCTTTTATGTATTTTCTGGAGCTCGATCGATTATTCAGATTAGTACATTAATGACTTGACTGATTCACCCTAAAATTCATTACATTAATTTAGGTGCACTAGTGGATTAGAACTGCACCCCAATTCTCTAATCATGGTGGTTAGTAATACACGTGGGACTTATTAAAACAACAGGTAATTCTAGATTTGCCAGAATCTTATGTAATCTAATCTTTTTATTATGCAGCATCTAATGTTGTAGCACGTGTATGGCTTATTAATACAATAATTAGTTCTAGCTTCATTCAGGATCTTGTGTAATCTTGATGATTATAACTATTCTATTCCACAGTAGTAGTCGCGAGGTTGAGGCGCAAGTGGTTTAGTGGTAAAATCCAACGTTGCCATCGTTGGGCCCCCGGTTCGATTCCGGGCTTGCGCAGTTCTTTTTTGATCTTTTTTCTAGAAGAAGTGGAAGTGAAATTTTTAAGCCATTATGATATATGGGTCTAATCAGATTTTATAATCCTGTTTTTGTTTATTTTATTTGTTTTTTTTCTGGTTTGGCAGTTTATACATTCCGCAAAGAATCTGATGTTTATTATGTAAAGCAACAATTCACCTAATTAAATTCCGCAATTCACGATTGCTGTTATGTGTTTATTGTAACAAGCCATCTGGCGGAATAAGCCTATATTTAGCGCGGTTTTTAATGTCCGCATGTTTAAAATTAAAGACCGTTTAGGAAATTCAAAGATAGCCAAATTTTTGGTTTTTAGAGAATCTAGACTTTCCAGAGCCCAAAGGCAGTTCCTTTTTTTTTATTTTTCTTGTTTTTAACACAAAAAAATTTTTTTTTATTTTTTTTTCTTTTTTTTGATTCAATTTTGTGGTGGAAAAAAATTTTTTTTTTCTGTTGGAAAGTTGAGACATGTTACTCATTTCTTTGAGATTATATATAAACTAACTTGAAGATTTGTTTTTCAATTCACTTTTAAAGCACCTTGTCTTACCATTGAACAAAACTCTTTGGATTTTTTTGCTTTCAATACAATTGACATTTACGTTTGCTTGACAGTCCTTTCCCCTTTGTTCCTTTTAGTTGAATAAAAAAAATCACCAAAGAAAAATGTCTCAACCACAAGTTACTGTTCACGCTTTAACCGGTGAAGCTACTTCTACCGCTTTACCATTACCAGCCGTTTTCTCTGCTCCAATTCGTCCAGATATTGTCCACTCTGTGTTCAAGTCTGTTAACAAGAACAAGAGACAAGCTTACGCTGTTTCTGAAAAGGCTGGTCACCAAACCTCTGCTGAATCCTGGGGTACTGGTCGTGCTGTCGCCCGTATTCCAAGAGTTGGTGGTGGTGGTACTGGTAGATCCGGTCAAGGTGCTTTCGGTAACATGTGTCGTGGTGGTCGTATGTTTGCTCCAACCAAGACCTGGAGAAAATGGAACGTTAAGGTTAACCACAACGAAAAACGTTATGCCACTGCTTCTGCTATCGCTGCTACCGCCGTTGCTTCTTTGGTCTTAGCTAGAGGTCACAGAGTTGAAAAGATTCCAGAAATTCCATTAGTTGTTTCTTCTGACTTAGAATCTGTTCAAAAGACTAAGGATGCCGTTGCTGCTTTGAAGGCTGTCGGTGCCTCTGCTGATTTATTAAAGGTCTTAAAGTCCAAGAAATTAAGAGCCGGCAAGGGTAAGTACAGAAACAGAAGATGGACTCAAAGAAAAGGTCCATTAGTTGTTTACGCTCAAGACAACGGTATTGTTAAGGCCTTAAGAAACGTTCCAGGTGTTGAAACTGCCAATGTCGCCTCCTTAGGTTTATTACAATTAGCTCCAGGTGCTCACTTAGGTAGATTCGTTATCTGGACTGAATCTGCTTTCTCCCAATTAGACGCTATCTGGGGTTCTGAAACTGTTGCTTCTGCTAAGTCTGGTTACTCTTTGCCAGCTAACATTGTCTCTACTACTGACATTACCAGAATCATCAACTCTTCTGAAATTCAATCTGTTGTTAGACCAGCTGGTCCAGCCACCCAAAAACGTACTCATGTTCAAAAGAAGAACCCATTAAAGAACAAGCAAATCTTATTAAGATTGAACCCATACGCTAAGGTTTTCGCTGCTGAAAAGTTAGGTTCTAAGAAGATTGAAAAGAACGCTTCTAAGCCAGCTGCTGTTTTCACCGAAACCTTGAAGCACGATTAAATAGTATAACAGATAATATTTGTATAATAGACTGAAATTTTTTTTATTCATTTATATAATTAATTATTTTTAATATACTATTTTTTTCTGAATTTTTTTTTTTCGCTATTAGTTTTCTATAGTATGATGGTATTTAAAAAGAAAAAAGGTGGTTGGAAAGATAAAAAAAAGATAAAAGTAACAAGAGGGAGAAGAAGGAGAAGAAAGTATTAGGATAGAATGGAGTATACAAATAATATAACTCAATATACATATATTTCTGAGGTTGCATGTGAATATTAATCAATTAATATTAGTCTATATATTTCTAATTTAATATTAATAAAATTAAATCAAGCAAAATGAGAGTAAAACAGAAAAGAAAGAAATAAAATAAAACTCGATTCTTTTCTCTTAAATCAATGCATTAAATAAACATTTTCATTTTTCTTTGATCTTTCTTTAGAATCAGTTCCATGAGCCTCAAACTCATAGGTAATTTTTATATCCAAATCTCTATTATTTGTCTTGTTTGGTTGGCATGTTAATTCACCCTTGAGAATATCACCAGCTTCAGCCTCTAAATCATCCTCTAAATAAAAAACAGTTTGTTTCCAGTGAGTATATGGTGCAAAGGGACTTGTGGAAAATCCTATTGGTTTTTTACCTTTTGGATGTGGAAATTCAATATCGAACCAAGCGATTAACCCATTAATCCAATCTTGTCTTTTAGCTTCCACTTTGAATGAGGTTTTGAATGAAAGATCTGACACTTTGACAGTATTTAAGTCGAATTCAATAATTTTATTCTTTGTGGTGTTGACTAGATGTCCCTCAACAGTATCCACAATTGGCTCTCTCATAACTAATGGAATAAATGGCGAATAATCAAACCCATAAACATCTTGCCAATAAGTTAGTTTCTCATGTTTATAATCAGAGTCTTCTAAACCAGCTAAATGGATAGAGCATTTATCTGGAAAAATTAATCCACCTTCAACCAAATATTTATCACGAGCATATAAAACAGTATCCAACATGGATTCGTATAGAAGGAAATAACCCATCCATTCAGAAATTATAATATCAACTTTTGGGAATGGCAGTTCTACATCCTCTAATTTTCCACGTAATAAAGTAATTTTATCAGAAAATCCGTTTAAATCGACTATCTCTTTTGCCATTTCGATGATGCTAGACATATCAACACCGATAACATGTTTTGCACCATGTTTTGCTGCAAACATGGAAAGAATACCGGTACCACAACCAACATCTAAAACAATCTTATCTTTGAAAAGATCTTTATTTTGAATGATTGCATTTCTGTAAGATAAAGTGCGTACAGTATCTTGCAGCATTTCTTCGTGGATACCATAGTTATCGTAGGAATTGAAATAATGTTGTTCAAACTCATTTAACTCAGCTTTGTTAGTAGCAGAATCTTCAATTCTAATCTTACTCATCGTTTCTATTTTATGTTGTATATTTCTTTAGTAATGGTTCTAAGAAGTAAGTACGGGTGACTCGATAATTGTTTAGATAGATCAATGGAATCCTGCAAATTTAAATTCAGCTATAGAAAAGATCAAATAATAGTTGAGTTTTTGATAGACGTAATTATTGCAACACTTCCTCCATGGAGATGCCCTCCTCTTAAAATTAAAGTTTTTTTTTAAAGAACTCAGTTTAATTTTTTTTTCGTAAAAGAAAAAAAATACAATTATATATATGTATAAGAAGTAATGCAAAAACATAATTGCCTTATGCACTAAGCAGGGGATCACAAAAAGAAACCTAGTACAATAAAAATGACTGGGGTAAAAATATACTTAGTTGCCCAGTGTAGTTACATTAAATTACAGATTTTATTTTAATGTTTGTATACTTTATTATTGCTAGAATTTGAAACTTTTTGAAGCGTAGTGTGTGGCAATACGGTTTTTCCTTTCTCCTTTTCTTTCTCTCAAAAGTATATACAAGTACAAAAACTTGATGATTTATTGTTAAAAAGTCATATATTTACGTTCATTAAAGTCATACTAATATAACAAAAGTGCTCTACAAAATATACAATATACGCATACATACGTATATAAGGAAAATTATATTCATGGGGCTAATCTAAATACTTCCCAAGAATCATTTTCTGATTTTCTTTTATAAACAAAACGGTCGTGTAGACGGTTGGGTCTCCCTTGCCAGAACTCAATCTCTAATGGAACGACCCTTAAACCACCCCAGTATGGAGGGCATGGAACGTCTTCAACCCCTTCCCATCTCTTTTCATTCAAGACTTTACGTTCTTCTAATTCATCTCTATTTTTGATAATCTGTGATTGTTCAGATGCCCAAGCACCAATCTTGGATCCTCTTGGTCTTGTCTTAAAATAACGTTCAGAAGTTTCACGATTAACAAATTCAGTAAAACCCTCCACTCTGACTTGTCTATGTAAGTCCTTCCAAAAAAAATTCACTGCTGCATTTGGATTAGTTTTGATATCATGGGCTTTATTTGAAGTACCCCAATTGGAATATATTACAAATCCTCGAGGGTCCAGTTCTTTAAATAAAAGCACCCTAGAAGAGACTTTACCACTTGGTAATTCAGCTGACGAGAATGTAATAGCTTCTGGTAAAGTCTCCTTTGGATCATCCTTAGCTTCGTTAAACCATTTAGTGAATTGTTCAATTGGATCTTTTTCTAAATCTTCTTCAGATAATGTGAATTTATCGTATTGGTAAGTTTCTGGAGCAAAAATAATTGGTGTTTGAGTTTTTTCAGATTCTGAAGTCATTGTGTTAGTAGGATATTTTTCTTATTAAAATTGTAGTCTCTGATATCGACTATGATAGGTTAAATGATTGAAATAAAGGGGTGGTAGATTAAAAGTGGTTGTTAAATTGATATTGATAATGATATAAGTTTAAGGAATAGAACAATATATTAATTTGAAAAAGAATGCAGAGTATTTTAAAGAAATCTCTTATGGTTAAGGACGCACAAAAGGATTGGATCTTTATATATATATATATACATATGTGTGTGTGTATGCATGTACGTCTGTAATTCATAAATATGCTTTATCTTTCAATTTTTTATATCTCCCAAATTTTAATGATTTCTTTCCATTTCTTTTCTTTACTTTTTTTTTACCCCTGTCAATTTTTTTTTCTTCCGTTGTGTTGACTAAATTAAGCATATTAACAGAAGAAAAATGGTGATGGAGTCAGCATATTTGTCATCATTTCGTTTTGGTTGGAGAAAAACATGTGTTCTATCAGAAGTATGTATACGTAATAGTAATAGGACTGTATTAGCATCAGCACTATCAGTAATCAAAATCTTTCTGGGATTTTATTGATGAACAATTGTGAATTCATCCTCTGTAAAAAATTTCCTTGATATTAACTTCACAGAAAAGGAGTAATATTCTATATGATATAATTCTTTCTCAAGAAGAAATCGACAGCAATATTCTTGTTCAACAATACTGTAGAAAATGTCATATTTTTTTTTTAATATATTCCTTCAACTGAAGATAATTTAATAAAAAAAAATAGAGATGATAATTTCATATATAAATATAATTAATAAAAAAAAGAAAAAGAAAAAAAAAGACTTCCAAAAATTGCATTTCTTTGATATAATATCATCTTTAGTAGTTTCCTATTAATACTCAAAATTTGTATATTTACTACCATAAGAACATGTGAATCATCAAAAAAAGATATTCTATTATTCTCTTGTTGTACCCTAAAAAAAGAAATAATTGATGATAGTAAAAGATACTAAAAAAAACACAACAGGATAATGAATTACTACTATGGAGCAATACTAGTATAAATGATATTTTATACTAAGAAATGTGCATATCATTAAAAAAAATAACTACCATATTGGCATAACTAATATGGATTAGATACTAAAAAAAAAAGGTATTTTTTTGTTGTTAAGGATTATGGATATAGAAATGAAGAATAATAGGAAATATCACATTGTTGATTTCATATAATTTAAGAGCCCTAGTATGTTGACCCTACTGGGAACTTAGGAATAAAATATCTGAATCAACTCTTGTGGTAATGAACAATTTTGATAAGCATTAATAGTCACTAATGATATAAAATATTAAAGAAACATATATTTATTCAAAAACCTCTCCAAGTAAAAAAACAAAAAAAAATTGCATCATAGAATGGAATGGAATAACAAAAACACTAATAATATGGGTAAAGGGAAAATAACCTAGCTTTTTGCATCTCACATCTAATAACAAACAAGAGTAATAATCATGAAATATTGATTATCATGAAGAATAAATAGATCATCCAGAGAATAAGATTAGTAAGTGGGATAGTTGTAATAAATGAATTTTTCACTAAATACAACCGTCTTTAAATGGTTCTAAACAAAATTCACTAAAAAAAAAACCATTCATTGTTAATAGAATTGGAAGTTCATAAAATTGAGATAAAATAAAGTATAAATAAAATGGAAATAGTAGTGATATGATAAACAATTTAATTTATTATCTTCAAATAAAATCCTAACTGAATTCAAAAGGATTTACTAAGATAATAAAAAAAATTATAACAATTACCATTAGAAGAACAAAAAAAAACAATAATGTCCATGAAACATAAAACTATCCACTTGTCATTTGTTAAAATTTTCTAGAGTGTCAGGGATTAACCATGAAATATTCATATTTTCAATGAGATAAAGATTTAGATAGTCAAAATAATCTCCAGTTATGTAAAAATATTTCAAATCCGTATAAATCCAGAAAGCAAAACAAATTAGAAGTTATGCACATGTGGTTTTCTTCCATTAAATTATATATATTGTATAATTTTTGAAAGAAAAGCAGCTGACATGCGGAGTTCTTATTTGGTAAAAAAAATCATACTATTTACTATTATCACTATTTTTTTTACTCATATTATCTCAAAATTACCATTCTATATTAAATTATCCAAGTATTATCCTGTTTGCATCCTTTTTCTTCTTCTTAAGTAAAAAGATTGATCATCAATTTTTCTTTTTTTATTCTTCTTATCCATAAAAATCCTTGTAAAGAAATAGTCATTACGTGTATGGGTGTATGTAAGAGTACTCAATATTTTGAATTAGGCAATAAAGATACACTGTTAAAATCAATCAAGTATGGTTTTAACATGTTCTGAGAATTCCAGTTGAAAAAAAAAAAAGAAAACACACCCAGATAACGTAGCGATCTATAAGGTTTTTACTTTTTTCTTTCAAACTAAAATCAGAATGGGTACTTTATTATTAGATAGTAAAAGATAATTCAAAAAAATAAATCACACTCTTCTTACAACTAATTACCGACTACTAATAAATCATGTTACATAGACAACTAAATGTTCTAGGAACAGATATTTGATGTAGTACCATGACTCTTAATCTCTGAAGTATTTTGGATAACTTGATTTTCAGTAATAGTTTGTTGTTTAAAAAATCAAAAATGAGAGCAAAAGTGAGGCACTGTTAGTCCAATTTAAGTGATAAAATCTCAGTGATACCAATTTTTTATTTCTACAAGGGTAAGGTCTTTTGATATTTTGGATAATATCCAGTTTGGTATGAAATAAATGTTAGAACTCCTATACAAGACGTGATAGAGAGGTAGCAAACGATATTAGTTTTATACAAAATAGATGTTATTTTTGTTGTAAAAATAAAGATACAATACACGTTAAAGCTTGTACGCAAACTAGAATCAAGAAATAATGTTTTCCGAAGTATTATTATTTGCAATCTCTTCTAAAAGTTGGACTTTGTTTTCCTTTTTGGGGCACACTTGTTAGAGCGTTTTTCAATTTTTGATTTCAAGTTTTTTGGCATATGGCTCTCTATGCTAATACTGATAATGAGGGAGAATTAGAGTAACACAATCGTAAACACAGGATTAACCCTCCTTAGAATATTCCTGTTAAATATATCGAATAGTCTTTTTATAAGCATATACTACAAAGAGTTTTATAGAAAGTATATCTTTATTTAAAACGTGCGTAAAATATCCAAGAATTCTATTGAAAGTTGTTTTCAAGAAATGAAGTGATAAATTTTTTCCATTTATTGTTATTCTATTTTGTTAAAAATCAAGTTTTTACAGCTTGCAGAAAGTATTAGGGAACGAGTTATCTTTTTTTACCTAGTAGAATTTGCAAGTAATAGAAATGTTTATTTCTCTCTTTTTTTTCTATTTTTTTGAGTTAATGCTTATTTATTATTGTTCATTTTAATAAAATATTATAGTGTTTTATTCTTAGATATTCTTATATACATTCGTAATATATAATTTGGCCTTAAAGATTAGTTTTCGGAAAAAACAGTACAATTACATTATACCCTAACCAGATTAAATTTGTTTTGAATAAAAAAAACTTCCTAAGTGAAAAAGGCATCCAAATTTACTGATTTTGTGGACAATTTTTAAAGAAGACTGTAATTTCTAGTCCCAGCACCATTACCTACAAATTAATTAAAGATTATTTAAATTAATTTTGAAAAATTTATAACCCTAATTTGAGTTGGTTTTTACCACTTTATTTCTCTGTTAGATTAGTTGACCCTTAAAAAAATTAAAAATTTGTCAATAAGGATATATGAGGGTAACCAACATTTTATCTGCAAATCTAGAAAAAAAAGAAATATAAAAAATAATTTGGTTTATTTTCGTTTTTTATAAAAGCTGGATGATCTCCAGTTCAGCTATTTATTAGCTGTTGGGTTTGGTAGTCTTGTTTTATTACGCTTGTTCTGTCTTTGCTTAAATAAGATCAGGTTAAAAATAATTTGCACCAGTATCATTGGCTGTCTATGTCTCACCAACATGTGGACGGTCTCTCTAAGCTGGGAGAGTAAGTTTTTTAATGAGATGTTTAAGTTCTGCTATTTGGAGATTAATATGACGTCAGATAGCCCTATTACATTTCATAAATTTCTTAGCGTATTCTTGTGTGGTGTATATATAGGACATCATCGTAAGTTCGCCATGTCTATTTATTTATTAAAATTGGACTTGTTAACTCCCTGAGAGGAAAAATGGAAATAAGGGCTTTGTAGATTAAAAGAAGAAGGTGAATAACTGGTTGAGTCTTGTATCATTAGACTATATATGGTATGTATCATTAAAATGGAACGTATGCATAGATAACGAACCAGGAATCATTTATCTATTTTAGTATTCTAGAATATTATATCTTTCGTAGTAAGTATTCGTCTGTCACACAAACAGTAATATTTCTGATATTACTGTTTAGGGTTTTGTTTAGAAAAGAGAGGCTTGACAATTTTTTTTAAACTTTCCTTTTACAAAATTTTACAAGCATCGCTAAAAGCAGGAGCAGCCAGTATAAGTACAAGAGAGTAACTAAGAAGAACAACGAACAATGGATGAGGAATGAAGAACAAAAGAATAAGGAACTAAGGATTAAACAAATCGAGATATATAGTATATAAGTGTATACTATTAGGTTATTGTAAATTAGGGATATAGATATATGGGAACATTACATCTAGAGACATAGAAAGAGTAGTCGATATCTTATATCTATCCAAGTGAAGTATATTGTGATTTCAACAAGGCTAACTGTTACCAGAAACACACAATCTACAAGTTATCGCATTATTACATCTTATAAAAAGATCAGCAAAGTTTATGCTTCCAATCGGATTCGAACCGATGATCTCCACATTACTAGTGTGGCGCCTTACCAACTTGGCCATAGAAGCTCTTAACTGTTATTCTGTCCTAGATATGTATATTTTATTATAATAAATTTAATAGAGTTTTTGATACTAAACCTTTACAGTAACATAGAAAGTTGTTGTTTATATTTTGTTACTAGGTGTAATTGTCAATATTTAAGAGTTTTCACAAATAAAAAGACGGGTTATGTTAAGATTAGTGTAAATATAAACACTCTTATTTGATCTTTATATAAAAAATTAAATGGTAATTCAAGTGTGTTATTATTAAAATTACAGGGCTATTTTAGGTAATTTATATATTCAATATTAGACATGGTAGGTTGTAATATGTTATAATTATTTGGTTTAACTTTTGCTTTGGAAATTTTTAGTAAAATAAGTAAATTAAATATTGTGGATTGTTTATTCTACTAAAATATTCCAATCGATACATAACTGTTTTAAATGAACAATAGATTGTAACTAATAAGTTGTATTTTACAAAAGTTTTCCTTTAATAATTTATGTGTGTGAAGTAAACATTCTTTTTTAGAGCTTTAATTTTAAAATAATTACAAAAAGTTAGCAGATAGAGAATCTGTAAATTCGTATCTAATTTAGCAACTATTTAGTAGTTATTTAGCATATATAAAGATATTATTAATGTTTATAAACTGTTTTATTTCAAGGAATCCAAGCTAAAATATTATCTAGTAAGAGAAAATTTAAATTATAATTTGTTTTTTTACCTTTTCATTTTTTGTTAAGTAATACACGGCTTTGGTAAATACGATCAAAAATTTTTCACAAAAAACATTTTAAAAAATCTGTTGTTTGTCTGTTGTTTTTCTCGATTCTTAATGATTTATACAAACAACCTATGCAATTATATAATGGTTATTATTGTATATATATTTCATTATCATTCACTTTTTACTCTTTTTTAAATTAGTTTTTTTTCTTAAGAATTTATTTTTTCTTCTTTTTTAAAATGGTGTTGTGTGATGAATCAAATACACAAATTTTATATTCTTTAAAAAATTTTTTTGATTAAGTCATAAGAAGTGATTAAAAAAACATGATATGACAAAACAGGTGCTATTGAAAATATAGAGTTTAGCCTAAATACCCCGAGATAAAAACAAAATACTTGAGTGTTTTTAACTGTGTTGAATTGCAGCATTTTAGACATGATAATTTAATTTTTTATCTACTTGAAAAAGTGTTGGGTCAAGATGGCTTCATACATTTTTATTATTGATTTTGAATTTGTGCATGACTTAATATTTTTTATTAAACTACCAATTTTTTTAGTTTAAAATCTTGTAGTTTATGTATTAGGGTATATTTTAAACGAGATTTGGTAAGCAAACTAGTGTCTATTACTGCATATCATTTCAAGGTTCAAAAATAACTATTTATTTTTTACTTAATAGTTTTACAATTTCCCCAATCTATTAATGGTAGTATTATTGTGATTCATAATGTATATCATACAAGTTAAAAATAGTGTATAAACACCTTAATAATGGATAAAGTTATATGTGAAAGTTCAATCTTGTAAAGAACTATAAAAAAAGTACTTGATGTATTACTGATTTTTATGAAATAAGAGGTGGTTGATCTATTTATTGGTCTATATTACACACACACATATCTATATTCTGCTCTTTTTTGAAACGTAGTCAGTATTTTATTGTCTGTTCTTATACAAATTTTAAAAGACAATGATGAAAACCAATTGAATTTATGTACAAGTATAATTGTTTTTAGTTGCATATATATATATAAATAGAAGATCTGGCAAGTTAAAGATATTATTGATTTAGTTCATTTCTTTAGGTATTACTTTGTTAAAAAAATAATTATTTGAAGTATTGCCAAAATTTTTGGTTGTAGTCTCTTTGTATAGAAAATATAAAATAGAAGTGTCACTTGTGCATAAAAAATTCACTCAAAAGAGTATTATTCAAATAACCGACGAAAATATATGGATTATTTTCAATAGGACTTTTTAATTAATATGTATTAGTAATAAATTTCCAATTTATCACGCCCGCTTACTAGGTAATTGAAAAAATACAGTGGTAAATTGGCACCTTTTATTAACTCTTTCATTGTACGTAAAAATTATTAGACGAAATGTACTTGCATTTTTTATCGTATGAACAAATGTAATATTAATAAAAATTTTTCTTATGGTTAAAAAATTCGAGTGTTCTACTTAAAAAATTTGTATGAAAATTCTTTTACTTATGCATACTCTTTTTTTGTAATTATATATTCATACTGGGAATTTTTTATAACAATCAATATATCACTAATCTAACGTTGTTCTGGCTGATAAAATGGATTTTCTTCTTGAGAAGCACTACTCTCTGCTAAATTCTGCAGTTCTGGGTGATTCTCTAATGAACTAATATTCAATTGATCTAACAATCTAGTTGAGTGAGGTGCTGATTTTAAAGGGCTGTTTTTCCAAAGTCCTACAGGTACACCTTTCTCATTTTCTTTTTTTCTAGCATTAAATTTAGAATTTTCATTAGTAGATTCGGATAGCTGTTTCGGTATTCTAGTTTTTAGTCTTTCTTCTAGTGTTTTTTCTTGTAGATGACTTATTAAATCTGTTACTTCTTCCTTTGAAAGTGTCAGGGTTGTGGCTGGCCGTCTTAACATAGTTGGTTATTATTTTAAGGTTCAATAAAGATCCCATATCTTTAAATACATGCGTGCTATATGTAAAAACAAAATGGTGAATGTTAAAATATATTTAATATCTATATACATATATATATATATAGATCTTTAAAAGTTGGTTTTTTTTATCGTCTGTTTTTTTTTTTTTGCAAATTTAATTTTTCTAACAAGTACGAAACGAAAGGTATATCCGAATAAGAGGACCTTTTACAACTTATAATTATATGAAGATTATTATCTGTTGACTAGTTTTAGTGGCAGAAAACTCTACAAAAATGGTTTTACTTATTAATGTACTAGTATTTTAGTTGTAATTTAAAGATTATGTTGATTCTGTATAATGAGACGTTTTTTTTAATTATCGCCCACGTCTCATTTCCTGAATGCAGTTAAATATTACAGAGTATAATATTTTAAGAGCGTTTATTGATGGTCCAAACAACTTCTACTAATTATGTTTTAATCTCTTCTCATAAAGGAGATAGAAGAAATTTTATCCTATGTAGTATTTTGGATTGTTGTTCTGTTTGAAAACATAGTATGTTAGTAAATCTTAAAAATTTGATTTCAATACGGTTCAACTAGAGATGTGTTACCGGCATTTAATCAATTAAATGGATATATATAAGCATATATAAAACACAAATAAATATTTAGGCTTTATTAAGGTCGTCTATTTTTCCAATATGCAGTAATAAAATCTATTAGAACATATTGTTTCGGATAAGAAGTGTTCTTGTATGGTTTATTAATTTTCTTCTCTAAGTTATGTTATGCTGTTTATATTTTGTTTTGTATTTTGACACATTTATAGTTTCTATGTATTAAATATATCATTAAAGATAGCGTTAATTTAAATGGGAATAATTGATAACCAAAAAAATAGCTTTCATAAAAATTAATTTTGAAACTTCTTAAAATGATAGATGGAATAGGCTATACAATTATTAAATAGTTCTTTTTTATTTACTATCATAGTATTTTTTGTATCACTGGATTTGAAGGTATAAATTTAAGACAATATAGTACCTTATGATAAAATGGCATTTTTGATAAATTGTTTTATTTTAGAATGATCTTTGATTCCATCAGTTTCAACACCACCAGACACATCTACACCAATAACACCATAAAGCTTAAACGCACTACTAACATTTTCAGGGGTTAATCCGCCTGCTAATATAAAGGATACTTCGTTTGGATCCTGTTTCTTAGCCCATTTATTGATTTCATCCCAGTCTAAAAGTTCACCAGTACCACCTATAGCAGAATCAAAGAGTGGTAAAATTTTTTGGGAATTTTCTGACCTAGTAATAGTTAAGACTTTTTCACAATCTTGTGGGAAGACACATCTTTTTATAAGTGGTTTCTTTATTGAATCAGAATATTCTAACCAGTCTTCTTCGCCATGTAACTGGATTATATCTAAGTTATATTTAACAGATAGCTCTTTAACATCTTTTATTGGCTGATTTTGAAATACACCAACCAGTTTAACATTATTATTGTTAGCTTGTAAATGAATCCAGTCAGAGATTTTTATCGCTTCGTCTGACGAAATGGTTCTTTTTCTATTTGGTACACATATAATACCGATATGAGTGGCTCCATTTAATACAGCAACTTGTGCATCTTCTAAGGATTTTATCCCACACACTTTGATTATCTTCATTCTGAGTGTTGTTTGTCTTTGCAGCACTTTTCTTGTTGTAATTTGGTAAACTCATACTATTGGTGTGTATTTACAAAAAAAAAAATACACACATAATTAACTTTAAAATAAAGCCAAGAGAAAAACACATGAAAAATAAACAAACAGCGTAGAACAAACAAAATAAAATTACAGAAACGTTACGTTAAACTTTTATATTTTAATATTATATGATGTGTATTATTATTATATAAGTAAAGAATGACTTAAGAATATTACATAAATAAAAGTATCATTTAATAGAATCTAGAAATGTGAATGATGTGGCCCGTACATGATTATATCAGAAACTATGAGTACATTGCAGAAATACGTTTGTTTGTCTATCTAAGAAAGCATTTATGATCTTTCACCTCTTAATCTTCTAGCTAATTTGATATCCTTCTTTTGGATGGTGACTCTCTTAGCATGGATAGCAGCCAAGTTAGTGTCTTCGAATAAGGAGACTAAGTAGGCTTCAACAGATTCTTGTAAAGCACCAATAGCAGAAGATTGGAATCTTAAATCAGTCTTGAAATCTTGAGCAATTTCCCTGACCAATCTTTGGAAAGGTAATTTTCTGATCAATAATTCAGTAGATTTTTGGAATCTTCTGATTTCTCTTAAAGCGACAGTACCTGGCTTATATCTGTGTGGCTTTTTGACACCACCAGTAGATGGAGCGGATTTTCTAGCAGCCTTGGAAGCTAATTGTTTTCTTGGAGCCTTACCACCGGTAGACTTTCTAGCAGTTTGCTTAGTTCTAGCCATTTTATGTATTTGTGTATATGCGTGTCTTGTTTGTTGACAGTATATATGTTCTCTTTTGTCTTAGATCAAGAAAGAGTTTCAGGAGTAGGAGAACCTTCAGCATAGAACACCCAGAAGTGAGAAGAAAATAGTCTGTTTATATATGCAGAAAGAAGTTTTCTCCAACATTCCATTCAATAGCTAGAGTTGTTTTTCAAACACGACGCAAACACCCTATAGAACGAAAATAAAACAAAAGAAGTTAACAAACTTTTTACCCGTGATTATTACAATAATTAAAAAATTTAATACTCGTAATAATAGAACATTATGTTACAAAATTGAGGGCTGAAAATGAAAAAGAGACGAATGTTCATAATATTTTTTCTAATTCTGTTAACAGTTAAAAAGCTACACTAAAGTAGGGCGAAATTTTCAGACTGAATTAGCTATGGTCAGTCTACGAAATTTTGGGTCCGATAGCTTTGTTTGTTTTTTGAAAAAATCAATAGTCGTGCGCGTACTGAAAATTTCGCCCCACTGACCATAGTTAATTCAGTCTGAAAATTTCGCCTCATGTTCGGTAATCATTTCGTTATTTAATAAAATAAGTGTTTTTATTATGGTCAGATGGGAAAAATACATATAATGGATTCGCTCCTTGTAAACAATAATGGAGAAAATTAAATCCCAACTTGGGTAAAATTAAAGACAGCTGAATTGATGAATTAGATAGTTATATAAAGGCATACATTTCGTTCAAATTCCTTCTGGGAGTTTTGTCTGTTTGAACTGTTTTTCTTTTCTCTCTTAGTGCTGTTTGTCTTCCTATTTTTCCTGTTGGTCAGTAAACAAGTAAGCAAAACAAGCTATTACAAATATAATATACATAATTAACAATGTCTGGTAGAGGTAAAGGTGGTAAAGGTTTAGGTAAAGGTGGTGCTAAGAGACACAGAAAGATTCTTAGAGATAATATTCAAGGTATTACTAAGCCAGCTATTAGAAGATTAGCTAGAAGAGGTGGTGTTAAACGTATCTCTGGTTTGATTTACGAAGAAGTTAGAGCTGTCCTAAAGTCCTTCTTAGAGTCTGTTATTAGAGACGCTGTTACTTACACAGAACACGCTAAGAGAAAGACTGTTACTTCCTTAGATGTTGTCTATGCTTTGAAGAGACAAGGTAGAACCTTATATGGTTTTGGTGGTTAATT
Organism: Arxiozyma heterogenica; assembly: GCF_036370985.1. Taxonomy (NCBI): domain Eukaryota; kingdom Fungi; phylum Ascomycota; class Saccharomycetes; order Saccharomycetales; family Saccharomycetaceae; genus Arxiozyma; species Arxiozyma heterogenica. The sequence goes on along the minus strand of NW_027042670.1, from coordinate 515,341 downwards.
TTAAATTTCTCTTTGTTTTCTTACTGTAGCCCTAATATCATTTATTCATCTCATTTACTCCGATTTAGTTTGGAATGAAATAGGAAAAAAACTATTTATATTCAATCAATCAATCACTAATAAAATATATTAAAAAAATATAAAAGCACATTTATATACTTTCATATAGTCCAATATTCACGTCAAATATTAGTTTGTATTATAATACATGTCATCAAGAAGTTTAAATTTTCGTTTTTTTGGCGTCTTATTTTACTGTGTAAGATATAATTAGTTATTATCTGGAATTGTTTGTGTGTGTAAAGGTAAGCCGAAGTTGTGTTGAGAGAGGAAACAATAATATTAATATAAAATTAAAAATATTAATAACAATTTTATGTAAAAATTTGTAATATGAAGGAGTTGAAAACTTTTTTTTTTCATAGTGTGGAAAATTATAATAAGAAAGAAATTCTCAAGAATATGAATTATGATTATTTCTTTAGTTTATTTTTGTTTTTATTAAACAATTCTGGAAATATTATTAGGGGTATCTTTGATGATCTAACTTTATCGTAGTAAATAACTAAAAAGATATAAAACATTGTATCTAAAGAAAACTCAACTGTAAAATGACTTATGTGGTACATTATAACTTATATGTTAGTTGCGTAGAATAGAAAAAATCAAGCAATATATGGAAATATTATAGTATTATTAACAATTTATTATAAATGTTATAGAAAACTTATAATATTATTAATATTTTATTTTAAGTTTATATATTTTTACTGTATTAGGTTTATGCTGAAGTTTAATAAAGTTTTTGAGACTGAATCTTTGCATCAATAATTTTAATTTTTATTCTTGTAAATATTATTAAAGCATGAAGTGAGTAAATTATGTGAAAATGAAAAACATGTTAATTGTAACCAGTAGTTTTATTACATTGATATAGGAAGAGTAATTTTATTTGGGAAAGTCATTTTCTTCCCAAAACTGTTATCTTTGGGTAAGATTTTTAAGATATTTTTAAGTTTTTATAAAATGTTTATTTTTCAACCTTACTTCCTGGTTTTTAGAATTACTTTGAAAACTAAACATTAATTTGTTAAATCATAATGTCTTAAAAACAAAATAATAAAAATTTTTTACACACGAAGTATTAGTACAAGAAACCAACAAAGAAAAGAAGCACAACAAATACTGTTAAATACATAATCGATCTAAAAAAAGGGAAATCTATAATATTTAATATATAACAAATATCTAAATTATTCTTCTCTTAAAAAACAATTTGGAATCTCTTACTTTTTAGTTTCAATGTACTTTCTTAACATAATAACAATATATCCCATCAAAACCCTATAAAATCAATGTTAAACATACTTTTTTTAATCGTTTCATAGCTTTTATTTGATTTTCTACTTAAACTGCACAGAAAAAAATTGAAAATAAATTCTACCTCTTATTTCCTTCCTACTTCTTTATACGCATTGTTCCTATATAGAACCTAGTTCATATTATTTACCACATTTTAAATATTAGAAATAAGCTATCTTCTACCGTCCTTTTTTTGCATAGAAAATTTGATTTAGAATATTCATTCTTATTTAATAACAAGTTATTTTTTTTTAAAGCAAAGTTTGGCTAGAGTTTACTCCATATTCCATTAAAAGTACAATAAATTAGAAAAAAAAGATTAATATTACTACTACAAAGGAACTATATGATCAAAAATTCTTCCTTTCATTATACTCCTTTTCTTTCGCACTTTGCTGTCTATTATTTGACAATATCTTATCTTGTTTTTGGCTAATTTAAATAATTCTTAACATATAATCAAGTCTAAAACTTTGCAACTAAAAGCACCATCAATACGATTTCCTTAACTACCTGTAATCTCTTTAAATCTTTCTATAATATAACTGTGTTTTAAAATTTTCACAGCATAAGCATGTAAAACCTGTACTTATAATCTACAAAAAAAACTGAATATACTTTTCTTTTAAAAGATCTAACTCCTTCAGTTAGTCCTGTATTTCTACGTATTAGTAAGTTAATATTAATGTAACAAGTTTTATTTTCTCTAAAAACCGTAGAATATTTCCTTTTAATTAGTAATTTTGAAAATCTTAAAAATATAAACAAGCACTCAATAAATACGATAATAACAAAAAAAATTTTTTCTAACAACAAAAAAAATATAAAATAATAATCACCATAGTAAGTCAAATTAAGTACCTTCATTATTTTGTTAATTCTTCATACATATTTCCCTCTACATAAATCCACTGTGAATTGGTGTGGAAGACAATAGATTCTAACTTTTTTCAATGTTCAGTCATAATATTAGATCTTCACCTCTCGATGGATTACAAAATAATCTTAGACCATCAAATAGTATCATATCTTTTGATTCTATTTTAACTAATTCCCGGTTGTTAGATAAATTAGATCTCTCAAAGGAAGACGAAAGTATCCTTCTAGAAGAAATAACGAGAGAAAATAATAATGCTGATGCAAACAATAAAGATCTAAATAATATAAGACTATCTGACCCTATCCATGATGATATAAAGATACTTGAATTAAACAAAGAGTCATCAAAAGAAAACATTAAACAAAATACAACTGAATCCTATATAATCAGCTTACCAGCTTCTCAATTTCCTTCACTCAAGCTTAATAATAATATTAGCATACGCAACAAATCTACAAACCAAAATGATATTCCTTTATACACATATTCTTCATCTAAAAGGATAGATATTATTAACAATGACAATACCACAAATCCACTGATTAAAAATATTCTTAGCAATATAAAATTTAACGATAAATCTCTACAATCAAGAGTTGAACAACATTACTCCAATACATCAAGATATTCATATATTGTGGAAGAAGATACCGATTCTATTAGAAATTTAATCATTGAAAATATCCCAGAAAACAATACAAACCTTATGGTTTCAAGAAGACAAAATTTAAGTACCAAAAGTAATATCAGTACAAATAGTCAATTTTCAAAAGCTTCCCTACAGTTATCTAGTCCATTAACACATGAGACTACTAACTCTGAGTTGCAAAATATAAAAGTTGAATCATTTACTCTATCCAGCCCAAACTTAAGCCCCACTAACGAAAGCAAACCACCATTGATATTCTCAAAATCTCATAAGAAGAAGAATTCGTTAAGTTCTTTAAAGAATTTACTGAAAAAAAATAAAAACAAAAGTTCTCCGGAACAAATTAGAAGGAACAATAGCAATAAGGATTTTAATAATGAACCTGGGAAAAGCTTCAATCAACATTTGGACTTAAAATTTTCATCTTCAAATTACAATAATGTTACATCTATTCGTAAAACAAAAAGTTCATCTAAACTAATTTTTTCTCCACAACCACAACTTTCTCCCCAATCAAACAACTTACACGTATATGAAGAAAGTAGTTATCAAGACATAAAAAAACATACGTGCAATGTTAATAACAACCCAACCACAAACAGTAGCAGATCAAGGCAAGTACCTTCACCAACTCATAAAAGTTTAACTGGAATTGCAAGTCCTATTCACAAAAGATCAAATTCTGCTTTTAACCACATTGTACCTCTGACCCAATCAGTACTAAGTTCTCCAGTTTCCTCTACACACAAATCTGCAGTCCAGAATTATGTTTCTCCCTCCAATTCACCTCAAGAAAATGGTCACTTCCAAGGAAATTTATATTCAAAAGACAAGATACTGATCTCTACTGCCATAGACATGAGAAAAGCAGGAAATCTACATGCCTCAGCTCTGAAACTAAGACAAGCGTGCCAGAAAGGGAACAAAACAGCATTTCTTTTATATGGGTTGGCTTTACGATATGGCTACGGAGTAGAGATCGATTATATTCAATCTTTCTATTATATAAAGTTGGCAACCTCGATAAAATCCTGGGATAATGATGTATTTAATCTTGAAATCAACCCATTCCAACTAGAAAGAACCATTAATGAGTCTATTCCATCTAAGTTAGAAGAACCATTAGTTCCAGCATTATTTGAATGTGGTATTGCATATTTAAAGGGATATGGTATTCAAAATATTGACGAATACAAAGGCCTAAAGTGTTTAGAGAAGGCTGCATCCATGGGTCATGTTGACTCCATGTGCCTATCTGGTATAATATGGTCTCAAGAACCAGAAATAAGCGAACAATCATCCAAATCAACTTCCTTTGATAAAAATATCAGAAGAAAAAAAAGACGTTATAAAAGCTGCTGCCTGGTTTAGAATTGCAGAAAAAAGAGGTGCGAATTTAATTGGATCTGATTGGATTTATAAAAAAAAAATATTTAAAAGCAGCAGAGAATAGGTGATAATTTAGCAAAAAATGATATTTAATATTCAGTAGTATTCATTGACTAATATATAATTCAAAATGTAATAATAACAGTATATAACTAAATTAAGTAGAAATCACAAAATTCACAAAATTCACATTACTACAAACTTTAGTAAGAATTTAACAAAATTTCTTAAAGTACACAAAGTACTCGTCATATTAAGATTATATACTTTTTTGCTGTAATGTATTGATAAAGAAGTAAAAATTATATACAAATCAAACACTAAAAAATTATAAATTACCAATATTCACAGTCTTCACAACAGTGTAATCTTCAATACCATATAATGAACCTTCTCTACCAAAACCAGATTCTTTTATACCACCAAATGGAATGGCAGCATCTGAAAATATACCAGTATTACAGGACACCATACCAGCTTCCAAAGCCTCAGCCATATGGAAAATAATATTGATATCTTTAGAAAACACATAAGATGCTAAACCAAATTCGGTATCATTTGCTTCTCTGATTACTTCTTCCATAGAGTTAAAGGTGAAGATTGGACATAATGGACCAAATGTTTCTTCCTTGGCAACCACGGCACTATATGGGACATTTGATAAAATACATGGTTTATAAAATGTTGGACCCAATTCTGGAAGTGGACCTCCCTCTGTTACTACAGCCGCACCTTTTTCAATAGCATCTTTCTTGTGATACTCAACTTTGTCTAAAGTTTGTGTATTGATCAAGCAACCATGGGTCGTTCCCTTTGAAAGGCCATGTCCAATTTTAAACTGTTCAACTTTACTCTTCAATAAAGAAACAAATTGGTCTAAAATTTCGGCCTGAACATATATTCTATTGGCACAGACACATGTTTGGCCTAATCCTCTGAATTTGCAAAGTAGAAGTTGATTTACAGCATGTTCAATATCTGCATCCTTAAAAACAATAAATGGTGCATTACCCCCTAATTCTAATGATAACTTCTTAATATTAGAAGCTGATTGTGCCATTAATATTTTTCCAACTCTTGTAGAACCAGTGAAAGTCAATTTTTTAATTAATGGTGATTCACACAGCATAGTACCAAGTTTAGCAGTTTTAGTGCCACTAATCACAACATTGAATGCTCCAGAAGGAACACCAGATTTTTCAATTAAGTAACCTAAGGCTAGAGCTGACAATGGTGTTTCATGATCAGGTTTGACAACCACTGTACACCCTGTAGCTAATGCCACTGCTGCTTTTCTTGTGATCATTGCACTTGGGAAATTCCAAGGACAAATTACTGCACAAACACCGATAGGTTGTCTGATAGTGAACACCCTATTTGAACTTATAGAAGGTTGGATTGTAGCACCATATTGTCTCGGAGCTTCTTCCGAGTACCAAAGGAAATAAGAAGCAGCATATTTTACTTCTGATAAAGCATCTGCTAAAGACTTACCATTTTCCAAAGTAATAATTCTGGCTAAATCATCTGCATTTTCCAACATTAAATCATGTATGGTACGTAACCATTGTGCTCTTTGTCTTGGTGTTGTATTTTTATAAGTGTTATAAAAGGTATCATGGGCACCTTTAATGGCCTGTTCCACCTCGTTAAGAGATAAATCTGGTAAAGTATTAAGAATCTTTCCATTGGCAGGGTCGGTCACATTAAAAGTTTCACCACTTTCACTCTTTTCCAACCAATGACCATTAATAAATGGACCTCTTCTAATCAACTCCTTATTTTGGATGTTCTCCAACAAATAAGTAGTCTCTGCCATATTAATTTAATCTATTCTATTTATCAAAGCCCAAATATATTATTAACTATACACAAATCAATACCTATGGAATATTGGTATTTAAACTTTTCTTTTTGTTTTTATATCATAAAAGTAGATCACACAATGATACTATTCAGAATATTTTGTTAGATTATTCCCTCCTCCCTTTTATAATTTTTGGAGGATCATAAGGATTTTTTTATTTTAGCAAATCGTTTTTCCCACTTTGATAAACAATATGGTATAAAAAAAGTATTATTTGATGAGAAAGATTTGCTAATTCTTTCTCTCTCTTTTTTTTTGTCTTTAGTCATTAGTTTACTGGAAGACAAATATTTCTCGTACAGGTTTCAATCAAGAAGAATGAAATAAAAATGACCCTTAATGGTAAACAATGTTTTGTCCATTTTCCCATTTTCCTCTTCCTTATTCTTATCACTGAAGTTTAGATATAAACATGTTCTATTGTCAAGGAAGGAACTTCTCTTTTAGGAATGATAGAATCATGTGCGGCTGTGCATACAGTGGGCTTTTTGTCGGAATTTATGATCCGAGATCAAACAACAGTATAAAATGACCAGATTTTGTTATACAATGATATGTTAACAAATTCTCAAAATGACATTTTCGAGAGCAATGATATGAATATTGCAGATACAAAATGCATTAAACTTGACATAGTTTCAAAAATTCAAAAGTTTTCATAAACTTTTCACAATAATGTTAAACATTTTTGAAGAATGTATCTGCAAAAAAAAGAAAAAATCTAATAATACTAAAAAAAAAATGCAAACAGCCACCATCGCAATATTATATCTTTTTTAAACTCCAGTAACAATAACAACTATATAATTTTCCAGACAAAGGAACAGTTTTGTCAAAATATATAAGTATGCTTTTTTTTTTGTCTTGAGTTTTTGTAGTTGCAAAATTGAATATGTATTGAATCTGCTTCGCAACAACCACAAATTAGTTACTAAAAACCAGAGATAAACCATAAAATAAATACATTTTCATGTATATAAAATAAGTTACAGAGACATTGATAATGTCTGATTATATCCAAAAAACTAAACGTTCAGTGATAAAAAGCTATTTGCAGGGGAATCAGCTAACTTGGGTTTGCAATATATATATATATAACTAGTAGATTTAACTTTCTTGGTTTCATTAAAAATTGAAAATTATTGTTATTATTTGAAGTAATTAAATATTTTGAAAAATTCATAATGGCATATTGATATAACTTACCTCCCTTAAAGTTACAAGATCTTGTTAACGTTTTACTGTTGATATAAGCCAATAACAATTGCTAATTTTGTTCACTTGTAGGTTTAGGAGAGGTATATTCATTATTCTGACTGCTTAGATGGAATTCTCCTCTGTCGTCATAAAAACCAAGATCCACATTTTCGTTTGGAATTTCTGAGTAAGTGGGTACATATTCTTCAGGTTCTTCGCCTGTATTAGTATTATAATCATGTTGAGATTGCCAATAAGAGGGTGGTGTTAGCCAAGAAGTACCGTATACTGGCCGCCTTCCCGTTTTTAATCTTTTGATATTGGTACAAAATGCACTAATTATAAGGGATAAAAAAAAGATACCTACCAGTCCTAGAAGAATTCCTCCATATATCCATCTAGTATTAGTTGATACTGAGCTGATATTATTTTCATTTGTAATATTATTACTTGAAAAAGGAAAATCTTTCCTGTTGATAAGTTGTTCCTTTTCATCCAATAATATTTCATCTCTCAATACTTTTTTATTTCTATTGATACCATTTGTTGTGATACAATTCTTCCTATCATATCCAACAATATCAGGTAAATCTCCTAAATGAGAAGCTTCTATAGTTGGGATATCTATTAGTGTTTTTAATGTATGTGTTGCTTTCTGATAACTACTTTGAGATGTTAAGAATAGGCCATCTATTACACTATTATTTATTATATACTGTAACCAAAAGAATATGATAAAATATTTAAACATTAAAGAACTCCAGACAGTTTAAATATTCACGTATTACAAAAATTCAAAAAAGGTTTTCAAATCTTTCCATCTATCTCCAATTTATCTATTTTTTTCTTTTGGAAAGGAAAGCTTAATTAATTTACTTAGAATAGTAATATGTTAATAAAATACTCTCACCTTTACCAGTAAAGATTTTTTTTTACACATTTATATTTTTAAACTATCACCAATATAATTACAATTCTATATAAATGCCTATAAGACTTTATTAAGTAACAAACACTAATGATTTGTTTTTTAAACCCAATTAAAAAGTTCATCAAAAATAATTATTTGTTGATTATTCTTAACCTCCTTTTCTTTTGTTCCCTGTATTCTGCACTTTATTAATTTCAAAAATCCTGACCCTTCAAAAATCTAGATATTCTAAAATATTACGTTAAAGCATATTATTGTCATATACAAATATTCACATACATATAGGGGTGAACAAAAAACAATAAAATAGAAGATAAAGATTAATAGTAATTAGTCTTCTAAAGATTAGAGGTATAAAATAAATGTAAAAATATTTATTGAACCTCAAATAGTACCCTAAAGAAAATAACTAGCTCTTTTTCTGACAAATAAAAAAGTATTGTAATAAACAAAATTTGATCTTCCCTTACCAAAGTTCAATCTCACAGTATTTTTTTTTTTTTTTAAATTCACTCATAAGAAGAATTCTAAAACTAGCTTAATTATACTTCTTCTTAATATAATCATATCCTTGATAAATATTCCGTGACCGTTAATTTTAAAAAATGACTTTATAAAAACACACTTAACTTGAGAGTCTTAAGTAAACATTGTCTTTAGGTTAATTTCAATCCTATAAAAATGTTGTCCCCATTGATTGAGTAATATGATAACCATCAATCATCACAACATAACTGTCACATCTGAAAAAATGATATTTAAAAGAATAAGACTGCTAAGTTTTTCTTCTTCTAAAAGTAAAACAATATTAACATACTTTAATTGTTCTTTCTTTTAATTAGTCTCACAGTATTTTTTAAGAAAATAATAACAATATTCTATGAGAATGTTTATTTTCAATGTTACACGTGTTGTTACAATTGTTAAGTTTTATATTCCGTAGATTCCGAACTTTTATAAATCTTTCACAAAGTATTTCACGGAGAATAAAAAAAAATGCAAATCATAGTTAAGTAACAAAAAAATTAATACAAACATATTTGTTATTCATAAATGGTAATACAAGAGCTTACTCTCTAACAGAAGAGTTGAAAATTTTTATGAAAAATTATCACATTACATCAATTGTACTACTTTGCGACTGTTAGTCGCACTGCAAACTTTGGCCAATATCTGTAAGATGACAAACAATATTCCTAAAGAATATGTCTGGTTTAAGCATTATGAAGTATATCTGAAACTATTTTTCATTTTTATAACACTTCGATTGTACCAATATGTTTTAATATGGCTAAGTCCTAGCGTACAGTTTGATACATCTACTATATTGTTTTTAAGAAAAGTGACTTTTGCAAAAGATCCATCATTATACAAGATGGGTAATAAATGCCTATGGAATAAATTATTATCGTGGGATTCCATTTTTTTTATCAAAGGCATAGTTAGTGGATTGATAAAATATCCTGAATTTGACTTTGAATTGATGTTTTCCAGATTATGGGTGCAATTAATAAGATTTCTGTTGAATGTAATAAACACACCTATTACAACAAAAAACTTTTATTTTATTCTAAAGTTTACTGTTTTTGTGGAAAATATTTTGCATTTCTTAAGTGTTATTATTATTTATCATCTCACTATCTTAATCTATAGTGAAAAAACAATTGTTACTACCTACACTACAGTATATGCTAAAAAAGTAGCAATATTATCGGCAATATTATTTATCTTTACGAGTGGTTCAGGATTTTTTATTTCAATTTATTCAGAACCGCTCTCATTCTTTCTTATATTTCTTGGTTTGTGGTTTAGAGAAAAGTCTATAGTTAGAAATGAAAATGTGTCCAATCAAAACATCATGAAATTCAAAATTGGATTATACTCATCAATATATTATTTAGGGACTATCCCTCTGTTTACCTTGGCTGCATTGAATAGGCCGATTTGTGTCTTATTAGGACTCATTTATATTTATGATCTCCTTTCCATATTGCAATATTTTGTCATGAAAAAACGATTTAGTGAGGATTTATCCACAATAATTAGACAAATAGTAGCTCTCCCTTTATTATCTGGAACTATAATGTTATTAACAGTGGTATATAATTGGTACTATATTCCATTTAATAGATTTTGCCCCTCTGGAGGTGAATGGTGTAATGAACAGATACTAAAAAGTATACCATTTATTACAAAACAGTCATTTTATTCTTTTATCCAAGCAAAATACTGGAATATAGGTTTCTTAAACTACTGGACATTGAATAACATTCCAAACTTCATAATAGCAATACCTCAGTTCATTATACTTCTTAAGTCGATACATCACTTCATTATTAATCTGCATAATTCGCCAAATAGATGCAACACTATTATACCATTGGTAGCTATTACTATTATATTTCTTTTTATAGTTTTATTTCTTGCGCATGTTCAGATTATCAATAGGGTTTCAAGTTTTATTCCATTACATCTATGGTATATATCCGAAACACTAATATCAGCAAAAACCAATAATCAAATATCTCATTATAAAAAATCACCCAACTTAAATGCAAATGGTGTCAACTTTAACAATACAAAAATGATTTGGGTAAAACTGTATCTTGGATGTTTATTTTTTTGGGTGTCCATTCAAACAGTTCTTTTTGGATTATTCTTACCACCAGCTTAAAGAAAAAAAAGCGTTTGTCAAATGTATACGCTTCACATATATAAACTTTTATAGATATGTACAAAGAAATATACGCCTATCAGTTGAAAAATTCAATTAATCAATTAAAAGAAAAATTACATACTTATATATTCAATAATTCTTTTATTACGTATTAAAATCTATTTTTTGTTTAGTTCTTGAGCCTTTTCGAATTCTTTTTTGAAATTATCAGCATTTTCTTTATTACCAAATCTAATAGCAAAAGTAAATGCTTCTGGCTCACCATCTGCAATATCAGCTGTACACGTATAAACCCAAGATCTATCAGAACCAATGTTTGGTTTTAAGACATATTCTGGGGCGATCATATGATTTGCACAGATTTTTAAAGTTTTATCTCTTCTCATCAATAATCTAACTTTTTTGGTTTCTTTATTTTGTAAAAATTTACAGTCACCAGTACCTCTTTCCTTCCATTCTTTGTTTTCTGGATCGAATCTAAATAACTTAGCTCTGACTTTGTAAAGAACGGTTTCATCTTCCTCCAAAGTTTTTACATCAACCTTTTCTAAGTGAACAACCGGTTCGAAATGGACATCTGGCTCTGCTTCGTCTTCATCTTTCTTCTTGTCATTTGATTCTTCTTGTTTATCATCTGTACCTTCATCTTTTTCCTTTTTTTCTTGCTTCTTACCACCAAACATAGAAAAGACGGCAGAAGTTGGAGGTTTAGCTTCAGTAGTTGTAGTGGTTGTTTCCTTTTTTTCAGTAACGTCAGACATTTTTTCTCTCTTTTTTTTTTTTTTTTTTTTTGCAAACACTTATTGAGATGTATAGTGTTAGGGATATATGTAATACTCAATTGTTTTCCAATCAACCTTTTAACTAGTTACTGGAATCTTAATTGTAATGTGATCTATTTATTTAAACTTGTCAAACACAGTACATGAGAAAAAAAAATTTTTTGTCTCTTTTTCCTTTTTCTTTTTTGAAGCGGTACTGGGAAATATTACCAATTTGTTACCCAGTTTTAATTCCGAAAGGGGTTTTTTGCAAAAACCCGACGACAACAATAAATACAATTAATACGCTAACAAAAAATTAAAAAAAAAAACAGAGAGAAGAAACCGAGAAAAAACAGTAAAATTCTTTCAATTTCGGAAAGCAATTTGATTTAAAACTAAATACCCCCTTCTGAAAATTCCGAATTAGGGTTGTTTGCAAGTAAGAAGAATTGGAGGAAAAAGAAAAAATAAAAGGAAAAAAAAAAAAAGAAATACATATTCCTTAACAAAATTGAATGGAATGGAACAGGAGGTGATCAGCCATCGTGTGCTGTACACAAGAACAAGAACAAGAACAAATACAACAATTATAACTATAACTATAACTATTACCATGACAGTAAGTCTGTTAGCACTAGCCTGGTTTCTTACAATATCTTACGCTTGCATTTTTGGATAGCCATTACAGATAAAAATTGGAGTATTAACCCCCCTTTTTAAGTGGCTATTATAGTTTTTATTTACTTCAAAATAACAACCTAGAATGTCCCAAATAAAAGATCATATACAAGCAGCAAAGCACAGTCAAGAGATATCAACTTCGTCAAAATCGTTACCATCTGATTCCTCTGATTCCCCAAATTCTATTTCATCCAAATCTGTGCCAATTACGTCTACTACGACTACTACTACTTTGAATAGTCAGTCAAAAAGGCGTCATAGAAGATTGTCTTCTTTATCTGAATATACTGATCCATTTTCTGATGCTGAAGTATATTATGGTCCAGTAACTGATCCAAGAAAAAAGAATGATTATACTACAGGTACCTTTCATGGTACCACTCTCAACGATAGTAACTCAGCTAGTAATGCCTTTGGCTCCAATCTTATGAGTGATCTCACTGCTACGAATGAAAATCGCATGACTGATAAATCAACCCCTCGGAGATTGAATAGAACAAGAACTATGAGTGTTTTTGACAATGTATCTGATTTTAAAAAAGAATTGGTAAATGATTACCATTTAAAGAGACGTGGTTCTGAAGATGATACATATTCATCTAGTAAAGGAAACAGAAAATTTTTCATTGAAGACGTTGATAAAATCTTGGAAGAATTACTGCGTAACGAAGATACTGATAAAAATTATCAAATCACTATTGAAGACACAGGACCAAAAGTTTTAAAATTGGGTACAGCAAACTCGTTTGGTTACAGACATGTTAACGTCAGAGGAACCTATATGTTATCTAATCTTTTACAAGAATTAACTATAGCCAAAAGCTTTGGAAAACACCAAATTTTTCTAGATGAAGCAAGAATTAATGAAAATCCCGTGAATAGATTATCAAGGCTTATATCAAATCAGTTTTGGAACAGTTTAACTAGAAGAATAGATTTATTCAATATAGGTGACATTGCTGCAGACACCAAAATTGATACACCAGAAGCAAAAAATCCAAGAATTTATGTCCCACATAATTGTCCAGACCAGTACGAATTTTTTGTCCAAGCATCTCAGCTGAATCCCTCAATGAAGCTGGAAGTGGAGTATTTGCCAAAAAAAGTGACACCAGAATATGTCAAATCTCTAAATAGAACTCCAGGATTGTTAGCACTAGCCATGGAGGAACATGTTAATCCATCTACAGGTGAAAAGTCTTTAATAGGATATCCGTATGCTGTACCTGGAGGCCGATTCAATGAACTATACGGATGGGATTCCTATTTAATGGCATTAGGGTTACTAGAAAGTAATAAAATCGATGTTGCAAAAGGCATGGTGGAACATTTTATATTTGAAATTCAACATTATGGTAAAATTTTAAACGCCAATAGAAGTTATTATCTATGTAGATCACAACCTCCCTTTTTAACTGATATGGCATTGAAAGTATTTGAAAAACTTGGTGGTAGTAGCAATCCCAATGCTATAGATTTATTGAAAAGGGCATTTATTGCAGCAATAAAAGAATATAAAACTGTTTGGACAGCTGAACCAAGATTGGATCCTGTAACAAAATTATCATGTTACCACCCTGATGGTATCGGTATTCCACCTGAAACTGAACCGGATCATTTTGATACTATATTATTCCCCTATGCCAAAAAATATAATTGTTCTTTACAAGAGATTAGAGACATGTACAACAATGGGCAAATTAATGAACTAGCTCTTGATGAATTTTTCTTACATGACAGAGCAGTTAGAGAGTCAGGACATGATACAACATATAGATTTGGAGGTGTTTGTGCCTATCTTGCTACAATTGATTTGAATTCCTTGTTATATAAATATGAGATCGACATTGCAGATGTAATTAAAAACTATTTTGATAATAAGTTTGTTGATCCACATGATGGTTCCATATCTACATCGGAAGATTGGTTAGATTTGGCTAAAAAAAGAAAAAATAGAATCAATAAGTACATGTGGGATGAAGAATCTGGTTTCTTTTTTGATTACAACGTGAAAACAAAAAAGAGAACTTCGTATGAATCTGCAACAACATTCTGGTCTTTGTGGGCTGGGCTTGCAACTCAGAAGCAAGCTTCATTAATGGTCGAAAAAGCCCTTCCCAAACTAGAAATGCTCGGTGGTATTGTTGCCTGTACTGAAAGCTCAAGAGGTCCTATTTCCATAAATAGGCCTATAAGACAATGGGATTATCCATTTGGATGGGCTCCACATCAGATATTGGCTTGGGAAGGATTATCAAAATATAGTTTCAGAGATGTTGCTACACGCTTGGCTTATAGGTGGCTATATATGATGACAAAAGCCTTTGTTGACTATAATGGTATTGTAGTGGAGAAATACGACGTAACAAGAGGTACTGATCCACATCGTGTTGAGGCAGAATATGGTAATCAAGGTGCAGACTTTAAAGGTGTGGCCAAAGAAGGTTTTGGATGGGTTAATACAAGTTATTTACTAGGATTGAAATATATGAATAGTCATGCTAGAAGGGCTTTGGGAGCCTGTATTCCTCCCCAACCATTCTTTAAGAGTTTAAAACCAAGTGAGAAATCTGCTTATGGTCTATAAGGTTAGATATTAATTATAATAAATGATAATCATTAATTATTCAAAGCATCTGCTTGAAACGATATATATTCTATTAATTATTTAAATTTGTTTTTTACGTATATATAGGAAGATATAAATTCACTATGTATTGTTCATTTTATTACAGTTTGTTATGTTACAATTTACGATAGAAAGCACAGTAAAAGGAAACCTATAATGTTCTTGTATAGTGTACGACATATACGAAAACATATATATATAATACATGTGGAAAAAGCATATTGCATTATAATTATTACACAGTGACTAATGATCCTGTTTATTAGTGTCATGTGATTGATGTTATTCTTGTGAGTTTACTAAGTATGTTGGTATTTGAAGTGATATTTGGTTTGAAGTAAGCACAATTTCAAATTTTTCATTCAATAAAATAATATTAGTATTGTTTTGAATAATAAAGATTTTTAACACAAAAGTCAAGATTCCAAAAAAGTTCTAATTCTTAATTAACACTGATGGAATTAAAGAAAAATATAATATCATGTTTACTTTCCCAACTGATATTAAAGACGAATTTGTCTCCTTTTCTGGTGATGAAAATGAAGTCAAAGATGTTATAGATTATGCCAGAAACACTTCCTAGGCTTTTCTTGTGGATACTTTAGATATTTCCTAGGTTCACTCTAGAAACATTAAACATGTAAGAATTTTATTGTTATACTTTATTAAATACTCTGTCTTAGAAAAGATTAAAAAGAAAATTCAACAGTCTTCGTCACATTACCTACCCCAAAGAAATTAATTGCTGATAATACTACTGTTAGCATTAAAATTGGTGCTAAGTCAGATAATTCTGATGTGATTAAGGTTGTTTGTAAAAAATTAATTTCTTTAATTTTTTTGGACAAATTAGCTTCTTTTTTTGAAAGCAAACTAATATGTCGTTGTCAATAAAATATCTGATAATAATTTAAAAAATTTTATAATAAAAATAAAATGATTTAGCCTGGATTATTTCTTTTATTTTTTGAGAAAAAAATAAATAGGTGTATATAAAATACTTTTTATTAAAGAAAAGTCTGTTGATATACTTTTGCTAATAAAATACGTTTTTTATTACTTGTTTTAGTATATTGGCCAATAGGAGTTATATTTTTTCAATGTATATATTATCCAATATTTTGGAAAATGTGAGTGAATTCTGGAAAGAACATAGATAGTTATAATTATACTAAAAAAACACTTGATATATCTGCCTGAATTTATCCAAGAAAGGCATATATTTTGCTGTTAGACATGTGATCTTTGATACTTTTATTTTTAGATAGAGCTCAAGTTAGGTACAATAAGTTATTATTGATGGATATAGGTTACAGACATACTATTTTTGCAATAATTTAATAAATAGCTAGATTAGGATGACATATTTTGGTATACTAAATATTTCCAAAATCGTATTTTTGAACGGAAGAAATTTTAAATTTATTTGTATTTTGCAGTCATAAGATTTATGAAAAGTCAATAGTCTACAATGAAATATCCTTTAAAAAATTTACCGACAATTTATTTATCATTCCAATATGTTTAAATACTACAGATCTTAGTGGTGTTAAACAAGTAACATTGTTAGCATAAATTGCATAGATAAAACGGGGTAGATAAGTGTTAAATAGAGATATATTTGGGGTTTCTTGTCCATTTTTTCCTTTAGAATTAATAAAAGTAGTTAGACTAGTTACCTTTGAACTATACTTTTATTTGAAATCTCTCGAAGAATTTCATACTACATTCAATATATAAGGTACACCTACTTTCTCGGTACCAAATATTGTTGTCGTCATTGCCAGGGTTGATGTTAATAGATGTCTTAGCAAAGTCAAGTATTTCCTCTCAATAAACTTTTAGTTTTTCCTAAAAATTAACTGATAATCTTACCAGTTAAATATCTCCCTCTTTAGCAATTATCCTTTTAATGACTATCTTTATCATCTGGATAAAAACTTTTACTGCTATTCTTTTTTGTCTTAATTTTGGTTTTTGATTTAAGAGTAAATCTGAACTTTAGAAGTAGTTTTTTTATTAAAAAAGTTGAAATTTGTTACAGAAGTTACTAAAACCAATTTCACTTTTTATATAATTTTTTTTAAAACTTTTATTCTAGTCTGTTCAAATCATTTTATTAATTAGGTATAAATTTTAAAAAATGAGATACTTAGGTAAGTTTAAAATGCATTTTGGTAATTTGATGATGTTATTTTCAGAGAGATTTACTTCTGTAAATTTGGTAAAATTTTCAAATGAAGTTTTCAAGTTGATTTTTCGTATTATCATAAAATTTCCACAATAGTGTATTTAATAAAGATGTTAGTTAAACTCTTAATCTAATTATATACTTTTTAATAGTATGCTTAATAATATGAGAAATAGAACTTTTATTACTTGTTGAAATTTAAAAGATGTGGAGTAATAACTTATAAGTTATAATGGAACTGTATGAACCGTATTTTTACAAGTAATCACTCACAGTATTAAAAAATAGATATATTATATACAAAACTATGCATTTCGTATATAAAGTTGTGAGTAAAAGAAATTATTTCTAATTTTTATAGCTTGACTATTTATACTTTTCAGAAAGTTAATTTTGAGAACAAAAAGTTTTTTACAAAATTTTCATTGAGTCTGGGTAATATCTCAACATTACTATTAAAATCATTATTAATTTTAATTTTAGTTAATAAGTAATTATTGAGTAGTTAAAAATATGAAAGCAGAGAGTGTTCAAAATTATTTCTCTAAAGGGAACAGTTTGATGAATCTTTTAAAATATTAATAAATTTGGACGTGCTATAATTAAGGCCTATATTTTGTAATAATCTAAGTTCTTTTCTAACATTAGGGGTATCTATTCTGAAACTATAGAGTATATTTGTTAGTATTACATAAAGTATATGAATCATTGATTATTATTATTTATAGAGGATAAGCCATATATACAATTTTTCAGAGTATAAATAAAGGAACAAATTTCTTTTTATAAAATGTGTTTTATGTATTCTTTTTTAGGTTTTATTTATTATTGGAGTTCAAGAAATCAATGAGTGTATAAGTAGGAATGATTTATTAATAACTTTTAGTTGAGGTTAGAAATACTTATTAACATGGGTATTATCATCGTCCATTGCAAAAGAATTTATTAGTATTATCTATATCACACAAAATTTCATAATGATATATAATGTACCTACAAGTGCCCTTTGCAATACTTATGCTTTTATTTTCAAATGACAATCTTTCTTTCACGAAAGAAAAGATTAGAGAATGTACATTATATTATAACAAGTAATAGTGAGACATGAAATACTTTATAACAAAATATTAATATCTTAATATACGATTATATTTAATCACATGAACAAATAATAATTATATAATTTTAAAAACATGTTAACATAATTTATTTTTATTTTTTATTTCCGAGATATTATATTTTTTATCTTTAACGTGTTAAATGATATTACAATATATTTAATAAATTTTTTTACTATTTACAAAATTGGAACATAATCTATTTTGTTAAATTTCCCTATATGGTAAAATATTCATCATAAATGACGAAGTGAAACTAGTAATTCTGCTCTTAAACATGAATAATAATCATGTTTTAAATTTATCTAGTAATAGTATCTTCGAATACATCCTTGGAAAAATCAAGCTTCGTGAAAATGGCCATTGACATGCTGCAAAGAAAAACGGCTTATTTTGGAATAATCTGTCACGATGTGTGATGTAATTCACACGCATTTATTTTTTATAAAAAAACATAATTGAAATAAAAAAAGAAAGATTTAAAAAATACATTTTATAAAAAGAAATTTTGTTTACTTTGCTTGTATCATATAAGATTGTATATTTAACGTTTTTAAGGTTACCAAGATTAAAAATTAATTCAAAGAAAACAACCACTGATTTTGTCTTTCCGCGATGTTTCACAGATAGGCAACGAACTATCATAATGTATGGATTACTTTCTAAAATAAAATTCAGACACATGCCCTTAAGTTGTAGGTGAAATATCGATAAAAGAATATGAAGAAAAAGAAATTGGATTATCTAAAAATAAAGACGGTGAGACGACAATATATGAATAAAATTTTGACAGGTATGCAGGGAATGTCAATGCTAGTAATCAGGTAGAGGCTTATGATTGATTTGAGAAAGATGGATAGATGATAAGGAAAATGAAGAAATTTTATTGGTTTAATTTGAATTGTAGGTTTTTAATGATGGTATTGTAGCTTGAATATGAATTGGAAAAAATGTAGGTATTATAGTATTAAGGTTTGGTGATATTGAAAAAAGAATTATTGGTAGACAGGAAAATTACCATTGTTGAGAAAATTAGGATTAGGTGAAACATTTTGGAAAAGGGAAGTGGAGATATAACTTACCTCTATTGAATTAGCAATAGGTGGTGTATAGAGAAACATTATTTTGTGTATTAAGTAAATGGTCTTGGTTATTATAATTTCGGTTAGCTTTTTGTGTTAGTTGAAGTATTTTATTAAAACATATTATTAGCAACAAAAGCTTTATTAATAGCAGGAAGATAAAATCTGTAAATGTTATATTTTAAAGCACAACAACCATAATATACCAAAGCAAAGATTTGTTTGTCATTTTTATTAAAAAAAAAAAAAAAAAAATAGAGTGATGTAGGCAGCACAAGAAAAAGTATATAGATGGTTGGAATTAATAGCATTTTTTGTGACTTCATATTACTTATTATAAGGCATTTGATTCTTGTATCAAATAGATAAGATACAGATCGATAAATAGACAATATAAATAAGATTCTATGATTATATATATTAGATATGCATGATTACTATTAAATGAGCTCCTTTTTTTGAATGGAATATTGTGCACATTTGTAATTATTATTTTGTTAGCTATGCTGTAAGACGATTAATTGGTGTTGAATATCATTTTTTTTAGAAAACTTTTGTAATTATTTGTTACAAAACATACTCTCATTGTAAGCTCTTATTAAAAATACTTTTTAGCTTCCAAAAGAAGAAAAGTGAGCTTTTTGTTGAAGTTGAAAGGCTACAGGTAATTATTTTTAAAAGATGGTACAAAAAAACACATTATTTGATAAGTTCGTAAATAGAAGAAAGTAAGTCTAGATTTTTAAATAAGGAGAAGTAGATATTGATTTCATAATGTTTCACACATACATGTTATAAGTTACTAAGAGAGTTTTTATCATTAGTAATAGTAATACTAAGCTTTTGGTGTGATGAAAAAGGATTAGAATCTGAGGAGAAAACAAAGTTTTATTTTAGATCAATAGTTAAATTATGGCATGTTGAAGGTTTAGTGCATTGTATTAAGTTGTAGTGAATATTGAATCTTTCATTAATATAGTGGACAAAATAAAGATAAAAAGAAAATAAAATATCTTTAGAAGGAGAATGACAGCAAGAAAAAACAGTTCAAATGTAGTTATAAGCATAGTATGTAATCATATACAACATTTAAATAGATATTTGTTAAATTTGTGATATATTTATCTAGATATGTTGGGAAATCAGTAATAATATATTGTTTTCTTTAACATCTCGGGAGATAAAAGCCTCAAAAATGGTAAAAACAATAGCTTTTATAGAAGTAGAGATCATATGTAAAATCAAAAGTGGACGAGTTGATGTCTTAGGTACATTATTTTATATTTGTTGTGATAAGATACAGGTAAACTCAATAATAATTTGACTAATGATTTGTTTTAGGTTACATTAGGTACTTTTTGAACACATAGGGGAATAATTTAATTGAGTGAAATATTATATATGTTTTCTGTTATTCTTTTTTCTTGCTTATAATATGTATATATGTATATATGTATATATAAATAAAGTAACAGGCTGCGAAATTTATTCCATTATGTATTTCATGGCTTTGAAGAACATTTAAGATTTTAACATATAGAATTTCTAATTATAGAATTGTGGCTTAATGTATTTATAGAGTTAGTATATTGTTATTTTTGAAACTTGTGCATTATCTGTGTAAAGATATAAGAATTTGTTTGTTCTCTGGAACAAGTTTTGTATTGTGGAAGAAATAATTTTGCAAAACACATAAAATTGTTACATAAATGATGAAATAAAGCAGATTGTAGATTATACTGTCACAGTTGGAATCTGTTTTAGGGATACTTTAATTTTGTTTTATAATAAAACATACATTTATTGTCTTCGAATGATATTTTTTTATAAGTAGCTAGATATTATTAATTCGTTGGAAAACATTAAAATCCTTTAAAAAAAAAATGTTTCAATTGTTTATTTATTAAAACTACAAGTGATCCAACTGGGATCAAGTGGAAAAACAATCCTGTAACTAGCACGAAAATATCTAAACGAAGGATTGATACAATTTCGTTAACAATGTTTAGTATAGAACCCCAAGGCTACTTAGTAGATTTCTAGGGAATAGTACTTACATCAAATTTTATTCAAAAATTTTTTAATGGTGTTAAAATATGATTAAATATATTATTAATGATCTAGATTCATTATAACAAATAACTAAAAATCAATAAAAAATTATATTGAAGAAGACTCAAATATAAAATACTGTACATTATTTATTATACTTTGAATAGATATATAAATTAAAAAACACAAAGCATATAATATAAAGTTGTAGTATGACTAACATTTTACCATGAATAAACTAAAAACTTAAGAATAACACCAGCTTCCTAATATAATTTTATATCATTTCATTGTATTGATTTTATAATAAATTTAAATGAAATATTTGTACTGAGATCTTGCAACAATAAATGATTAAGAGACATACTAGAAGTAACTTTTAATATTATTTAAAATACAATAACATAATAACAAGTTAATAATAAAACAGTATTGTTATTATTTAATGTTATATAGAACCTAAGTAAAAGTGTTTATACCTATACTGGTTAATATTATTTATCCATTAACCTATAGAAACTCTCACAAAAATATGCCATTGAATATATCATTTATTTGAAACATCCAAAGGGCACTTGATATTAATCCAACTAAAACTATCATAGGACATATTGTCATATGTGGAACAACACAAACATCAGCTATTGAACCAAAAAGAATAAATAGAATGATAGAATCCTTTAAAATCTTTTGTAATTTTGGATGTGTAGAAGTGGATGTAAAAGATTCTATTGACTGAATAATTGTCCCTTCTTCTTTATAAGCGTGAACTGATGTTTTCTGAAATATACTTAATAAATTATTTAAGTTTGTATTGAGATTCTTAATAAGAATTGATAAAGCTTCTCTTTTAAAAAAGTATGGTTTTACATTAATGGCATATGTTAAACCTTTATTGAGTGACTTTATATGAATTCTAATATCTAAAGTGTCTGTAGCTGTTATATTATTTATTTTATCCTTTAATAACTTTTCCAGAAAAAAGAGACTGTTAGAGGAAGAATATTTATATAAATTATAACATTCTTCTAGTTGATTTTCTATTATGGAAATGTTGTTTTTGTATATATTATTTGAAAAATTGCTGAGTAAATTCACTAGTTGTAGCTTAGTACTATTGTATGTACATTCATTGGTATTTAAAGCCATAAGAGGATTGGCAGTAAAAAAAATCAATAGTCCAATATACATTAAATACATCCTTTTTTTTTCCTGGTTTTAGCAAAAAAAAGTTGTTTCAAGCTTAAAATCAATATTCAATGCTTTAATAAGTTTAATAAGAATAAAAAATTGGTAGTATTTATTTAACTGCCTTTACCGTTGACAAAAAAAAACATCAATAAATAACCAAAGTTTGTTATAAATTGTTCTCATTAAATATGTTAATTTTTTTTTCTCAACACAGATTTAATAATACAAAATAATATTTTTATAAATCATTAATAAATATAGCAAAAAGAATTAATTATTATAAACAAAGCTTTTTAGAAAATACAGCATCAAGTTATTAAGTCGCCTTTCTAAATAAACGTGACAATAGAAAGAAAAATATGGAAATAAACATCTTTATTTTTTTAAAGTGATAACTACAACCATACTATATGTATATATATAATACACAATTAATATATTATCTAATGCACTGGCCCAGAAACACAGATTGCAAAAATATATAAGCGAGTAAAACGACAATCAAATGCATATGGAACTAAAGAGGGTAAATTTTTACTCTCAAAAACATTATATTGAATATTACATTTACATGCTTAAAAATTACCTATTTTTAATGCTTTCTTTTCGACATATTTTCATAATTAGATACAGAATATTATCTTATTCAGGCCTGGGTAGAGGAAGAGTATTTGGTTACAGCTCTAGTACCTTCAGAAACAGCGTGTTTAGCCAATTCACCTGGTAATATTAATCTAACAGCAGTTTGGATTTCTCTAGCAGAAATAGTAGACTTTTTGTTATAAGCGGCTAACTTAGATGCCTCGGTAGCAATTCTTTCAAAGATATCATTAACAAAAGAGTTTAAAATAGACATAGACTTCTGAGAGATACCAGTGTCTGGATGAGTCTGCTTTAAAACTTTGTAAATGTAAGAAGAATATGTTTCTTTTCTAACTTTAGACTTCTTCTTAACGTCAGTGGAAGTAGAAGTCTTCTTAGCAGCTGGCTTTTTTTCAGCTGGAGCTTTAGAGGCGACTTTGTTTTCAGACATATCTTTAACTGTATTGGAACTGTTTCTAATAAATGCTTATCCACTTAATAGATGGTTACTTTCTATATCAGAGAGAAATCAAATAAAGATAAACGTGCTAATTAATGTAGATTTGAAGTCTCAACCAACGTTGATTAACAGACGATCAGTTCTACAGTCATACACGTGCAGAAAAAAGAAAACGAACGAAAATATTCAATAAAACCTAAAGTACAACCTTGACTTTATATACGCAACAATTTTGGGTATATCTTGCATAATGAATTATGAATTTACAAATATACATAAGTATATATTTTTATCAATGCTAACAACTTAGAAATAGCAATGCCTTTACCAGACCCAAAAATTGGTGACTGTATTGTTTTAACAAAACATTAGGCGAGCATAAACAAAAAAAAAAGGGGCAAAGCGAAATTTCAGGAACAAAAAAATTGACACGAAATTTTTACTTTTTTAATTTTAGTTAGTGCTGAAAAATTCGGATATTTGGAGAAATTTTCAGTACATGGTTTTAAAAGGTGAAAACTTATACTCTTAATGGTTGGAAAGGACAAAAAGTTGTACTAGAATATCGTAGGCTGGAATGTTATTGCAGTGAAATTTTCAGCACAAGGTACTATTCAAAGTTAAAGAGTGGTTTCATGTGTTTGCTCTTATCAACAAAGTTTGAAGCAACTTTCTCTTTCATTGTTTACTGCATATTACAACCAAGGCAAGTTCTACCAGCAGTTTACATTTGTTAATATCTGGATCATATCATGAAAATATGCTATACAAAATCCTATAAAAGAGATCTAACTTGAACTGTATGGAAGCTACCTTTCCGGTTTTGCATCTTGTGTTTATTTTTTCTCTCACTTGGTATATAGCGTCCGTAAAAATTTCTGCCAATTGTCCACTTCTTACACCAAGAAATATCAATTATATATTCAACTATCAACAAAACCTATAAACATTACAGTGAATTCTAAACATGTCCGGTGGTAAAGGTGGTAAAGCTGGTTCTGCTGCTAAAGCTTCTCAATCCAGGTCTGCTAAAGCTGGTTTAACTTTTCCAGTTGGTAGAGTTCACAGATTACTAAGAAGGGGGAATTATGCTCAAAGAATTGGTTCTGGTGCACCTGTTTACTTAACTGCTGTTTTAGAATATTTAGCTGCAGAAATTTTAGAATTAGCTGGTAATGCTGCCAGAGATAACAAAAAGACCAGAATCATCCCAAGACATTTGCAACTAGCAATCAGAAACGATGACGAATTAAACAAGTTATTGGGTAATGTCACTATTGCACAAGGTGGTGTGTTACCAAACATCCACCAAAATTTATTGCCAAAGAAATCTGTCAAACCTACCAAAGCATCTCAAGAATTATGATTTACGTGTCTTGGGTGACAACTAGTTTCAGGTATCGTATACAAATATAATAATACATGGTCTATGTTTTTATTTAAATCCATTAACTTTAGAGATAGATAAATAAGTTTAGAGCCAATGCCATATCAATTATAAAGGTGCAATCTATAATACAAGTGTATTGAAGTATAGGAGTTACATGGCTAATTATGATATATAAATTGACCACTTATTGCTGATATTCCATTTTGTTATTTGACAAAATTCGGCACATTCCATCATTGTTTGAGGCTTTACACGACTTGTGTGTCAGCCAATAATCGTTCATATGTAATTTAGTCTATATTTTTTATAAAAAATTACTAAGTCAGAAAGCGTAACAAGAGTGTGTACATTTTTGTAGTGAATGCTGTACTATTTCTCTTAATTCTTCTGTTTCCCTGGAGCAGTAGACTTTTGTATCTTCAAAGTCTATCCTATATTACTAAACATTTAACTCATGATGGTTTGTTTTTAAGTCGACAATAAAAAATAGTGTGTATAAAAGACCATCCTAGATGCTGCAACAGCCACTGTCCTACGCTCCTCTGACTATTGACACAATCTGATACAACAGAAAAAGTTTAGACAGATTTCTAACACATTTTATGATATATATGGTGTTTACATGCTTAGACTATCTGAATGAACATCACACAGCAGGATAGTTGTTCTGGAATATCGAGTGAACCACTTTTCAAGCAATATTCAATTCTCTTTAACATTTTTTGATAATCTCTTATTGTCTAGCCAATAGAGTGAATTGAAATTTTTCTCTTTTTTTTCACATATTTAGAAAAATTTAAAAATAAAAGTACAATTCAAATAAAGGCATAAAAAAAAGAAGAGAAGCTGACAGGAAAAATAAAAGGAGAGTCATCGTTGCAGTGTTTTAAAGAGGTATAATTCCTTGTTATAAGATAATGAAAAGTGTATCTAAACTTTATATACAAACATTTTATCAACACCATTAGAAAAGAGAGCCCTGAAATATTATCTCTAATATTTACTATAATACTTCTAACACAATATTCTCTTTTTTTTGTTTCTGATTAGTCAAAGTATATTATAATTATGTTTCGTTCACAATTAATTAAGTCTTCGAGAATAGTTACACGTTCCTATGCTAATGCTGCTGAAGCAACGTCCATTGCTGGTGGATTAAAGTTGAACTTTGCTTTACCACATGAGACTCTGTACAAAGATACTTTGGTTACTCAAGTGAATCTTCCGGCCCAAAGTGGTAAAATTGGTGTTTTAGCTAACCATATTCCTACTGTAGAGCAATTAACACCAGGTGTAGTTGAAGTTTTAGAAGATGGAAAAACATCTAAGAAATTTTTTATCCCAGGTGGATTTGCTACAATGCAACCAAATTCATTACTTTGTGTTACTGCGGTAGAAGCGTTTCCTTTAGAATCTTTTTCTCAGGAAAATATTGCCCAATTATTAAGTAAGGCTAAGGAAAAGGCTACATCTCAAGATGAAAAGGTTTCTGCCATTGCCAAACTTCAAGTTAACGTTTTAGAAGAACTACAAAATGCCTTAAAGTGAGTTATTCTTATGGATACTAAGTGGGTATCCGTCTTTATTCTTATATATATATAAATACATATATTCTTTTATATTCTATACTATTCTATTCATATAACAATAAATAAATACACGATCTTTTTTGTAGCAAGTTTTTAGTCTGTAAATTTTCCATTGGGCAAGGAGCAGATACTGTATGCATATACTATAGATACTATAACAAGCGTGACCTTTAATCAGTATATTAGATTAAATCTAGATAGTAAGTTTTTGGAACTATAAACAAAAAGAACATTAATAGAACATGACTATCTCAACATATTTTGTACAATAGAAAGTCCAACCTTACAAGGTGAGAGGCCTTACTAAAATACCTTTGGATATTAGAACTATGTAGTTATATATACCTTAAGTGCAATAATTTACTATAGGTCATAATATTTCAAATAAACTGTCATAGTTTACTAACTTTTTATTTTAACTATTCCCTTATATTGGTAGCTGTACATTTTGAGGAACTTAGATATAGAGTCATTATAGCTTTTCTAACAACTTGAAGGGATATTCATTTCATACACTTTTTAAAAAACGAGGTTAAAAGAGTACTGAGCAAAATATTTACCCTATTCTCCTTTCTCTCTGAAAATATCCACTTGAAGGCATAAAATGTATTAGAATCTTTTACATGATATACCCAGGCAATAACAAATAACCATACACTTTTGTAGATAATACGACAATAAAAGTCTCTTCAGAGATCTTTTTGAAATACTCTCCCTTCATTTTTGCTATTTCCTACTCCAATTTATTTCTAAATAATTAAATTAAACTCGTCATAGACTCTTGACAGCTTACAAATACCTCTTTTCGTTATAGACTTTACAAATTCAATAACCGTCACATTTGTAAAGAGGCGAAAACCTTTTATGTGTTACAACTTTTTCAATTTTTTTTCCTCACCAAAAAAAAAAGTAAACATCGAAATTTCTTGACGCGAAATTTTTAAATTTTCAATATTTTTTTGTTAACGACACGTTAACATGGTGAAATTTAAGAATAAACATAAATAGATTTAGATTTAAACTTACACATGCTCTTGTAGATGATATCAAAAGCTACAAGACATCATAAAACAACCTAAGCTAGAACATAAATAAATATAAACCAATACAATCTTTTAACAAAAAAAAAGTAAAAAAAAAAAATACATAATACTTCTATTTGCTATCTAAATTTCTTTTTATAACTTTGCTATCTCACCAATAAAAAAAATAATTATATAGATAATTTTGCAAGATTAAGACTTTTCCAAAAAAAAAATGGACACACAACAACCAAGCATAATGTTGAACATGGCTAATAATCAAAGTCCTTTGGCCCAAATATGGCTTGCTTCAAATATGTCCAATGTTTCTCGAACATCGGTTTTACAAACTGATATAAGTAAATCTGTTCGAGCAATCGAAAAAGTCGTAGGTTACAATTTAGAAAATAGAAACAATTCAATTTTAGAAAAAGATAAAGGGCATGCTTCAATTAATAATATTACGTTACGTACTTCAGGTGAATTATTACATGGTGTAGTTCGTGTCTATTCTAAACAAGCAGGTTTTCTTTTATCTGATATTAAAGATACATTAATCAAGATTAGCTCATTGTTTAAGGCATCTTCAAAAATTAATGTAACGATGACAGAAAACGCCACTATCGCCAAAATTGGTCATTTAATTTTAGAAGATACAGTCACAGAAAAGGAAGTGCTTGTCTTACCTACTCTAGGTTTTTTAGATGAGAATATTTCTTCTGCATCAAATTTATTGAACAAGTTTGATAATATGGAACGTCAAGTTCAAGGAGCTACCAAAACAACTAATCCAAATAATTCTTTTGATATATCCATTGAAGTTGGTAGAAGATTTGATTCTAACGAAGGTCCCAATATCCATGAGAACTCCAATCTTGATCTAGATTTCGATATACAAGATGTTAATGGTCAAAATACTTCTATCCAGGACAAGTCATCATGGATTGAAGGTACTAGAAATACAGAACCTACAGTTGAACATTCGGAAATGAACATTAATAGTGGCAATACAAATTACCATGATAATGATTGGAATCTAGATTTTGGAAATAACGAAGGGATAAATATGGATACTGATATATCACATGATTCTATTGAACTCGGAAGAAGAGCTGAATCGGTGGATATCCATGAACCAACTGACTTTGGATTTGACTTAGAACTTGAAAAAGAACAGTCTGAATTGGAATTGGAACCAGAAACTGAAATCGTCAACAATGAAAAAAGGCATAGCAGCAAAAAAAGCACATCTACCAGAAATCCCTTATTAAAACACACCATTCCAGTTGAAAGCGACTTCAGTCAAGAATTAACAGATGAAGAGTTGAAAAACGAATCTTTGACAATTGTGTCTAAGCATGCAGTAATTAAAAAACATTCAATAATAAAATTAAACCAAAAAAGATTGTGGGAACAAATGATTGGTAGTTTAGATTATATTCCTAATGTCATAACTACACAATATCTAGATTATCGGAATCTGAAAAAGCCAAAAGTTACAAATAACACATATGAAGGTATTGAGGAACCTGAGTATGATAATTCATTAGATTTAGATGCCAATTCCTTGGGTAACGGAGAACCCTACCAGGATTTAGAGCCAGATATTATTGCTCCTTTGGATGCAGATATTACTAACCAATTGAATACTGAGGAGCATATGGACGATAATGATATTCTTTCTAGTCCTTATAAGAACAATAATGTGAGTAACAACGATAACGATCAACACATGAAGCTACCGACCAGCGAAAATATTAACCCTACAATCAATCATATTGTTGAAACATTAAAGATGAAAGAAGATTCAATTTTATTTAATGATTTAGTTGTCGAACAACATACCAAAATCCATCAAAATAGCAACCCTATTTCAAAACGAGAAGCCAGTGATGCCTTTTTCAATATGTTAACTCTAGCAACGACAGGATGCGTAGATTTGGTCCAAGAACAATCATTTGGTAAAATTCACATTACAAAGAATGCATCTTTACTAGACGAATATATAATAGCCTAAATAAAGTATTACAATTTTTCCCTTATTATAACGTCTACCTTGATTATTAGTCTGTAGGAAGAAAGCGAATAACCTTAAAATAACTTATATTGGTGACCAAATCTATAATATCAATTTTTATATTACATTATATGAAGTAAAATATAAAAGTAGCAGATAACTTATAAAATGTGGTTTAATGTAAAACAGCTCAGAAAAATATTATTTATAATTAGAATTCTATAAAAGCATTTTTATATCACTACCATAGTTATTACTATACATATATATATATATAATTAATATAGTCTTTTTAAATAAATGATATAGGATAGTGATAATTAATATTATATATTTTCAAAGATTTTTTTTTTTTTTGATTTTTATTTTTATATCATAAATTTATGTAAGGAAGTTTAAGTATACTTCATCCATATCTGATAACAGTACTGATTGCAGTTAAAGACCAATAAATTACTTTTTTATTTCAAAATATAGTATAGGAATCTACATGGCTCACCGAAAGACCTGGACACCTATAATATATTGTATGTGAAATAACCATAATACATCAAAACTTTATGCTTCAATTACTATTAAAAGCATCAAAGCGATATCCGAAATGTCAATTTATACGTTTTTATATAGACAAATCAAAATATAGCTAATAAATGCCGCTTCATTTAATACTGCAAAACAGAAGATATAATAAGCTTATTTAAATATCCAAGTTATAACAAATTATTCGGTACGCTTTTTTTTTTTAGTTATTATGCATCAGAAGGGTCATGAATATATATTAAAAGGGGGGTCTGGGATAAATATTTTTTGAACTCTTAACTTATTTTTGTATTTTAAGTATTATTAACAGATAATCAACTATCATTACTCCATCAAGAAGTATAACTCACAAATTAGTCCACAAGAGTATTAAAAAATATTATCTAAGTATTAATTATTTCACCAGAAAAATTTGGGACAATTTAAGAACTGTTCTACCAAAAAGAATTAACTCACATAAGAATGATTTTTTAACATTGATAAACTGTGTAATAAAATGAGTTTCATGAAGAAGTTCTAAGGAGTGAGATGTATATATCATCATGTATCTTATTCTTTAAGTTTACCAAGTCATAACCACCTTTTTAAACAGTATTCAGGGTTTATATATTACTCATTTATATTATACTGTGAAAAATATTGAAGATATACTCACCATATATTTTAAGTATACAGGTAGTAGAATCATTTTGATACATTAATATTAACGAAACAGTATTAACAATAACAAATATCCACAGGGCATAAGAATATACAAGTCAGTCATTGAAGAAAAAGGTCATTCTTGCATATTTTATTTATTATACAAAAAATAAGGAAAAATATCACATCTCAGATGGATATATAAATTCCATTAATTTATTCAACATAACACACAACCATATCTCTTTTGAAATACTCAGTCATATTTAAACAGAACTCTATGAATTTTAAAATAATGTCTTTTGTAATAAAATAAAATAAAAAAGGTTATCATGATGTGTGAAGTAATGAGCTACTATATCGACAATATGTAAGAGTTGTTGTATGTAAATGGATAAATCATATCAATTAGTATAAGTGTAAACACTCTTACATAAGCTCTATGTATCACTAATTAATAACCCTGATGTAGTATTATTACTTCTTGCTGTTGTTCTTCTTAGTCTTGTATGATATTAAGAGTTACTTCTTAATATCATTACTAAGATGTATTTAAATAAAATGATTACCCCTGGCATATCTCTCAGTAATCAAAGGCCTCTTGACAAGATTTGATATAATTCTCACTCCCTGGAAATCCCCCAATCAGATTCAATACCTTATAGGAGCCGCTGCGCACATGGCTGTACCAATCCTCCACCCAGACACTCAGGTGTTACCCTCGGAATTGCGTATCTACTGGATTTCAAGTTGGGTTCCTTACACAATAATTATGGGTAATAAGCAATTATATATGATGAATAAAAAAATTCTTAATTTCGTTCTCTTTATTATATGGTTGACAAATCATACTTTTTATTACAAATAGTTTAAATCAATAATATACAATACCCTATTAGATCTGAGTGTAGTATATTTTTCTAATTCATTCTATAAAATCTTTTACAACATATTATTATATTACAAAAAGAGTTATTTGTTAGATATAGAATTATGAGATATAACGATATTTTAAGAGGCTATCATAAAAAGGACTAGATAATGTTATGGATGCGCAAAAGCGAGGAAAAATATAGTAGATGAAGACCTATTACGAGAGGTATACTCCTCTAGAACACTAAAATAGGCAAATGACTCTTAGTTGTTGGCTATAGATGATACATAAACTATACTCTATACGAAGAATAAACCAACATATATAGGTATAAAGGCACATATATGTATATGAACAAGAAAAACAAGAACATCATCGTCAACTAAAAAGTCCATAATATCGTTTATAGTGACACCAGGATTTCATATGGCACATAATATAAATTTTTAGCCAGAATATTGCAGTTTGAAATTTTGCAAGGGCTGCAAAAATTGATTTCGCCCAGGATCGAACTGGGGACGTTCTGCGTGTTAAGCAGATGCCATAACCAACTAGACCACGAAACCACCTTAATTTTAAGAGTGTTGTAGTATGGTGTGGTGAAGTTCTTTGTGTATTCCAGGGAAGCGCAAATAATATTAATAGTAATTCAAATAATCGAGACAGTAATCAACTATAGTCGATAGTATAATTACTAAAACGGTCTTATATATTAAGCGGCTTATATCGAGCTAATGTACTTATTCGAAGTTACTTGACTTGTTACTTGCTTGTTGTTCTCTTTTTTTCATATATAATATATAAATTATTTACAAGAAACGGTTATGGAAGATGATCTTTTATCTCCAGAAAACGTTGTCCTTTTATATGTTTTCTGGAGCTCGATCGATTATTCAGGTTACTACATTAATGACTTGACTGATTCAACCCTAAAATTTATTATATTAATTTAGGTGCACTACTGGATTAGAACTGCATCCCAATTCTCTAATCATGGTGATTAGTAATACACGTGGGACTTAATAAAACAATAGGTAAATTCTAGATTTGCCAAGGTCTTATGTAATCCAATCTTTTTATTATGCAGCATCTAATGTTGTAGCACATGTATGGCTTACTAATACACTAATTGGTTCTAGATTCATTCAGGATCTTATGGAATCTAGAACTATTTATTGTCTTAATAAGCCATACACGTGCTACAACAAAGAGTGCTATAATATGAGATGGTTAACTTCTTTTGTATATTTTGGGGAATCGCAAATAATATTAACAGTTATTCAAATAATCGAAACAGTAATCAACTATAGTCGATAATATAATTACTAAAACGGTCTTATATATTGAGCTGCTTTTATCGAGCTAATATATTTGTTGGAATTTGGAGCCTTCAGCATCCATGGTAATGGTAGACATCATTAAGTTATAGATTCATGTTTTGTTTTGTACTAAATACATGTATATACTTATTATATAGTGTATACAGTATAAATTCTTTTATTTACTTTGATTCTTTTAAGATTTTCATTTCTCTTCAAATCTGTGAAAAACATATTTGGTGACAAATAAAATGTCTTCCTGATATTACGGTACGTCCGCACACCACATAATATACAGAAAAACTAATTAAAAATAATTCTTATGGTAATGACAGTAATAAACTTTCATTTTCCAACAGTTCGATATAGCCGTTAATGTACAAAGACAGTATTAATAATCATCTTGCTGATTGTATCAATTACTATCTTTGATTATTAATAAATTATCTGTGTGATATTACTCCCGTTTCCCGACTAATTAATAAAACTAAAGGCCACTTACCTATATAACATGAAGTGTTTTGACTAAGATTTAACATAATTTTTATTAAATAGATAGATTATAACTTATAAACTATGACTAATTATTGAACTATTGAATGGATAGATGGGTAATAACGAGGTAATATAGAAACGCTATTATATTAGAGTTATTTTTTTATTCATTGACTCATTATTGCTTGACTGACTCTTTTTTCATTATTATATTTTTTATATACAAGAATTGTTACAAACTAATCTCAACCATTCCAAACTGTTGTCCTTTTATATATTTCTGAAACTTAATCAATTATCCAACTTGTTGTATTAGTAAGTGACTTATACACCACTATCAACAATTTAGTAGAACCTTAAAAACCTCTTAGCCAATAGTAGGCGTAGCAAACAATCACACTTCACTAACTTATTAGGGATACTTACTTTGTTTGAACTTATACATGACTCACTCATTTTTACTGAGTCATCTATATTGTCTGTTTGGAAAAATAGTAATTTATTTTCTGAAATTAATATTTTCTTTTTTTAAAGCCTAATTCTTATTTGTTTAACTTAAAGAATTTCATCTAGTCTACAATATGCGATTTTCAATTTATCAATAATCGTGTGTTAAATGTTTAAGCAAATCAAATATTTAGTCCACTATATGAAATAATACTGAGGAATTTAGGTACATAAAAAATTAAGCCATAAACTCCAGATGGATTTTAATGAATCTTGGTACATTGTAGAAGTCATGAACACACCAAACTTCTCATTTCTTATGGCTTGCCAAATATATCTTTTTCGTAGAATGTATGAAAAAAATAAAGTCTTCTACAAAATTCATAAAAAACGATTCTTTACAAAGTGTTGAAAAAATACATGATATGATCATCTTAATATATTCCATTAGGTCTTAGCCATTGTTTAAATTTCGAGACAACTAATTTTTTTACTAATCAATATATACTTTGTCGGGAGAACACAGTATTCAAACCCACGTTTCATTAAGCTTATTGAGTCACCTTTCAAGTTCCATCTAAACCACACATTGGTATTCTTTTTTAATTATCAAAACTAAATGTATGTTCTTAATTCCCTATCTAACTTTATAAAAGTATAAACAAAAAACAAAATGCAATTTATAATTCTCAATAACAACCGTTAAAAATTTTTTTTTGACATTAGATTTTAAACTTATCCTTATTTAGTGGAGCTGAGTGTCAGAGTTTTCCAAAAAAGTTCACATGCTTTCAAAACCAATAACATTAAATAAATCAAAGGTTACTGAAAACAATAGAATAATTACTTAAACTTCTTTTTTCTAATCACTTTATTGAACTTCTACAAAAAGACGAGAAGACAATTAGAATCGGAGAATAAATTTTACACCGTCCTTACAAGTACAAAACATAAGAACTAAGATATAGAATATTTTCATTTCTTATTATTTTTCTTCATTAACCAATCCACACAATTAGGATACCATAAGTTCTACTCACATGACACTTAAATATATCTATGAAAATTACTTTTGTTATAGTAACATAACTATACCTATAAAAAGCATTATATAAAACAAAGGGGATAAAAGTGAAAGCAACAGGAATTATTACAAATCCTAAAGCTCAGAATCTTAAATAAACTTGATTATCGATGAATGTAGTACTCAAGACATTTTCATCAATATCTCCTACAGTCCACATAAATGACTGAGTAGTTATCCATCATGCTATAAACCCACCACAACTAAACGCATTTGTGAAATCTTCATGATGGAAAGCATCTGCAGTAGCCCAAAACTTAGAAAATATAAAAAGAATCAATGCAGACATTGTAGCTCTATAATAACATGTATGTCATTTTTTCAGTAAACTGGAAATCAGTGCAAAAACCTGTGTAATTTGTGTTACACTATACAAGACATACTTATAAAGAGCACAACAATCTAATAGCTCAACGTTAATATATTCAGAAATTAGTACATTATAAAAAATTTTTCACGTAGTATTATCCATAAATAAGAAGATGTAGTCTTTTGAATAAAAAATTTGATATGGCCTCTATAAAAATTAAATAATGAAAAACATAAGTCCATTAACATGAATCGGATTTCTTGCTGATTTATATATAATCTGGAAAAATCTGTTGAATTAGACAGCTTAAAGTTAATTTTTATCAAAGAGTTATATAAAGATAAGGTTATATTAGATTAATATTTGGCTTCAGCTAATATTTTTCATCATACATTAATTCAATTATTCTTTTTTCATCCCAATCTCAAAAACATTATAGTTTTAGTTAAAAGTTGAAGAATTGGAAATATGCCAAGTTTCAGGCCCATAACAATATAATTAATATGTTCTTCTATTCTATTATATCACTATTTTCATGAGGCATTGCATACAAAACTGTTAATCATTATAAGAAAGTCAATATTTTGGTCATCATACAAGATAATCAGGTCTAATCCAGTGCTATAACACCTGTAACAAATTTATTTCCAATACTAATCTAAAAAAATACTTGGTCAATGACGCATTTATCATAAATTTACATTTAAATCAAAGAATAATCTTCAAACAAATAAAGATGTTGACAATTAAGTTACCAACCTCACTCATGATGACTTCAATACTGTAAAATATTTCCAAACTGTTTATAGATCAAGATATGATTCAGTTCACCTACTCAAACAAATGATTTTATTGGTGATTAAAGACATTATTGTTCAAAATTAACTATTTGACGAATTAAAAAGATACATAAACAATAGAAAGAGAAAAAAACAATAAAAACAATAATAATATTAAAAATATAAAAACTTATCAAAAATGGTAATGCCAAACTTTCAGAATTCCGAAATGATGTGAATTTAAAATTTAATGAACCTTTAAGTTAGAAGAAAAAGAAGAAACTTGTATACTTACCAAAGAAGTTTTAAAAATATAAAAATGGTAATACACCAAAAACAATCATAGAATATAGTTAAAATAAAAGTAGTATATTATTATTATTATTTAGTTATTATCAGAGCTTTGTTTTTTCCATTCAATCATATTTTGCTTATACAATTCATTATAATGAGTTTTCTTTTGTTCAGGTAAATTCTTCCACTTTTCTGCAATCTTTTTAGTAATTTCAATTTGATCAATATTTGGAAATTCTATTTTCAACTGAGATCTTATCTCATTTCCAAACAAAACAAATCCATTGACTGGTTTCTTCGGTGGTAGTTTACTTTCTATTTGAGCCAATTGATCTTTGTATATCTTATAATTTTGATTATATTGATCAACGAAAGGTTGTTTTTCCACTTGAGATAATGTTGCCCATTTGGCACCTAATTTAGAAGAAATTTGCATGGTAGTTAATTCTGGATTTTCTCTTTTAATCTTTGGTCTCTCCACTTTAGTAAAAAGGATATATGCAGAGGCTGGTTTTTTCAAACCTTTATCTTTAATCAAATCCTTCTTTAACTGTGCTCTTGAGAATGCATTGGCTTGATTAATCACCGAAGTATGCAAAAAAACCCCAGGAACTCTTTTAGTACCAAATGTACTTACAATATTTTTTAAAGACAACATATTTATTCTTTTCTAAATTTGTTTTCAATTTAATACAAACCTCAACACAGAAAAGAAACAACTAATAACAAAAAAAAATTAAAGGAGAAAAATGTTTAGCAGAGATTCTAGTTTATATATATATGTATATGTATTAGTTCCTACACTAAATTAAAAATACTTCTTGTTTTGCAATAGCTATCGGGGGGGGGGGTAACTATGAATTTAGAAAAGAGTAATACAAAGTTTTTTAACTTTTTAATGCTTTTGTTTGTCCCAGTAATCCACTTTCTCTTTTCGTCTCTTCTTTATTTCTCTAATTTTTCTTTTCCAAACACAAAAAAAAATGTCACAAAATTCGCTTTCGATGTGCTTTTTCCTTGAAACGAAAAGAGGGTGGCCAAATTGGTAAGGCTTTTCAATTTTTTTTTTTGCATCTTCGTTGGTTTGTTTCGTTTTTCTGTCTTAGCAAAAGGGGAATTCCGATAATTCAACTACTATCGTTTAAAAACATTCCAATTATGAAATCCGAATTATTAGAACAGAGGAGCAAAGCAATTAACCTTTACTTAAAGAATATATTTGTATATGACAGGTGCCGTATTAACATACATATATATATATACAGCTACATATTATTGTTGTCTGTATAGACTTTTCTGAAAGAACAAATAGCTAACTATTAAAAATATATCAGCCACACAGATTCATTAGAGAATCAAATAAATCAACAGACAAGAAAAATATAAAAAATAGATCAAATGGTGTTAGATATTAGACAGTTCATTAACATAGCAGGGGTATTAAAAGATTTGAAGAGTTTCAATTTTAGTGTATATGGGAAATGGTTTGGATACATCAATATTATCCTATGCATTGCTTTAGGTGTTGCCAATCTTTTCCATATCAACGGTGTCATTGCATTTGGTATAGTAAGTATCATTCAAGGACTAATCATATTATTTATTGAGATCCCATTCTTATTAAAAATATGTCCCTTGAGTGATAATTTTATTGAATTTATCTCTAAATTTGAAACAAATGGATATCGTGCATTATTTTATTTGGGTATGGCAATCATCCAATATTGTTCATCAATATTAATGATTACTAGCCTACTTGTCGTAGCCATTGGTTTAACTATTTCAGCTGCTTCATATGCTGTAGCATATGCCAAACATCAAGAATTCCAAAATACTAATATCATTAAAGATCCAACTGATCCTACTTTCCCACATGAAGCTGTTATAAGAGAAATGGTATAATTAATTAGTATTAAATATGTATATATGTATGTATGTTATCTTTTGTTTTAACAACACATAAGATTCTTATAAGAAAGATTAAATTTATTCATATCAGCATTTCAAATATCATGAGAAATTTATTTAAGAGCATCTTGCTTTTATCTATAAAAAATTTTTAAAATGACTTTTAGCAACAAAGAGTTTAAAGTACCTTTTTCAGAAAGTAAAACACTCTTTAATTATAAAGAAAAATCTTTTTGTAACGAAAAATTTTCTTTTTTTCTGCCAGATTGGCCTCTAGAAAAAAGTGATGAACATATCCTTATCAACTAAAATAGAAAACAAAACTTTACAGACTAAAATCTTCTTATTAACCCATTTTGGATGTTCATGAAGACAGTTAAGAAAACTTTTAAGAATATAGTTAATAGAAACTATATCTCCCCAACTCCCATTTCTTTAAAGTGTCACAAAATGGATCCAATCCCCTTTTGTTGAACTTTTTATATCGATTTCCTTCGTAATTATTTATATAAAAAATAGATTCAACTTTAAATTTATCTATTTGTTTATCTTATTTTTCATGTTCATTGCTTTGATTGATTCCCTATTAGGACTGCATTTTTCTCCTTTTCTTATTGCTTATTTCTTGAAGAACATATGATTATATGTACTTTAACAAAGGATCAACTAATGTACATAAAAAACCCTACATAAAGATATTCAACTGATAGATTATTTCCATCCTAACTTGATAGCTTCATCATAAGTTGGGTAATCAATATAACCCTTTGCATCTGGACTATAGAAAGTACTTCTATCATACTTATTCAATGGTAAACCTTCTGCTAGTCTTTGGACTAAGTCAGGAGTAGAAATAAAGTATCTACCATATGCAATTAAAGTTTGATCATTCAAGGCTGCTTTAGTAAGGTCTGGATGGGCAGCAAAATTACCAGCTCTGATTACAGGTCCTTTCCAGTGATCGTAAACAAAGTCGTTGCTGTGTTGGTAGTCAGCACCGTCATCATTTTCATGCCAGCCTTTGGTGACTCTTGGTTCAATAAAATGTACATAAGCTAAACGCTTACCATTTTGTGCTCTTTTTTCTAATTCGTCTAAAATATATGAATACATTTCAAAGACTTCTGGTTCATCTGCACCAAGCATACCAGCAGATCTATAGAATGGAGATAATCTAATGGCGACCCTTTCAGCACCAATAGCGTCGATTAAGGCATCTACAACTTCTAGAGTAAAACGTGCTCTGTTTTCAATTGACCCACCATATTCATCAGTTCTCTTGTTAGTGCTTGCATTTATAAATTGCTGTAACAAATAACCATTAGCACTATGAATTTCAACGCCATCAGCACCAGAAGCAATAATTTTTTTAGATGATTCTACATATTCCTTAATGTATTGTTTAATTTCCTCCTTTGTAATACCATGTTGTTTAATACCGGCTTTAATAGCAGCTTGTTTAGTCTCTTCATCCATATATACATCGTCTGAGGCCGAATCATAACGTAAGCCATCTCTTGCCATACAATCTGGAAAGGCTTGTCTGCCTAAATTCCACATTTGAACAAAAACATACGATTTATTATTGTGAATCTTTTGAAAAATTTTCTTCCATTGTTCATTTTGTTCATCTGACCAAATACCTGGAGCGTTATCATAACCACCAGCTTGTGGAGAAATAAAAGAAGCTTCAGTGATAATCAAAGTACCAGGGGTTTGAGATCTTTGAGCATAATATGTTGGAGTAAGATCGCCGTTTGGAATATTCCCTGGGTGAAGAGCTCTCATTCTAGTGACAGGAGCCATTACAACACGATGTGGTAGTGTGATCTTACCAACTTTAATTGGTTTAAATAAATCAGTATCCTCTAAAGCGACTGGTTCAAAATCTGTAGAGAAAGGCATTGTAATATTATAAATAATATGTAATTTCTTGATTCGATTAAATTTTTTTAGATATGTTGAATTGTTGTACTTGTGGTTTACTGTTACTTTAGGAATTATTGTAGATGAAAATTAATATTTAATAAATGCAAATCTTCATGTTTATCAATCGAATTCTAAAATTATATGTTAATTATATATCTTTTTCTCGACCATGATTTTTTTTATGATAATTTTTGATATGACTTAATACTTCATTATTTTTTCTTTTCACAGTGTTTTACTATTATTAGTAACAATGGTAATATTAATAATTCTTTTCACATACATATATCTGTATAATGTTCTTCTTATGTAATCAGGTAATATTGTTTTTTTTTCTTCTGTAACTCTTTCTACAGTATCACCCAATCGGACGGTTTTCTATTGTTTCATGAAAGTGTATCTACTCTTCGGTTCTTCCATTTTTCTTTAGTATGGGAAATTGAGTTCGAAAAACAACAATAGAGAATGGAAACTTTAATTCTTTCCAAAGAACATTATATAAGACAAAATATTTCTATTGTTTTAAGAAAATTTCCATAAATTTTTAAAACCCTAAAGGTTTCTATAAAGATTATCAACTATAAAAACTTAATCTTCTGTAAACCTGATTGTAGTTAATGCTTAAAGAAATTTACAAAAGTATATTTCTGAATAATAAAGGTTTGTATTGATTAAATATTGCACAACATTTATGACAATAAAAACTTATACAAGCTGTTGAGAAGTCAAATAATTAAACTTTAATATTTTATGCAATATACAAAATTACTTCAAGTAATTTTGGAAAATTTTTTGTACTATCCTTTACACTAATACAGGATCTCATTTCTTTTTGAGATATCTTTAATCCTTATTATGTGAATGTTAAAAAAGGAAAACTACACTTTCTTTGAAAAAACCCTATTTTTTACATTGGACGGGAATATTATCTACTCACCAGATAAGTAAAAAATTTTAGTTTTTATTTGTGTTATTTTCAAAATAAAAAAAGAGGAGCGTAACTAAAAAAAAAGAAGAAAAGATATCTCGAAGACAAAAGACCAAAGCAATCTCTTTATACTCGGCCATCAGAGTTATCAGAGTTGCTTTTTGTTTGATGATAAAGACGAAATAAAAAGTATATTGTATAAAAATTAAGAAGACAATTAGAAAAAAAAAAATTGTTGTTCACATAGAAGATACAAAAATTACTAATCGGCTTATAAAAGATCTTGGAATGAAACAGTGGGAATAATGGTTATAGAAACTGCTAATGTTGTTTTCATATTTTGGAAAAATTACAGCTCATTTAGTCGTTTTTATTTAAGTTTTCTTAAACTCAGCAAACAAAGAAGAGAGATAAAAAGTAATAGAAGATTATTGTACTATCTTAACTTCTGCTCGCCTTCTGTGTGAATATATAATCTTTCTATGCATATTTTATCGTGTTAAAATGTCTTGCTATTTAATAGTAATTAAAACATATTTACGATTATAATATTACTATTTAATGCACAATCATAAAAATTTTATATATTTTCAATATTGTATACGTGTTCCAAAAGTCTAAATATCCCTTAATTTAAGTAAATGAACAGTAAATTTAACATATCTATAAAAACCAATATACAATTCAGAAGTTATTTCAATATCTTGATTCCATCGCTTCTAAAAGTTTTAGCACTTGTAACCTCTTTATTTACGTAGTTTTTCTTTTACAAAAAAATATCTTATCAATTAGAAAAGACAATGATTAACCATTATAACAAATTAAATTTCTAAAGAAGAAAACCCTTTTGTTAATACATCACTATTGCTCTTCTTATTCTGACTTTCCTCGGCATTATCTAATTTTTGAGCATAGTTTGAATCTAATGGACGATCTAGACCTTGATAAATGTTATTATTTAGATTAGGATCGTTGCTCATAGAATATGGACTGGTAAAATTACCAAAATTCCAAGTACCACTATTGGCATAAGACATAAAATCATTATTAGAATCTAATCCAGGAACAAATGGTATGTTGGTACCTGGAATCTGGAAAGACATGAAATTTTGCATATCAAATCCTTGATTAAAAGCTTGGTTCCCCATGTCAACACCCATTCCCATTCCCATGTCGAATTGCCTGTTGGAAGTTTCTTCATAATGATTCTCCTTTCTTGATTGCATCTTCGTCAATTGAACAGTACAGATTTGTAAGTTGTCTAATGGACCCTCAACCAAGCAGCCCTTTTCTCTGAAGTGAATTAATAAATGGTTCCACAATAGGTTTTTAGATAAAGATCTTGGATTTCCAAGGATAACCAACCCATATTTTGCACGTGTTAAACCTACATTTAAACGACGAGGATCTCTTAAGAAACCAATAGCTTGCTGTTCATTTGCACGAACACAAGACAAAATGATATAATCTTTTTCACGACCTTGAAATGCATCTACAGATGCTATCTCAACTTTAACATATAATTCCTTATCCATAGAACCGTTCATTTGCATATATTGTAAAATATATGCTCTCTGACCTTCATAAGGAGTAATAACACCAATTTGTTCTGGTTTTACACCATCCTTAAATAATCTTGTTATAATACGTTCACAGTTCATAGCCTCAATTCTGTTTAGATATGATGTACCATTGCCTGATATTTCTTCTCTACCATAGTTTACCCAGAACATCATTGGTACACCATGTATAGGCCATGGGAATGAACTTTTTGTAGCAGTTCTTTGTTCAATAGTAACACCGTTTTGTAAACTACCCTCGTAAAACATATTACTTGGGAATTCACTTAAATGTGGATTCATACGATACTGAACTTCAAGTCTGATTGGAACATGTCCTAGAGAAATTAGCCTTTCAAACAAGGATTGTTTTAACCCTGCATCTGCTGCTTTTCTTTCTAAAATAACCGGACCCAATTGTTGATGATCACCAACCAAAATTACTTGTTTTGCGCCTTTGACAATTGGAATTAAACATTCAGGTTCAGTAGCCTGCGTACTTTCGTCAATTAATACTGTTCTAAATTTTGTATCTAAACGTTTATCACCAGCACCAACACAAGTACAGCAAACAACATCAGCTTTATTTAAGATCTCAGATTCAGACTTTTTGACCAATTTAACAAACTTCTTTGTATCAGAAGCTGAT
Organism: Arxiozyma heterogenica; assembly: GCF_036370985.1. NCBI lineage: Eukaryota > Fungi > Ascomycota > Saccharomycetes > Saccharomycetales > Saccharomycetaceae > Arxiozyma > Arxiozyma heterogenica. The sequence goes on along the minus strand of NW_027042670.1, from coordinate 471,864 downwards.
AATTCACCCACTTCTTCTTTTAATTTTAATAATTTTTTCAATTCACCTTTGGAACTTCTACCCACTAAATTATGTAACGCTAAATCAGAGACAGAACTTTCAACATCTTCCCTTGATTTTGCAGTCAACCTTACCACTTTTAAGCCAAGATCACGTAATTTGGCAGCTAAATGATCTACCGCAACATTAGAAGGGGCACACACTAAAATTCTTTCCTTATGTAGTTTAGCAAGATGATACACAATGGTAGCAGAAGTGACTGTCTTACCAGTACCTGGGGGACCTTGTATTAACGATAATGGTCTTTGCAGTACATGTTCAACAGCATGTGATTGTGACGCATTTAATTTATTAAAATGTGCAATGGAGAATTCCTTTGGAAGTGGGACATCAAATGTAATATCTACAACATCATGACCAAGAATCTTGTAATACAAGTAACCTGAGATAGATTTTTTGTCAACAGCGAACTTTTTCAATGCATCTTGCATTCTATCATATGATGTACCTTTCCAAATAAATTCTGCAGTAAAACCAGTCGTTAAATGTGTTGGTGGTGGAGTTTTACTTGGCTTTAATTCTAGTGTGAATGTATCTTGGAAACTATTAGGTAAACGTACAATATAACCACGACCTTCCCAATCAGGATGCTGCAAGCCTGAATAATATAGAACCATTTCATCCCCAACTGCAACCTTTAGTTCGTTGGATTCAAAGGTAGATAAAGAGAAAGAGGCCAAATGTCTATTATTCAATGCTAAGGACCATGAGACAGAGATATGCTCTAAAGCTTGTGATTCTTTTAATTGTTTATCGTAATCTGCTTCCAATTTAATTAATGGTCCATAAGACCTTTGGTATTCGTAAGCATCTTGATATCTTAATAATAATGGTGGAATTTCTTCTTGTTCCTCTGGAATATCGATATCATTGATTGTGGCATCCTTGTTAGATCTCCATTTGGCTTCTAATTTGGATATTTGACTTGGTGTAATTAATCGGGCCTTTAATTTGGCTTCATCATCAGGTTCTTCTGCAACCCACGAAAGAAATTGTCTATTTTCGATCAATGGCAGCCATTGCTCTGTATCCCAATTTGGATTTTTAGTCTGTGCACATGGCATTCTACAAAGAAGAACTACTATAGCTTCACTTTTTGCAGAAACAAATCCTAATAAAAATACATTCTTTCTTCCACAATTATAACATTCTAGTACTGTATCACCTAAATCTGAGTCAGGGTGTAAAGAAACGACACTATGATGCGAAAATACTAAATGATTGATGATATGCGAACTGTTTGATCCATTCTTTGAATTGCAAAACCATTTATTACAAACATTACATTTGATAACACATTTGGGAGAATCTATACCACAATAGGCACAAGCACAGTCGTTTTGGAAAGGTTGAATTGCCTCATTATTCTCTTGTGAATTTGGACCGACATGAGGATGAGAAGGGATGTCGGCATCATTACCAAAATATAATTCTTCCTCTGCATCTAAAATTGGATCTGTATTTGGAACTAACTCATGCGACCCCATAGTTGCTTGACTAGATTAAGTGTATAGGGTGATTTATAATATTGTGAAATACCATATTGTTAATATGTCTTTCAAACAAAAAGTTAAGTACGTTGCTCTACTACTTTTCATATTTTTGTTTTTAATATTTGTTTTATTATAACTGACAATTTTTGCTTTCAACAAAAAGTTCAAAAAGAAAAAAAAATTTCGCTCTAATATGAACTTGTGCTGCCTAAAGGAAGGAGGAGGTTACCCTCAAATGAGTCCTATGGCGGAATACAAATACTGAGTGTTTGTCGTTAAAGAAAGATAACACATATTAACTTTAAATTATGTGATGTGATACTTGATGTAGCTTTCCATTAATTGTTCATTTTCAAATAGTAAGGAAGATCTCTTAAGGTAGGAAAAGATTATGGTATTTCTGACACTTCATTAATTGAATAATGATCCTCTAATTTAATAGAACAATATTTTTACGAATTGGATTAAGGAGGAGAAGATTTTATGTCAAGTATTGGAGTCAAATATAGTTATAGATCAGTGACTATTCGTTTAGAATACTGGTCCATCTAAGTTCAGTGAGAAATGGAATGAAGAATGTAGTTGATAATAATAAAAAAATAAAAGGTTTATGAATTTTTAAAATTTACTGAAATACTCATATATCAATCGTTTTGATAGATGATGCGGACGATATATCAGAGAATGTTATTAGAATTTACTTTATGATACATTCAGATAATATTATAAGAAGAAATAGTGCAAAATATATGTCAGTATATGTATGTTGAGAATGAGAATTCTCTTTTTTTAGGATTTTTGTGATCACTAGCTGCTTAGCATGTTACATAATATTAATATAGGTCTAAATGTGTATATGTAAAGTAGAAGGAGGAGAAAGAGGGAGGAAAAGAGAAGAAAGGAGAGTAAAATAGTTAAAGAATTAATTTCATTAACCATATAACACTATGTTAGAATACTGTACTGAAAGAATAAGAATAAAAACTATATAAATGTATAAAAAATTTATTAATAATATTTATTGACTAAATAAGAAAATGTGAAGAGAAAGACATATAAAGATGATTAAGAATCAAAAAAAAAAATAAAAGAGAGAGGGAGGATATTTTTAAAAATGGCATTTAAAATGTTTACTGATTAGGCAAAAGAATTTGCTAATGAAACTTTAATGAATGATTTTCTAGTTGGTTTTAGTCCATGAGTCTTTTTTAATGCTGCATTTTTCCATTTTATTAAATGGGAAGTTGGGGTTGATTTTTTCTTATTAGTATTTATAACGTCAGTTGATGTTGTAGAAGATGCACTAGATAATACAGAAGTAGGTGACAATATAGATGACGAAAGATTGTCCGAGGAATTTTCAATTTTTTGTGGAATTGAAGCAGATGTTTTGCCTCTAGTAGATGTTGTATTAGATGATATAGATTTTGCTTCTTTAATGGTGTGACTATAACCACTACTGTTGCTATAATGGTTCTTACTATTATTATTATGCCTACTGTTAGTACCAGTGCTGTTAAATGGTGGTGGTGATGGTGATGGTGATGATGATGATGGCGAAGTAGTTATGGACTGTGTATTTGGACCAACACAGGATGAAGATAATTCATCTAATTCACTTGATACATATTTTTCCAAACCATAGATATGGGTGGGAATAGCCAAAGAAGAACTCTGTCTTCTTAGTGAATTACAATGGAAATCCGAGATATAACTATTATTCCTAGTAATATTATTGCTACGAGAATTAGAAAAGTAATTAGCAGAAGAAGTTCTTGTTAGAAAGGCATCCTCCCTTTTTGGATAGGGCAATGGGTTAGCAGCGGCATTAGAATTTGATCGAGAAAGTTGGTGTATGAGGGCGCAACTGTTTGCTCTATTGTGTAATTGAGGTCTCTGTGGGACAGATACGATATTATGGAGTGGACTTGTATTAACTTTTCGTAATGCATGTTTAGTCATGTCTAGTTTAGCATCATCACTGTTATGTCGACGTGTATATTTGTGTGTATGTTTTTTTTCGTTTTCTTCTTCATCAGCATTGTCTTCCTCTGTGTCTGCATCATCGTCAAATACGTCATTAAAAATTATTTTTTGCGGGAGTCTTCTATTGGGGATGTTTTTATAAAGTATATTGTCTGCAGCAATGGGGATGGGTATTGTTGTTGATGAGATGGTGGTGGTGACGGTAGCATCAGTAGGTGCTATAGAATCTTCGCAGTCACACGCATCTGAACATGGATCCTGCACAGCTCTTTCAAAAATATCGTTGTAGGAGGACATTCAAAATAAAAATGTGCAATCACGACTAAGGAAATACGGACAAGTAACTTAATCAGTTATGAAGCGCAGTCAAAAAAAAAAAATAGGTCGGGGTTATATATATGGGGTTGTGTATATTTACATATATATTTATAACTACTTTTCTTTTTTTATAAGTAAAACATTGATTTCAACTTCAGTACTACACACACGTATTAACAATAAGATTGGCAAAAGAAGATGGAAGGAAAAGAAGAAAGAAAGACAGCAATAGGGCTTGTAACAACATATTTATAACTGACATTGAAAAAAGAAAGAAAGAAAGAAAGAAGGAGTGGCTATGCCAGAGGCGCTACAAAAATAAATATATCTACACAAATATATATTTGCTTTTAAAGAAACAAAGGAAGAGAGAAGAAAAGACATTTTATTTGTTTTTTTTTCAACATATATAAACTCAAAGAGATATGATTACCCATGAAAAATGGTAAATTCCTCACATTCTTTGATGCAGAATAAGTGTTGCAAATAAAAATGAAAAAAAAAGGAGGGGAAAGTTGTTTTTTTTCTATTGAGATCAGAATTGGATGATTTTGAATTTTGTTTCTGGTTGTTGATTCAATATTTAGGTTTAAGAATTAAAAAGAAGAAATAAAAAAAGGGGGGGAGAAGAAGACGATGGGAGAAAGAAAGGTGGAAGAAAATCGCAGAAAGTGGACAATGGAAGAGAAAATAAGTAAAATGACTCGACAGAAAATAAAAAGTGTAAAAATAGAGTTTTGAAAGGGATGAGAAAAGAAATAAATAATAAAATAGATAGTGGCATGCTAAACAAATGAAAAAGAATAAAAAAGAAAAAAAGAACAAAAAAAAAACAATATCGAAGTAGAATTATAAACGGGGTGAAGTGTTCTTGATTTAAAAGTTGGTAGTAACTTTTAACTGATTAAAATGAAATTAGTTAGAAATTGCTAAAACAACGTTAGGTCTTCATATAAAATTCAACCAGAATTTAACTATTCAATAAATTCCTCTTTGTTAATTTGTCCTTTTCTTTGTTTTTGTTAAATAAAAGAGAAAACAAAAGAAGTGGACAATTGTTTGGTTCATCTATTATATTTTGAAAATCATGTTATTCTTGATAGAGTTGTATTGTAATGCTGTATTATATTACCTTAGATTAAGTTGTATTGTCGTTTGGATATAATGTGGGGCGATAATACGACCTTACAATTATATTGTATTTACATCCGGACATCTCATTCAGTCTCCCTTGATTATTGTTTTTTTCTTTTTTTAGTCAACTAAAACAACAAAAGAGTGTATTATTATGCATTTCAATGGGGTAAGGGTGTACGGATGTGTAGTTGTTCATTCAATCACATTTAAAGGTTTTTTTATTTTTTCCTATTTTTTTTGCCGTTTCTCATTAAATTTATTCATATAACAAGTCTTCTAGAAAAATGTATCCCTAAAGAAAAGCCATTAGAAGCTTTATTACAACTCCACCGTGACACGTTGCATATCTAATCTTTTTTTTTTTAATTGAATCATAAGAACATTGGTTGGAACAAAACCTAATAATTATTCAAGGACAGTAGTGAATATACAGAGACAAATAACGACATGATCCACCACAAATTGCCTTTTTGTAATCGTTGTTGTATACACGTTTTTAATATTAGCGTATTGTCTATACTTAGTTATTCTAAGAATTTTTTTTTCCTTCCACCCACCTACTACTATTACTGGATACTAGGAAGAAGACATAAGGCTGGTAGGTGTAAACCTGTAACTCGAGTATTTTATATGAATTCTGTATAGAGTTCAGACTGAGTAAATTATATTAAGATGACAAAAATATAAACACATTCCTTTTATGTGTTGATTTTTCTATAAAATTATAATCCTGCAAAAGAAAAAAAAAAAGAGATTCATAATGATTCCAAGACGCATACTGCACAACCTAATTTTATATTACTATTGTAATTGTAGAGGACTCAGAATATTGTTTCCAGTCTGCTATGCTTGAATTGTAGACCTTCTAAAGTTCTCTTCTTGTAACTTTGTTCAAGAGATATGGCAGGTTTTAAATCTTAGAAAGGAATATCAGCTGGTACATAAATTATTCTATTGGACATAAGTTATGTTAAAGATTTCATCAAATACCCTGGAGTGAATATAAACATACATACACCCAAACAACTTTTAGATATGTTCGCAGGAAACATCACGAATTGTGCTGTACACACACATACACACACTATATAAACAAATGATAAGTATTTATCTATCTTCTTGTACTCTTGGTTATATTACTTAATTGATTTATTAAATTACGGTATTAGTATATTATTTATATTGGTATATAGTCATCAAAAGTTCCTTTTTTCCATTTATAGAGAAACATAACTATAAAAAAAATTAAAAAGAACCTAAAATCTAGGGTAACAAATGCGGTTGTAAAATAGGGATATGCATGAAAAATATTAGAAATTTTTCAATTAGAATAATAAGGCAGCAGCAACAGCAAGAGCACCTGCACTGACACCATATTGAGCAGCACCGTTTTCTGATTGAAGTTGAACGCTATGAGTTGCTTGGACTTGACCGTCACCAATTTGAGAAATAGCTGCAACAGTGGCAGCAGTAGTGGCTTGAACTTGACCATCACCAATTTGGGAGACAGCAGCAGCAGTGGCTTTTGTAGTTGAAGCAGCAGAAACAGAAGCAGAAGTAGAGGCAGAAACAGAATTGGAATCACCACCAGTTGGAGTGTAGTCAGGAGCATGGGAACCGTTTGGAGTCCAAGCGGATAATGCTATACTAATAGCATCACTAGCACCAGTTTGAGAAACGTAGAAGGATCCAGCAGTAGATGTTGGAATTGCATAGAAATTGCTAGAACCCTTGTAAGTAAGTTCACTGTCTGAAATAGCAAACCCGGTAGAACCTTCAGCCTCAGTACCTTCGGTCCATCTACCATCTGAACCAATTACAGCATATTTACCATTAGAAAACTTTAATTTTCCGTCATCTGTGATAACACTGGACAAGGCGTCAAGACCACCAGATAGAACTAAACCATTTTTATCATATAGACTTAATAAATGAGCAGGAGAGGCAGAATGAATAGACACAATACCAAATTTTGGGGAATCGGCAAAAACAACGTTAGCGAAGGCTAATAAAGCGCAAGCGAATGTAGAAGTTAATTGCATTTTAGTATATTTGTCTGTTGTGTGAAGATATATTTGTAGTATGATACTTTTTCAGTTTATTAAAAAATCCAGGATTTTTCTTTCTGGCTGATTTATTCTATTTGTAAAATTACATTTAAAAAACGAACGCAGAAAAGTTTTCCCAATCTCAAATACTCACTTTATATATGTTACAATTTTTCATAACTTGAATGTTTCTTCAGAGTTAATACTATTTATATTTAACTCGAGGACTGAGGAGAAAAAAAAAAGAAAAGAAGTCGAAGATGTAACCTATTTACTAAATTAAGTAATGCATAAACAAATTAATTATTGAAATATTTCCTTTTTTGGAAATTGAAGTAGTTTATTTTTCAATCTATTTTTTTTTTCAGGAGAGAGATTAATTACTGTAGATAAAAATAAAATACATTTATCCTTTTTGGGAAAATTGAAAATTTTTCCATGTCATAAATTAATCCCAATAATTTCCTCATTAGGAATACTATATCCGTTTTAGGTGAAAAGAAATATGGGTTAATATAAATTACGTCATTTTTTAGAATCATGTATATACTAAATCTTTTTTTAGAGTTATTAGTCAAGTTTAGTAACGAATGAAAAAAAGAAACTTTCAAAAGAATATCCTGATTTAAAATTTTTTTTTGCAGCATGTAAATATTATTATTACTTATTACGTAAGGTGTTAATAATTTTGACACATTTACCAACAAGAACTGTTGTATAGAAAGCATTAACAATTAGTTGTGTGTCTCTAAGGTTATTAAACCCGAAATTTTCAGTTTTATTATTTACTGTTTTTCGAATGTATTTAAAATTTACTATTACTGTTTATTTTTTTTTTAGGAGTCTTCATAGTCAAAGACAGGATACACATTAAATCGGTCAAAAATTCATCTAATGAATGAAAGGTCTTGCTTTGAAAAATAAAAATATTTTTTCTGGGATCTATATTATACCTTATAACAAGTTTACTGGATTTTGGAATGCATGAATTTTGGTTTTATTTCAGTTGATGTAATATATTTATCTTTCTTGGGATTGTAAGATTTTAATTAGGTAGGTTCTTTTTTTTATTAATTTTTTATTGGAGGAAATATGCTTTAAAATTTTCGATCAAGCTAAAACAAAAAATAGAGTATATTGGAATATCTAAATATACGTCAAGAAATATTACTTATATAAATTTATACTTTGACCGCAGTCTTTTTAATTAACTTAAATTATTTAAAAAAAATTGAAAATAGACATCAATTGAATATATAATTAACTAATAGTGATAACATTTTAAAAAAATGACATCTAAGAAAAAGAATTGGAAGTTAGTTTTAATATAAATCATGCGTAATGGGATTTATTGATTTTTAAGACTAAAAAAAAATTTTTTTGAATATGATAAATATGATTATATCTTGGGACTTTTATCCATTAAAAAGGCGTTGTTTTGTTAAAGTCAATGAAATTGATACTTATTCCCTGCGATGTTTGTTACATATGTTAAAAGTAGTCAAATTTAATATTAACTTAAGATACAATATTCTTATTGTAGTTCCTTATTAGTTCATTGAATTGTTTTCACATTCCTTTAATGCGAAAATTAGAAACTTTAACATTATAACTATTGATAATGTTTTAGATATTATTGGTTAACAATATGTTCTTGACTATATTGTTTACAATAAAATTACCAAAAAAATAATAAATACCAGGATACAAATTTTACCAAGATAAAATCACATATCATGATGATAATTGTTCAGAAAAACTTTTATATGTAAATACTGTTCAGTATCATTCTAACCATTAATTACGACTAATTGAGTATTGCAATATAAAGTCCAGAAGAAATACCTAAAAATTATAGTTTAAATATTTCTCCAAAATATGGGAGAAAAATGCTTATCTTTGAAGTTGTAAAATACTATTAAAAAACAACAGTTAGTTTATCTATTATTAAGGAGTTAAAATTAAACAGAGATTTTAGTAGAGATTCCAAAAATCAACTATTTTATTGTTTATTGTGGTTACGGTCTTATTAATAGGATAGTCGATAGTACATTGAGAGAATGCCATGATATTATAAGTGATTACTAAGGCAAAAGATATCTGTTAGCACTCCTATGTGTTTTTCATCTTAAAGTCTAATATGTTAAATGAAAGAATTTATTGAAAAAACTATTGATCTAAGGTGCAATTTTGGATTTATTACAATTAATACGAACAGAAGAAATATCGACGCTATTCCAAAAACTAAAGAGTTACTGTTACGATGTATTCAATCGTGTTTGTCAGCATTTGAAGAAACTTGCAAAGGAAGAAAATACGGATTGAACAATGCCTAAAAGCAATAGAGTTATATGTGATTATTTCATTTGATAATGAGTAATTTAATAAGGAATATTTCAATCAATTTAGTGCCTATTCAGTAAAAGAAAAAAGAATTTTCAAAGAAATTACAATTAAAGCAGTCAACATTATAGTCGTAACTGTCACAAATTCTCCGTTTTTCTATGCAATTATAACATAACAGTCTGGTTCAAAAGGCATCTTATCAAAAAAATGAAATTTTGGCAAAGAAGATTTACAAGAAATTATTATTCAAATTGATACTGTTTAAACAAATTGAAATGAAAAAAAATTAAAAAAAAAAATTAGCATCTTGTTAAGGAATACTTAATACTATATAAGTTTTCCGTATAGTTCAGAAGAAAGAGAATTAATATTCCTTAGATGACTAATATGTTGGTTTAATTTAACTTAAAACCATTAATATACGGATAATTTAAGACAATTAACATGCATAAGACTAGATCTTGCTTTTTCACAGCATGAATGAAAATTTAGTTCGCTATTATGTGTTCAGGTTTTGCAATTGGCAACTTCCCATTAACATTTTTAAAGATCTCAATAGTAATAAACTCACTTGGAAAATTGTAACATTAAAAGAAATAAGCACGTTAATGAGTGAATTAAAAGTGAATTCTTTAATAGAGGAAGATAGAGTAGGAGTTGATTTAGCTTTATATTTAGGTTCTTGTTTGAATTAAAAATCTAGTTCTCTTTTTCTCTACAAGTACCAAGTAGGATATTGTTCTACTTTACTTAGTCTGAATAAAGATCATTATATTACTGTAAGGAACCTAACTGGAAATCCAGTAGATATGCAATTCCGAAGGTAATACCTGAATGTCTGGGTGGAGGATTGGTATAGCCATGTGCGCAGTGGCTCGTATAAGGTATTGAATCTGAGTGGAGGATTTCCAGGGAGTGATAATTATATCAGATCCTGTCAAGAGGCCTTTGATTATTGAGAGATATGCCAGGGGCAATCATCTTATTTAAATACATCTTAGTAATGATATTAAGAGCTACCTCTTAATATCATACAAGAACAACAAGAAGAAGTAATAATACTACATCGGGTTTATTAATTAGTGATATATAGAGCTTACGTAAGAGTGTTTATACTTATACTAATTGATATGATTCATCCTTTTACATACAACAACTCTTATAATTACTTTGTTAAGTGTTAGGAGAGTATTTATTCCAATAGTTATTAAAGAAGTAGCTGATGTTGGACATATCATTATGATAAATGTTCAGCTATTCCAGAATGATATACTTTAAAAGTTCAAAAACACAGAACCTATGAAGAGAAAAAAAGATCATTGAATTAGATAGAATGATTATATAACTTGGTTAGGAAGTATAACTCGAAATTTTTTCAAATCAATACTCTGGAGTCCCCAGTTTAACAATAGTAAATCCAAGTAGTTTAAAAAGGACTCTGGTCAGTGTTTTGTAGCTATATATTGAACGAATTTTATTTGTTCTCATTATTTGGAGAATTACTCAATCTGTATAATAATGTAGGCATATTTAAAAGTTGATTATTTTTTGTCTTTTGAAAAGTATTTTTAATTGATAACCACCTTATTCAGTATAATCACTAACCAACAGTGAGATTACATAGATAATTATCAAAAGCAGATTTTTTCTCTATTCAAATTTTAAAGTTTATTGATCTATTTCTTCCCATCTCTTTACATGATCTTGAGTTTTGAAATTCCTCAAAGTTTTATATTATATTATTATAGTAATGCTCCTGTTTAAATGGATTTTTTTTTATTGATGGAGACGGAAGATAAAATATTATGAAAAAAAAAAAATCCAGTGACAGATAAAGATTAGGATCACGATAATCGCTAAGGATATTATTCTACTAAGAGTAGACGGATAATTTGAAAGAACATTGAGAAAGGTACAGGAGAGGGAAAGAGAAAGAGAAAGATATAAAACGTTTATTCACTCTCTCTTGAAATATACAAAGAATATTATTCTTCTATTCAATAATGTATTTTACTATTAAAAGTATTAGATTACAATAAGAAGCATTGTTTTCTATAAGTTACTTACGATAGAGGCGATGTTAAATTTATAATAAAGTAATTGGATCTAAACTATTGTTATTAACAGGATATTTATTATGCTTTGTTTTTAAATAAAACAACAAAGGTTTTAAGTTATAGGATCATAAAGTTGATCACATCTGAAAGTTGATCTTTTAAGTAATCATTATAAGAGGTATGGAGTATTGTTTAAAGTTTTGTAGTTACTATTGGATAATATTTGAAGCTAAATAGAATGTTTATCTTCTGAGTTGCCTACTACAGTTTCTGTTTATTGTCTTTTTGAAGAGTTTGTAATGCTTGTTTGTCTATATTTAATACTTTGATCTAAGGTCTTTTAATTAATTAGATTAGTGCTTTCTAAGGTTCTATATGGGTTCATGGATATTGTTAAAAATAGATAAATCTAAAAGGCGGTTATTATACAACACATGTACTGAATACATAAAACTAAGAAATTGAGGAAGTACTCTTCCCTCCCAGTTATAAATGGAGAAGGGAGACTGCGAATTATCCTTGTAAAGGACAAAAAACATAACAAGAAGAATATCTAAACATTATGTGAAGAGAACTTCAAAAAAAAAACTTCGGTATCGTATTAAACTGCTTAAATTAAAAACGTTATATAGTATATAATAAGAATGTATAAATAATGAAAACTTTCATCAAATGTAGTTATACCAATAAACCCTTAAAATTTCTTAAAGAGAGAAAAATAAAATTATATTTTTAAGACAAAAGAAAAAAGAAAATGATAATGTTATCTATCACCCTTATAATAAGAAAGCAGCAGCAGCAGCAACACCAGCACCTAAACCAGCAACAGCCTTAGCAGCACCGTTGGAAGAGAATTGGGAAACAGTAGCAGTGGTGTGAGCGGAAGAAGAAGCAGTGGCGTGAGAAGCAGAGGCAGCGGTGTGAGTAGCTTGGATTTGACCATCAGTAATTTGAGAGATGGCAACAACGGATTCAGCAGAAACGTAGTTGATTAAAGCGGCGGTGGCAGCAACGATAGCGGTAGTGAATTGCATTTTTATTTATTACTGTATATGCGTAAGCGAGTGGTTTGTTTTGTTCGGTTTCTTCAGACATTGAGAATCGATAATGAGGTAAATGTTTTGGAGAACACCTCGGAATTGATGTTTGAGACAATTATCCTGCATTTATATATCAAATTTTTTGAAGATTGATTCTTATGAACCTACTATTTATCGAATGAAACTTGTTTTGTCTTATTTTGTTCTTTAGAAAAAGAAATTATGTAATAAAAAAGTAAGGAATTGTTTTGAATGCTACAAAATATATTTTGCTTTTACCCACTTTGGAAATGAGAAACGGTAAACGCGAATATAATTTATTGTAAACAAAAACCAAAAAGGAATCACAGACGCGAATGCAAAAAGCCGACAAAAAAAAGTAAACAAAGAAATACAGTGTCATATATGCGTTAAAACGATCTATTGTGATGTTTGTTTGGTTTTTTGGCATATACCCCTAGGTCTCCATGAAATATGATAAGGTTAGGGTTATGGATATGGAATTTTAATGGTTTTGAGATTGTTTTAATATTTTTAAAGGGTCTTACATGCTACTGGGCCTAGACGTTTAAAAAAAGTAGATAAAAATAGTTACAAAGATTTTAAGCCTGCGTTGATATTACGTTAGGATATTACTTCACGCTCTTAAAATAGTCATGTTAAGTTTGATGTTTAATGAGAGTAAAAATATATGGAAAGATTTAAATTATTATGGATCACTAGAATAAGGTATTACAACAAGGGTAGTTAGGTGATCTTGTTTCTTGATTTCTTATTAGCTGGTTAACTGTATGGCACAACTCTGTTGCAATCAGGGTTTTCTTTGGTGATAAGAAAAAAAATTTATAAAAAAAAAGCAACCGAGAATTAGGGCTTTTCAGAAAAATTATTCTATCGCGGTTATAAGATACGGGGGGAACAAAAACAAAAGAAAAGAAGATTCGCGTTTTCAAAGTTTTTATATGTAAAACTATCCTGACGACCCTTGCATATGCTATTGTATTATGAGGGCTAGCCAAGATGTAAAAAAGGGGTAAAACGCGAAAAAGCAAAGAATATATTTGTTTACATATTTGAGAAATTACTATGTTGGTTGCTTTTTTTTTATTCTGCTTCTATTCTTGTCAATGGCTAGTCTAGCTCATTTTTTCTTTTCTGTGTAGGACAAAGAAAAACTCCAATTGTGGGCAAAGGATCTTTGCAAACAAGCACGGATTTTAGAGAAATATGTTATTTCTGACATTTCTTAATTTCGGTAATTACAGAAAGAGAAAAAAAAAAAAAAAAAAGAATGTCATGTTTTATATTCTAAATCAGTTAGAACGTTTCAGATATTGCAAATGTCTATGTTTTTGGATTTTCTTCATTTTATGACAAGAATGTGTTATATTTTTGTTGCGAATATATTCTTAGAAATAGAATTTGGATATTTGATAACATTGTGAGCCAATGGGATTTTTTTTCTTGTGTGTATTGTTCCCTTCTATGGTTTTAGGAGGCTACTAGAAACTATAATTACAACAAGAAATCGAACTCAGTCGTTACATGTGGAAATTTGATCGCAAGTGATGGTTCTAAATCCAACTTTCTATCATGTCGGGACAATATACATTAAAAAAAGAAGAAAATAGAGAGACTGTGAGAAAGATCTTGACAAATATAACGGAAACTTTGTTCAGTTTATTGAGCTTTTATTCTCTTAAAAATGAAGACTAATCTTCATTAGTATATGTTTTACCCAGTATGGGCTTTGCACGCAAAATATTACATTTGTGAAAATAATATGATGAAATATGTTGTAATATCATGTAAATTATCTAAAAGATGTAATCAACAATGCGTATGTTAATAAGGTATGTCATATTTAAACCACATATGTTTGAATACAACAATACAGTAAGAAAAAAGATGGTCTATTTTGATGGACACTTGTTTGAATACCCTTGTAACTTAATGATTCTTTTTTGTTAGTTTGTCACATGAGATTGAATAATTTAAGTGTGTGTTAAGTATATCAAAACATATTTGCGGATAAATCATTAAACATTATTAATCATAACACTATTAAAAACTAATAAAGGAAGTAATGGATAAGAAATAAGTGAAAATCGATTATTTGTTTTAAAGTTGATATTAGTTACAAAAAAATGGAGAAATGTAAAGAAACAACTTTCACAAGTTCACCCTTAACATTTTTGTAATTATATTATATTTTATATTTATTATTTACACAGGAAAAAAAAGAATTCTAATTATAGCAAAATAAACTAATAACTTTATTAAGTGTCTATAACCACTAGTTTCACCAACACCTTGGGTGGATCTTCCTATGAATGCGAAATATAAAAACAGTAAAAGTTGATGTCTTACGAATCTATTTCTATTACTTATTTCAAGAAGACTGGAATGAAGTCTTGTCAGTCTCACTCAAAAGAAAATATTAGATCTTTATGCCTTAAGTATATAGCTCCAAAGTGATAGTAAGATAAAAATCCCTTGGTAAATCTCAAACATTTTTTTAAACAAAGCTGAGTGATGTCAGAAAAATAGAATTGTTTACAAATATAGAAAATGCTGTACTTAGTATTCGTTTAGCAATTAAATTATTTATTTATGAAAGTATTGATAAAAAAGGTTCATTTCTACTATATTAGTACTGTGCAATGCGATTGTACATAGAGTTAGAGAAGAAAATGGTATTCAATTACTGCCATTTTAAACTCTGAAAATAGTACGTTCAAATATGATCTTTTTTAAAAAATTAGAAAGAATAATAGATAACAGTGATAACTTTCAATGTATTACTACAGACACAAAAAAAAGCATAATATTCATATCCGACCTTGTTTTTGCGATATAACGGAGATAACTTGGCTGCCAGGCTTAAGTATGAATAAGAAAATTTAACATAAATACTGAGGAAACCTGTCTGGAAAGTTACATATAAGTAACATTGATATCAAAGCTAGATAGAGAATAATAAAAATATTCTTCGTTAAAAAATAGTATTCCTGTATATAAAAACAATTAAAAACCTTTTAATGTTGATTATCTGTTAGTATTAGTTGAAATTTTGATACTTAATTAGAATGCTTGAGTACCTGATTGTGACGGCAAAGGGGAAACAGATCAAAGATTATCAAATAATTGTTTATGCGGCCTGTATTTTTGAGAAAAAGAAATAACATGTTTTAAAGCAAGCAAATACATACACACAAAAAAAAAAAAGATAAACACTGCTTGTACAATATTTTCCCTTATCTTTGACAATTTTAGGTTGAAACAACATCTAATATTCCATTATTTTAATGACAATAAATAGTATATATTCGAGTTGTTATCTTCATTGATTATGTTTTGTTTTATAGTTTTGAGTAAAGTTGTTTATGACATATGAAAAATTCCTATTGCTTTAAAAGAGTGTTAGTGTCTACAAGGAACCATCGTTTCATATATTTCAAAGATGTTTTATATACTACTTAAATGTTTGTAAACTTACTTGTTAGATAATATTTGTTGTTAATAGTAGGTTCAAGGTCTACGGATACTTAATACAGACTTACTTTTGTAAATATAATTATTTAAAAACACGATGGTTCTTTTTGAGAGGAAAAAGAAAAAAGAAAGAAAAGTGCTCGCAAAGAAAAAGTCTTTCCCTGGCAGCCCCCATACTTTCTAAATTGGGATAAAGGATGGACCACTGTCTAGAATCATAGTAAAAGAAACAAAAGCACAAGTATTAAAACTTACAAATTATTGGATGTATTAAACTAAAAAATATAAAAATATAAAATATTAAGTATTAAGATTATAGATATTAAACGCGTGATTAAATCATTAAAAACATTAAAATTAAGTACTGAATATTAGAGAAAAAACCTTAAGAGATCTTGTAGACCTAGTTTCTACCAAACATTCTCTTGTAGACTGGCTTGTCATCATTAGCTAAGGCATTGACATCGTAATCAGCACCTCTCTTAGATGGTGGAACCCAACTGGTAGATTTCCATGGTAAAGTACCTTCTAACCACATAATATTAACTTCTTCTAAAGTTAAACCCTTGGTTTCTGGAATGAAGAAGAAAACGTAGAAGAAAGAGAAACATAAACAACCCATGAACACGTAACCGTAATAGAAGTTGATAGCCTTGGTAATAAATGGAGTGAAGAAACCAATTAAGAAACCCCAAATCCAGTTGCAACCTTGAGCAATAGCCATACACTTAGACTTAACTCTTAATGGGAAAGTTTCGGAGTTGACGATATATGGAATTGGAGCCCAAGTGGTAGCGAAACAGAAAATGTAGAAACAAGTGAAACAAATCATACAGTTACCAGCACCCTTGGAGGAAACAGAGGTATTCTTACTACCATCTGGGTATAATCTAGTGACACCAACAGAAGCGTAAATAACCATACAAGCAGTCATGGTGGCAGCACCCCATAACAAACAAGTTCTTCTACCATATCTACCAACTAAGTAAATACCAACGAAAGTAGAAGCAAAGTTAACAATACCAATGACAATAGAAGTTTCGAAAGAATCCTTCAAACCAACAGCCTTGAAAATAGTAGTACCATAGTAGAAGAAGTAGTTATCACCAGTCAATTGCTGTAGAGATTGAATCATACAACCCATAATTAATCTTTGGAAAACCTTTTCTTTAACAGAGAATAATTCACCCCAGGAGGCAGTACCAGCTTCTCTTTCAGCTTCAATACCAGCTTGAATCAACTCGATTTCGGCAAGAACAGATGGATCATCAACAGAGACCTTGTTAGAAATGGCAACAGAACGCTTGGCTTCTTCAACTCTACCTTTTTCACATAAATAACGTGGAGACTCTGGAACAAAAGTCATACCACCGATCATGAACAAGGCCCAGGCGAAACATAAACCTAATGGAACTCTCCATTGGACTGAGTTAGAGTAGTTCTTGGTACCATAGTTAGTACAGTAACCTAAGAAAATACCTAAGGTAATCATCAATTGGAAACAAGCGACTAAACTACCTCTTAAATGCTTTGGAGAGACTTCAGCGATTAACATTGGGGATAAAACAGCAATACCACCAATACCCAGACCGGAGATAATTCTACCAATGAAGTATTGGAACCACTTGTTGATAGTAGCAATTTGAATAACAATACCAACAATGTAAATAACAACGACAATAATCAAACCCATTCTACGACCGTACATATCACCGGCTTTAGATAAGATGATACCACCGATAGCACAACCAATGTTAAGAATAGAGACAATTAAACCAGTTCTGACAGTAGATAGATAGTGTTCACCACTGTGGTTGACTTGACCCAATCTTCTGATGAAATCTGTTTGGTTAATGAAACCAGAAATGGTACCGGTATCCCAACCGAACACGAAACCACCGAAGGCAACCATAACACACATAATAGAAATGGTAACATATGCAGAAGCAGGTTTCACTGGCATTTCTGGTAAATGCTCTTCAGCACCATCACTGTTGTAATCCTTTAATTCGTCACCCTCAGCCTTGTTAGACGGAGTGGAGATAATGGAATGAGAATCATTTTCTTGTTGTCCAACGACAACTTGACTTTCATCAGCCTCTGACATTATTTTTTTTATTCTTGTTTATTTTAATAAATATGATAACTTTTCAAATTAAAGTTGTCTCGACGGTCTTCCTGAACGTGATATGACAGAAAGGAAAGAAAGGCGACTGATGCGAGATTCACCTAACTTGAATATTGCTTCTTTATATATGATTTTTTTTATTGATTGATGAATTTTGATTACTTTGTATCGCTAATTTTTTGCTCTATATTTTGAGCTTCGAACACAATGCGAAAAAATTTTTCATTCCTATCTCGAATCGGCTTCTACTCCTCGTTGTTGCATATTGTAGCCTCCTCCAGATTAATTTCTAAACAATACAATACAAAAAAGTAAACCTAAAAATGAAAAATGAAAAATAAGATCGTAAGATCTTCTTGAATGCCCCTGTTAGTAGGGGGAACATAACAATATGGGAATTCTGTGTAATACAACTTCAGTAACAATAAGAAAAGGAATTTTTGTAGAGAGTACAATATACGCAAAACAATATGAAGATTATTATCGGTGTACAAATGTGGGGCCCTAGAAGGACATAAAAATTTTCTATTGTTCTTTCTGTTGAACATCCCCCGAATTCGGGGGGGAGGAAAGGTTTTTTTTTGTACGATGTACTGTCTTAACATTATTAACTAAAAAGAAATTTAATGTTAAAGAAGAAAAAGTAAGTAAAAAAAAGTAAACTGAAATTCATTTCTTTTAAGAAATTCTCACATTTATGTGGGGTAGAAAAAAATAGAAAGTTCCGTTGAACAATAAATGACATATTTTATTATTTTTTTTGATTGTTCTTTTTTTTTGTGTTGATCAAATAATATAGAAATTAGGGTTAAAATGAAAAATATAATACAAAAAGAAAAATTTTATTATTTAAGTCACCCCATACTATAAAAACAAAATTAATTAGAGAGTTTGCCTGTTTTCTAAAAACCCTTAATATTATTCTAAGTTTATTATAATGTATGGTATACACTGCTTTTGAAAAAGTAATACAAAAAAATTTTCTAAGAAAGCTATAAAAAGAAAAATTGACCCCCGTATACTTGCTTCGGGGCCTATTGTTTAGAAACTCAATAAAAAAACTTTTACAATACAGTATTTAGCACAATAGGACGGAATTTTGCTAGTGTTTATATTTTTCTGTAAATGGAAAACATAAAAAATAAAAAAAAAAACACTTTGGAAATTTTGACAAGAAAATAATTGTGGATTTTAAGTTCCCTAAAATTTCAGGCAAATTTAGAACAAAAAAGGTGTTTAAAAAAAAGAGGAAAAGCCTTATCGAAATGAAGCAATGAAGCTAAATAGTGGGAATACAGAAGGAACAGAAAACAAACAGCTTTGGGAATATCGTGAAACAAAATTGTAGGATTAAGTAATTATTTTTTCTTATATTAGTATTAATATCTATTTACGAAAGGAGGGAAAGGGTTTTCCAGTCAAGAGAAACTACTTTCTTGTATCATTTACTTGAAGTATCGTTTGTTTTCTTAACAACTATATTTTCAAGAAAACACCGAAGTATTACTATAACTTGTCTGTTCTATGTAGAAATGTTTTTTTTTTTAAAAAATGAAAATGTGATACCAAACACCTAAAAAAAATTATATGCAAAGGATGTCGGTGTTATTCTTTTGTCGAGTCCTGGAGATAATGGTTTTTGTTAAAATTAGAATATCTAATGTAGACATAAATTTGAAACGAAAAATTTCTTTTTCTGGAGAAATTACCATTGTATAAATTAAAAAAGAAATAAACTTTTTTTTTTCTGTAAAATTTTCGAGAAAGAATAGTTCCTAGAAAATTTTTTCTAAAAACAGAAACAATAGCAAGGAGAAGAAAAATTTTTTTTTATTTTTTTTATTTATTATTGTAAAGTGGGGTTATTTTTCATATCAATAAAGCTAGAATTAGGAAATTATCTCACTATTGACGGCGTCTTTTTAAAATCTCTTACACAAAAAGTCTTGTAAAAAAAATGTACCTCTAAAGAAAAGTTTCTGGAATTTTTATTACAACCCTACTACCTTGCACTGTATGTCAAATGTTTTTAAGGCTGAACTATAATAATATTGGTTTGAGCAAAGACCAGTTATTATCCATGAATAATTGTATAGGCAGTAATGAATATACAAAAGCAGGCAATGCTATGACTTCTCGTTAATTACTGTATGTGATTGAATATACGTCTTTAGTATCAACATATTTTTTATACTTAGTTACTGTAAAGAATAACTTTTTTTCCTTTCCAGTTGTCCAACTAATACCACTAGACTTTAGTAGAAAGATATTAAATGACTAGTTATAAATCTATAAATTGGATATTTTACATGAATTTCCCGCAGATTTATAGTATCGTAGAAAAATGAATACATAGAGAAGAGAAGTTCATGGTCGAGTTTTCTTAAAGTATATTATTCAGTCTGAAACTCTACACGAAATCCATGTAAATGCATGGTTCCAAAATATTTTTTGAACAAACCCTAACTTCAGATAACTATAATTATTCAGAGAATACAAAATCTTGTCTTCTGCCCGACTTTTTTTGTATCGGTGTTATATATGTATCTCTTTTTATTTTTTTCAATTTTTTTGTTTTTAAACTCTTTTAGTGCGCTAACATTTGTCCCGACCACAAGAAAAATTATACAATACTGGAAAATAGTAAGGATTTTAATAATCATATTATCAATAACTCTCTACTATGTAATGTTACATATGGAAACTGTTATGAAAGATTAAAGAGATATTAAGAACTAAAAAAATCAACTGATAATTAACAAAATATCAAAAATTTTGTAATCTATTATATCTAAGTTTATTGTGTTGGGCTTTATAGGTTATTGTTCTTATTTTTTTTTTTAAGATTTTTCTTAACCAAATCTAAATAAAAAGCAGTTTTGGTTTAAACAGTAAATCAAAAAAGTAAATATTGTAGGCTAAGATGATAAGTTACTGTTCATTCGATCTATTATTTTATGTATATCTATTTTAAGATAATTAGACATATTAATGTGGGGTAGTCTAGTTAAACCGCTCCCCCCCTCCCCACTCCCTACAAAAATAAAAATGGGCAAATGAATTATTACAGTATTAAAATTGTATTAATCTTTGAATAAAAAGTTTCAAAGTATTTAGAATAATAGACATCTGTAGGCACAGATGAAAAAGCAGTTTAACGGATTGGAACTTTTCCTTATTGCCTTATTTAATGTCTATTTTTATTTTTTTTTTTTGTTGATACTTGCACAATTTGTTAGTGTGATAAAAAAAGGAGGGAGGGCCTCGGTTTTGTGTTTAGAAAGATTTTTAATTCTTATTTAAAGTATAATGTTTTTACTTTATGTCAAAATATATGTTGTGTTGGCTAATCTCATATTTATAACAAAACAAGAATGCTTAAAAGGAAAATTAGTACATTCTTATTAGAATTAGTGCTGTATTTTTATCTTTTACTCTCTTTTTGTATTGACCTGTTGAGGCAAGGCTCCGGAATTAAAAATTCTAGTAGAGTTCATTTTAAACTAATACAATACGATAATGTAACTTACAATAAATTATTGATGGTATTATAAGTTTTCTGGTTATTTATAGTAAGAAGTTAGTGGTAATATAAATTGTTGTTGTATTGTTTGGTCTTTTTCTTTCTACATAAGTAATATCCAAGATACAATATTATACAGTATGCTTATTTTATCTTCGAATCTTCTTTAATATAAATTTTCATAACTTTTAATCACTTAGTACGGTGAATTTAGATTATCAAACGTAACTTTAATCATATTTCAACATGATCACTCTAGATGCTTTTGAAGATTACTTGTTCACTTAATTTTTTATATTTTAATTTGTAGTACTCTTAGAAAAGAATATTATATAACTAGCGATGTAGAATTGAAAAAAAAATAGCAACACTAATAATATCCCCCAGTTCTTGATAAGGAAAGAGGGTTTAGAATATGTAATAGAAAAATATTGTTTAGGGTTTTTTTATTAGTGTTTATTAAGCTTGAATGTATCTATTTCGTGATTGGTTGTTATTTAATAAAAAGGGATTTAAAATTCCTTTCAAGTGATTTGTTTCTTGGCTTGCAAAGAAGTAGAGTTGATAATTGTTACTGTTTAAGTATTTTTGAGAGATACTTTAGGCAAAAAGGTGGAAAAAACATAGAGAATTTAAAAATAATAGTCCATAAGATGCTCTTTAATCTTGTTTTTTATGTCGTATTAATTATATAACTTATAATAAGAATAATCGTTCACAATATTATTTTGCTACAAACATTCTTGACTTAACATATACTATTTTATATATTCAACATTATATAATGGAACTGTTTCTAAAGATCACCTTCGTTTATTTAATTAAAAAAGTATTATATACAAAGAAAATAAAATATTTTCATAAAAGTGGTGTAAATAAAAAATTAAACTTTGTTACAATATATTGTAAGAGTTGTTGTATGTAAAAGGATGAATCATATCAATTAGTATAAGTATAAACACTCTTACGTAAGCTCTATATATCACTAATTAATAAACCCGATGTAGTATTATTACTTCTTCTTCTTGTTGTTCTTGTATGATATTAAGAGGTAGCTCTTAATATCATTACTAAGATGTATTTAAATAAGATGATTACCCCTGGCATATCTTTCAATAATTAAAGGCCTCTTGACAAGATTTGATATAATTATCACTCCCTGGAAATCCTCCAATCAGATTCAATACCTTATAGGAGCCTCTGCGCACATGGCTGTACCAATCCTCAACCCTTACACTCAGGTGTTACCCTCAGAATTGCGTATCTACTGGATTTTCAGTTAGATTCCTTACATATATATCATGGCTGTTCATTGTTAACTAGTATTTTAATATTTCTTGAAGTCATTTTTTCTGTTGAAATTTTTTTCTTTTTTATTTTAACTTTGTTAATGATTTTATTTAAAACAAAGTTAATGGGTGTACAAAATTAAAGTGTTCTTTTATCTTGTATATTCTCAAATCTTTCTTTTATTTTATAAAAATATATTCTTTAAAAAAAAATAGGTTTTATTAAGTAAGTATTCTACAAAATTAGTGATTAAATATTGTTATTTTAATGAAAAAAATAATGAAGTGTTGTTATTTTTGAGTAAAAAAAAAAACTTAATGATTTTCTTTATAATAAAAAAGAAGGGTTTCAATTTTTGTTTGCAATTGTATCTGTTTTCATATTTTAAAGGTTTTTTTTGTTTATTCTTTTTAGGAAAACTGTTTTTGTTACTAATGTATCTGATTTTATGAATATCAAAAATTTTTGTTTATTTTATAACTATGTTTTATAGTTTTGTAAATATTTATCATTTGTATAAAAAAACTTAATTCCAATAAAAATTACCAAGTAAAATTTAAAAATAAAAAAAATTTTTTTTTAGTGAAAACACCAAAACCAGTCTCTATTAATAGCAACGAAATAAACAACAGTTGCCATTATTGCCTTAAGAAATAGTAAATGGAAATATTATAAGGCAAAAAAAACAAACATGTATGAAAAATTGTCTTATTTTATTGTTAGTGATCTTAACCAGAAAAATATTTTTTTAAATTCTTTTACCTTTCAATTAATGAATAATTTTTAAATTTAAAACAACTTTATTAATATAATTCAAAAATTTCTTCTTTCCTTATTTTATATTGGATATAATTTTTCAGTGTTTCCTTGTCCTTAGTAACTACTACAAATTTTAGTAAGAAGATAATAATTTACTAGATATCATAGAGGAACACACAAGATAAGACCAAAAAAATACAATACGAGTTAAAATAATAATAAAAATATAATTACGGCTTACACAAAACTTCAGTATTAAAGACTCCATTAAAATTTATTATAGATTACTATAACAGAATAACATAAACTTACAATAAGATATTAGTGATATTATAAATTTGCAGCTACTTATAGTAGAATATTAATGGTACTATAAATCTATATTATATTGCTTTCTACTTTTATTTTTGCTGGAGTGATATATTACCGGTTTGGGTAACATGTAAATATATCAAAAAGGAAAAATGTTTGTTTTGCACATTCAATATTACGGAGATAAGATCAAACAGAACCAAAATAAATTAATATATTATGAAAAATTGCCAAAAGGTAAACATATATAAGCAGACGACTTTGCTTATTAATTTTCCAATCTGGATGAATAATTTATATACATTTTATCATATGTTTCTTTTATATTTATATAATTATTAATTCCCAAATATGAGATCAAGGGAAAATTACTCTACATATTAACATAATAATAATACATAATAATAACATATAATATGATCACCGACGCTAAAGACATGTATACTAATATTATTTATCCAAAGGAATTTTACATAACCAATATACAAAATATAATAATATATAGTTGAATGCATTTTATTGTCAAGCTTTCTTTTATATATGTTCTTATAATTTCCAGTCATTTAATACAATAATTTCAAATTATCGACATCTCTACTTATTTTTCAACAAATATAAATTATTATTGGTAAAAATACCTACAAAAAGTGGTAATAAACAGCATCAGAAACTACTGTAAATTTATTAGTTTCTTTCAACATATTTTTATTGAAAAAAATTAGATAGTAACATTTTATTACTTATTTCTAGATTGAAAAAGTGGAAAACAAACTGGTTTACTTATTTTAGAGATCTGAAGTTCCCAAGACTCATTTAGAAAATAAAAATACCTCTCAGTAAAAATGACAAAATATCAATTATTAAAAAGTCCAAAAAAAAGATATAATTTTCTTAAATTTATTAAACAAAGTCCATTATTGGAACAAAATATTTTTTAAAAAAAATAAAGCAGCTGAACTAAAAAAATAAACAATATAAAGATAACTAACATATTTTATCGTTCAAAACCCAGATCAACAGTTATTGAATTTAAAAGATAAGTAACTCTTTAATATACTCACCCTCCTACAAAGAAATACTCATCTTAATAAATTCATCTCACTTAAGATCACCAGCATCTGATTCATCTATATAAAATTATTCACTACATCTTTTTAATATAAAATATTAACTATTAAAAGAAAAACACATACAAACCGATATACCCATACTTCTTTTCGTAAAAAAGTTTTTCTTTCCATTGTTCTTTTCAAGATATATTATTTTAGTTACATTTTTCACAATGAAAGATGATTACAGGTATAAAAAATATATATATAATATCGGAAACCACATATCTATAAAGTAACAGCAAAAAATAAACCACTTGCTTTTAAAAGAAAAAAAACAAAACAAAACTAAATCTAAAAGAGAAACGTAAATAAACAATCATAAAAATATCTATTAGAAAAAACATTACTATGAATAAAAACTATACATGCATAAAATTAAATATTAAATATTAAAAAAACCCTTAAGAGATCTTGTAGATTTAGTCTCTACCAAACATTCTCTTGTAGATTGGCTTGTCATCATTAGCTAAGGCATTGACATCGTAATCAGCACCTCTCTTAGATGGTGGAACCCAGTGGGCAGATTTCCATGGTAAAGTACCTTCTAACCACATAATATTAACTTCTTCTAAAGTTAAACCCTTGGTTTCTGGAATGAAGAAGAAAACGTAGAAGAAAGAGAAGCATAAACAACCCATGAACACGTAACCGTAATAGAAGTTGATAGCCTTGGTAATAAATGGAGTGAAGAAACCAATTAAGAAACCCCAAATCCAGTTGCAACCTTGAGCAATAGCCATACACTTAGACTTAACTCTTAATGGGAAAGTTTCGGAGTTGACGATAAATGGAATTGGAGCCCAAGTGGTAGCGAAACAGAAAATGTAGAAACAAGTGAAACAAATCATACAGTTACCAGCACCCTTGGAGGAAACAGAGGTATTCTTACTACCATCTGGGTATAATCTAGTGACACCAACAGAAGCGTAAATAACCATACAAGCAGTCATGGTGGCAGCACCCCATAACAAACAAGTTCTTCTACCATATCTACCAACTAAGTAAATACCAACGAAAGTAGAAGCAAAGTTAACAATACCAATGACAATAGAAGTTTCGAAAGAATCCTTCAAACCAACAGCCTTGAAAATAGTAGTACCATAGTAGAAGAAGTAGTTATCACCAGTCAATTGTTGTAGAGATTGAATCATACAACCCATAATTAATCTTTGGAAAATCTTTTCTTTAACAGAGAATAATTCACCCCAGGAGGCAGTACCAGCTTCTCTTTCAGCTTCAATACCAGCTTGAATCAATTCGATTTCGGCAAGAACAGATGGATCATCAACAGAGACCTTGTTAGAAATGGCAATAGAGCGCTTGGCTTCTTCAACTCTACCTTTTTCACATAAATAACGTGGAGACTCTGGAACAAAAGTCATACCACCGATCATGAACAAGGCCCAGGCGAAACATAAACCTAATGGAACTCTCCATTGGACTGAGTTAGAGTAGTTCTTGGTACCATAGTTAGTACAGTAACCTAAGAAAATACCTAAGGTAATCATCAATTGGAAACAAGCGACTAAACTACCTCTTAAATGCTTTGGAGAGACTTCAGCGATTAACATTGGGGATAAAACAGAAATACCACCAATACCCAGACCGGAGATAATTCTACCAATGAAGTATTGGAACCACTTGTTGATAGTAGCAATTTGAATAACAATACCAACAATGTAAATAACAACGACAATAATCAAACCCATTCTACGACCGTACATATCACCGGCTTTAGATAAGATGATACCACCGATAGCACAACCAATGTTAAGAATAGAGACAATTAAACCAGTTCTGACAGTAGATAGATAGTGTTCACCACTGTGGTTGACTTGACCCAATCTTCTGACGAAATCTGTTTGGTTAATGAAACCAGAAATGGTACCGGTATCCCAACCGAACACGAAACCACCGAAGGCAACCATAACACACATAATAGAAATGGTAACATATGCGGAAGTAGGTTTCACCGGCATGTCTGTAGCTTGGACCATTTGATCATCAGCATCATCCTTGTATACATCTCCTTCAGCCTTGTTGGAAGGAGAGGATATAATAGAGTTGGAGTCTTGAGCAGCTCCTGATAGTTGTTCTTCTTCTGACATATTATATATTTTGGGTTTTTATTCTTTTTATTTTTGGTTTTTTGGTATGTTTATTCAGAAGAGAGAAAACTTTAAGGAAAGACTCGAGGAAATGATAGATGCATTGGTCCTTTATATATGTTTTACGAGAAGACACTCAACTCGACAGTTTCTTTTATTTCTCTTTGTTTTTTTTACCCCAGCTCAATTAAAACAAGAAAGAAAACAAAAAAGAAATACTTTTAATAATAGCACTATTGTAACTTTCTTTTCATCAAACATAGTAAATGGTCGTTACTTCTCCAGTTCACAAGATTACCTTTCTTTTTTTTTCTACCCCATATAGATTAGATAATAGTTTTTTTGGCTAAATACAATAGCATCTATTGTTCCGTACTTCAAAACACGGAAAAACTTTTTTCCCATACTTTCCCATATTTTCCCGTGGGGCCCCGGATATTTCTCCATTACAATTGAATTATCGTTTCTCCTAAACGGCAAAACTAAGAGGAATAAAAAAAAACGCAGTATAAAATGAAAAAAATAAACACATATAGGATGGAACGGAAAAAAGAAACAATATAATTCCTTTTTTTTTTTCCTATATGGAAAAATTTTTTTTCCTTTACCCCCCCGCAGACGCACAACTACAATTGACAATTAAAAAGGAAAATAAATTGCGGAGAAAATTTTTTAAAAGGTTTTTTTTGTTCTATAGCCCAATGGAAGAACAATACCTTACAAAGCCTTTAGGGTTTTATTACTTTTTCCCGACTTACACAGACAAATTGAGAAGTAACTACCTCAGTACTTTTTATTTTATTGTAATCGGTCACTTTCCTTCCAATATTAAAGATTTTAAGAAAAAAAGAAAATTCAATAAATGTGTTATAAGCTTATCAAACAAAACCTTACTATTGCTCTGGAGTTATATTGAAAACTAGTATGATTAAGTATAATACTGTTTAATACTACCAAGATATGCATATCAATCTTGACTATTAGTTAGATTCTTAAACATCATTCGAGACAATTAACTTACTGGTCAGAAGAGAGAAATTTGGATAGATATAGTTTGATTTTCATTTAATACCTGTAAATGAACTAATAGTTTGACTTATATTTTAAAAAGATACCAAGTATTTTATAGAATTCCTCACATATAATAAAGATCATGGTTTAATACTATACAAAATTTCCAAAGAGTAATTAGGTTTAAGAAAGTTTTTTTTTTTTTTTGAAAAAATAATTGAGTGTTTTTTCTAGGTTATTCAAAGGAATGTATATAGATATGACTATTATCCTTTTTGGTTTGAAAGGGCTCATAATTATTCCAGAGAACAATAGTGTGTTTCTAGTATATGATATTAATCCGATAAATGTGCATTTTTCTGTACCCCACGGTTTCCCCATACATTCACAAGGGGGAGAGGGGTTATTTTCATTTTCATTTTCATTTTCATTTTATTTATTTATTTTTTTTTTTCAAATAAAAATACATATTGTTATTTCCTCGCTCTTTTTCTTCCGAATAACAATTATCTACACAAATATAATATTTCTAATTAACTTTATTGTCTTAGGAAGATAAATTACTATAATATACTGCTAATAAATGCAAAACTATATCAAGTGTAATTAGCAATTTATGTACGAACTGAAACTGAAGATTAAAAAAATTGTTTTTAACCACAATTGACAAGATAAATAAGTCTATTTTGTTATTTTGAAAAGAAATAAACACAGAGTCTATCGAGATCTTTAGCTTCTAACTGTAGTTCTAAATTAATTACAATTACATATAAAATAAAATAATAAAAAAAAATGGTACCTATTGTTTTTTGTATGGCACTCAAAATACCTCCACTAAAAGTAAAACACAAATATATACTATACTAGCTACTACTTGATATACTCATGTAAATTTCTTTTTTAATCTCTTTAGACCTATTTCTTTCTAATCTTTTTGTGGATGGGTTTGTAATACTGAAATCTATCGAACATATGTATGTTGTTTTAGTAAGAATACTTGTATAAAAACCAACAGGATTCTTCTCTTTACTTCATAGCAATAGCACATTCTTGTGTATTGCTATATAAAGCCTTCAATATCACTCTAATGATTCTTTTTTTTTGTTATTTTTTTATCTTTTTTTTACATTATGTGTTTTTTTAAAAAAAACGAAACTACTATTGTTATCTTTCTGAGCTGATCATGGAAAAATTAATTCGGAATCGGAAAAACTCTGACAAGACGGCCGGAATAACTTTCTTACTTTTTTTTTTTCTTTTTTATTGCCTTTTTTTCCCGATCATAATAAAATACAAGTAAATATATTCAAAAACTAATATCAATCAAAAAATTTTTACAATTCAATTAAAAACACCTCGGTTCGTTTTCCTACTTTGGAAAACTTACCAACCGGTTAAAAAAGAGGAAATAACGAATTACCATATACCTTTATGAGAGAGTCTGAATTGTCCTGCTACTAAAGAAAGCCCATAATTAAAATTAGTTGCCCCTCTCTTCCCCCTTCTTACTTTTTTTGATCTCATAATTACTCCTTCAATAACTTAGTTTTATCTTCCCTCCTATAACCTCCTCACATCTAATTATATACCCCCATAAAAGCGTTATTTTTATGTATGTAAATCTAAATATTTATAGCAATTTTTTTTAGAAACCAACTCATAAAATGTATATCCCTTACGTATATGACGTTTTGTTATAATAGTGTGAATAGACTATTAACAAGTATTTTACGTATTTCCCCACAGTATATTTTGAATAGCAAAAATTCACGCTCATAACAATTAAAAAATATATATCCACTTTCATTCCTTTCTTGCGTTATATTGTTCCATAAACACTTGAAATCAAAATACATATTCTTTGTTTATACCAAGAATAATATCTCTAGAATTTCCTTAATTACATTCATCTTTCTTGACTGATTCAGGTTAAAACTATATATAGGTTCTTTTTTATAGTAGATATTTTAGCACTTACCTATGACGTGGACGTTTTGAGAACATATAAAGTAATTCCCCCTTATGTCTTCGCAACATTCTCCTTTTTTGTAACTTCAAAGACTTGTATTTTTTTTGTCTCTAAATATAAATACATTTTGACCATAAACTGACCTAAGAATGTTATTTTCTGTTCAGTGTTCTTCCAGTTATTATAGGTTTTTTTTAACATATAGCAGTACCTTGCTTTCTTTCACTCTTTTGCAAATTTTTTCAGTTTATAATATAACATTTTGAATTTTCTTAAGAAAACTGTCCTCTCTGTTACTAATAGACTAATAATGAATTTTTAAATAGAAGTGTTCCAACTAATATTTTTAATGTCGGTATAATGTCTGTTAATAAATACACTTGTCTAATCATTTCTGAATAGACAAAGTGAACATTCTTGAAGAAAAGTAAAAGTTCAAAAAAGTATTGGACTATATCTATTATACACAAATTATATAGAATAAATATAATTACAATAAATTAATAATTAAAGGGGAGTTTCTAGTATTGGATTATATTATTTTTTTTTGTTATATTATTTAATAAGAACAACATGTAGTTAGTAAATGATAATAATTGTATTAAAATATAATGTAATGCAGATACGTTAAGGAAACTATTATAAAACAAGTCTAAGTAGAAAGATAAAAAAAAGTACAGGAAGAAAAAAAATAAGATCAGATAAAAAGTAAATGATTATTCCCAACTTAGAACTTTTGGTATCACTTTATAATAGAAAGAGAAAGAAGAGGCAGTGTTGATAATAACTAATTATAGCAGAACTTTGAAAAAAAAACAATAACTATATTTATTTTGTTCTAGTTTTCGTTGTATGATTCTTCTGTTACTGTATCAGATTTAGAGATAAAAGTAACTTCAGCCCAACCAAAACATTTTTTCTTTTCATTATCACCGATTTGTAATGTAAAGTTTTGGTCGGCGTACTGATAAATAAAAGGCTTAGTACCAGCCACACCAGAAACAATATTCTTAACAAAACCTGGAATTTCACCCATAACATCAACTCTTTCTACTAAATTAGTTAATGGACCTTCAAGGACTGCAATTAGTTTATCTTTTTCAGCTAATGAATTCTCATCTGTAATTTGGTCATCTGTTAATCTAGAAGAAAACCCATTGAATGTTACCTTGATATTTTTTGGAACATTCCAACCAACTTCATCAATTTCAGAATTTAAATGTTGATAATCGTTATTAATAGTTACAGAAAGAATGGAGTCTTTATCTGTGATAATACCGATAGATACTTTTGTGTTTCCATATGACTTAGGAGTAATAAATTCCATTAAGACAACTGAGTTCTCATCAGAATGTGTAACTGCAAAGTTCCAAGCTTTGGCGGCATGATGTGGTTTCATACCTTGAAATGCCATTACAAACATACCATAACATGGTGTATCTTCCGAAAATTCAATAGCTTCATCTCTGTACACTTTTTCAATTTCTTCAAAATCACTATCGTAATCATAGTCGCTAGAATCTTCATCCTCAGAATCATCTTCCTCTTCTTCTTCTTCCTCTTCCTCCTCTTCCTCCTCTTCCCCTTCTTCTTCCCTTTCTTCTTCTCCTTCTTCTTCACCTTCTTCTTCTCCTTCTTCTTCACCATCTTCATTTTCATCACTATTACTTTTCTCCTCATCCTCTTCATCTTGTGGTACTTCTATTTTCAAATTGATGGTACCATGAACCAGATTTCTTGGCCAGAAATGATGACTCATTGTACCCCATGGTTCATCTATATTCTCACCATAATATGTGGTTGGATCATCACCAGCTTTCACACCAGGTGTACATCTAGTAAAATATAAATCAACTTTAGACAATTCACAGACATTAGACACAAAATGGTAAGTATTATCATCGTCTGATAACTCAATAGATAAATCATCAGCGTAAAAATTTGGGCCATCGATTCTAAAATTTTCTAATTTTGTAGATGTCCAAATATTCAAACTCTCTGGATCCAACGCATTGAATATTCTGAAAGTAAATTGTGCAGCAGTACGCATACCAAGCACATTTGAATGAATAATTTGTGCAAACCCTGTGATGCCACTCTTTGAATCGCTAAAATAAAATGTAGCAGTTTCCACGTTAGTGAAATCTGGAGCCTTCCAACAAAAATCCTTTCTAGTAGCTTCTCTATAAGGCTGTTTCCCCTCCAATCTTTCTGTCACAGAATGTATATATTCTTTTCCGTATTCTGGTTCTGCAATACCAGTTACAGCAGAAATACCACCTTGAATCCACTTTAACATTATCTTGGTTTATTATTATTATTCTTATTTTTATCTACTGCTTTATATTTTTTTAATATTTGTTTCAAAGCTTATATACACACAAACCAAGCTTCCACCAGGATTAGAAATATGACTATGATATCTGTTATAGCTGAATGTACTTTGAGATCTAGGGTAGCCACCTCATGAAAATTTTTACTACAATAGGTAGACTTAACTATTTATCACTTAGCCAATCAACATATTAATCATCTCAACTCTTCTGTTTAGTAATTAGTAAAAAATAAACAAACAAAAGAAAAAAAAAATTTACGGCTTTTGTCACCACCAAAAAAAAAAGAAAAAATGGCTTTGAATTTAAGTATGGTGTCTTGATCTTCAACAACTTGACAAAAACAGGAAAAATAGAGAGAAAATCCTATATAGCCCTAATTTATATTTTTGCAATTAAAAATTTTTTGCTAGTAATATTTTCAATACCCTCCTTTTACTTTTTATAATTTCAGGAATGCTTTTATTAAATATTATGTCACGGCACTAGTATGTCATATATATTCATATCTATATCTATATAAATACATGTACTTGTATAACCAATATAGACCATCAATATATCTGATACATGTATACTTTATTACATACTATTCAGTTTACTAATAGACTTTATTCAATACACTTCTTTAGGGATAGTATAATAGATTATAAATGGGACATATCCGTGTCACGTGATATTTTACTATTTTATCAATGGAGATCTGCAAATAAAAAAAGATCAGGAAAAAAGAAACTACCAAATGAAAGGGAAATGAGAGAATGGAGAGGATTAGAGGGATATACAGGGCTACAAGTAAATAGGTTGGAGTAAATCATTATGCGCATGCTTTTATATAACTTTTTACCACTCGATACGTGCAGTTAAGCTTTAAAATATATTATTGTTTAATTAGCCCAAGAGAACGAATATATTAGGAGAGAAGAATCATTTTACGGATATAGCATACAGTGATATGTTTAGGTCATCATTAAAAAGCTTGACTAATAGAATAATATCCAGATCAGTCACAACTAGATCCTTGGAACGATTGTTTAATAAAAAACCAATCCCTGGGTTAGTATCCGTAGAAGGTTGGCAACGTGGATGTATTGACCGTATTAACTATTACTCAAAGATGCTCAATGAATCCATTAAAGGGAATGAACTTTTAGAAAACAAAAGTGTCGAAGAATTAATAACTGAATGTGGTATGTCTCCTTCAAAAAGAAATATTGCAAATTATGCCTCCTTATTATATAATCTCGAGTTTTCTATATCTTCTCTAAAAGATACTAATAACGACAGTAGTACTAGTAATGGAGACGCCCCTCTATTAAAGGAAAAACCAACAAAATTTTCTCTATTAGAAACACCTGATTTATCTTTAGATTTTAATAACGAACCTAGATTTACTGCGCATACCCTATTACAAAACGCTATTGAATCCTCGTTTAGTTCCATGGTTCAATTTAGAACTTTATTACTTAACTCTAATATGGCCATCTCCGGTGATGGTTTTACATGGCTAGTAGCGAGAATATATAAACCAAAGATCCAAACAATGAATAATCAGATGGTTGATGACATTAAATACGATAAGCTGTTTGTGTTTAACACCTATAACGCAGGATCACCATTTATTATGAATAAATCTAATCTAATTAATAATTTGGAGAAAGAGTATAAAAGATTGGAAAAAGAGAAAACACAAAATAACGATTCAAATTCACAATCAAATGTCTCAAAGTCTGCATCTTCTTATTATAACGAAATTTTATCATCGGAGGAAATTAAAAAAATCGCTTTTAATGATACCACTTATGCTCCATTGTTAGCAATTGACGCATCTCCAAAGTTTTGGTTATATGATTATGGTGTGTTTGGTAAAAAAGAATATTTAAACAGAATATGGGATTCAATTGATTGGAGTATTGTAGAGAGTAGACTTCCTCAAAAATATGAACTAAAATATGATTGAAGAGCAATAAGAAAAAAAAATATATAATGAACATACACACACATCTATATATAAATCAAAATTTATCATGTACATAATAACAAAATATATATTAAAAATAAGTTAATTCTAAAAAACAAGTTAGCCCATCAAATATACCTCTGAATAAATTATAAAAAGAATGACTTATATCTTTTTTTTTCAATTTCTTATTTTAGGTTTTTATATTATATAATATGTGTGTACATATTTATATTTACCTTACCATATGGATAGACGTAGATCTAATCAATATTTTCTACTACTAACCTTCAAACTCTTTACCCTTTTCAATAATTTGCTACCAGCTGATGCCTTCTTAGTGGCAGTTCTAGATACATCATTAAAACCAACACTACCTTTTTCACCATTTCCACTACCAACACTTAAATATATATCATCTTCATCTTCTTCTTGGCCTTTCTTTCTATCAAAATCTCCCCTAAATTCTACTTGACTCGAACCAGCACTACGTGTTACCATTGGATTTCTTACGTCAACTTTGCTTAATTGTCTATCATCACTATTAAAACTATTATATCTATTTACCACTGGACGACTATTGGTGCTCAAATTTCTCCGGATATTATTAGTATTGTTTACAAACCCATTATTGTCAATATTATCATAATTATTTCTTAGACTAGAAGAATTAGAAGATCTATAAGATATTGTCTTACCCCTTTGTACGCCCAAATTATGAGAAACAGTACCTACAGCTGGTGCACCATCCAAAAATGTGCTTGAACCTAAACCGTAAGTTTCCACCCCATGAACTTGTTGGGTCCTGTTTTTAGTGTCCATATTCTGTATATACTTTGAAGCAGAACTTCTTAAAGCATCTTTTGACGACGAATTTTTTGAGGAATATAAAAACGAATCATCATCAATATCATCTACGCCAAATACTTCACTCATAGCAGATTTCTTTGTAATAGCACCACCAATAGTACTATTTGGACCATCTACAGGAAACGCAAGTACTGGTGCAGATTTATTATTTTTATTTCTATGTGGAGCACATGCATCAAATGGACCATCGTGATGGAACGATCCACCAAATAGTCCAGTAACATCCAATTTATCTATTGTGTCCACATTTTTAGATACAATAGCCACACTTTTCCTTTTATCCTTTTTATTTCTAGAACTTGTCGAACTTCCATGGCTCCTGCTTGAATTATGATGTTGATGTCTTTGCGTTCTTTCAATGGTGCTGTGATGACGTTGTGGAAGCATTTCAGATGGTCGATTACCTCCATAATGATTATTATTATTATATGAATGCTGTATGGATGGAATAGAATTAGAATGATTTCTACTAGCCTGACCTAGTGCTTGTTTTTCTCTTGGATATTTATTATTAGAATTAAAATCTGTACTCTCCTCATAGGATGGCGGTGGTGGCTGTGAATTGATCTCTATACGATCTACATTTGCAAAACTATTTTTTAATTCTGATCCGTCACTTTGCTCCATATACCTTCTTCTTAGCTGTTCTTTTTCCTCCTTAGCAGTAATATGCTGTGGTCGGTCCTTATACTGTGGTGGAGAAAATTGTGCTCTACTATCTGATTCATACTGTTGTGGTGAAAATAACCCAGAATGTTCTGGGGTAATAGCTGCATCGTCAAGGAATGGGTTAGTAGAATTTCGTTTGGTCATAACAGGACGAGCTGCATATGTATCCGAACCATTAGAGTTATTGTACATTGAAGTTGTTTCCACCTTATTTTGACCTATCTGTGGAGTATCATATGGGTTCCGATTACTATTATTCGGATAGCCTGGTTGAACATTTGAAGTAACTTCATCAGTCCTAAAAGGATTTGTGGAAGAAAATGGCCTTGCTGATCCGGGTGTTTGTTGATATTCCATTCTTAATCAGGCCTTAATGTCTATACCTATCTATATATAAATATATGTATTTGACTAAATTAAATCCGAATAACCTGTATTCACAGTTGTATCTTTATATTAATATTTAAATAAGAAAAACACGCCTTCTTCTTCCTTTTCCTTTTACTCTTGGTTTTTACAGTCAAGTTGGGACAATACAGCCTTCTGATCACTCAACTCTCCTCAGCAAAATTTTGCTTACTTTTCTCTATTTTTCATTTCTTCACATCTTTTCTTCCAGAAGTTTTGAGGAGAGAAAGCTTAAAGCGATTATATAACAGTTTTTTTAGTCACGAGAGACGACTAGTGTATATATAACCATGCCAGTATAACAGTTATAATAATTATTGTACTAGTAATAACAGAACTACAGTGTGTGTCTTAGTTGTAAGTGTATTATGTTGGAGTAGTTCAGTAGTATTCAAGCTTGAAAAAGAGGGAGAGGGAAAAGTGGATGAAAGGAATGTTGTTTATTATTACTGATTCATGAGATTATAAAGATGTTCCATGCACTCGATAAGCTTTAATACAATAATAAAAGCTTTATACATACTAGAATAGATGTAAACAAATAATTGTACATGATTATATATATATATATGTATATGTATATATGTTCTTATTCATCTATAACCATAACGTCAACATAAATATTGTTGATGTGGCTATGATACTGAACCATGTTGATAGATCCATATTTGACCATACTGATTTATTGTTTTGTGGATCAATGAGTATCGGTAGGGCCCTTCTTTGACCATAATTAACAAATGCTGTACCAGTGGCATTGATCAGTGATTCCAAACCAGATCCATCTAGAGAGAAAAAACTGTAGGGAGAGGTGCTCTTCTTGGTTGTTGAAGTTCTAGATGTATCATAAAAGGATCTACCCGCACCTGATATCAAACCATTGGAATTAACAATGCCAGTAAACTGAGCTGGAACATCAGCTGCTGTAGTAGTCACATGTATGGACAAATGCGTTCTAGTTATTGCACTACGACAAGTAGCATATGGAATGCAGTCAGAAGTAATTGCTTGAATCGATAAGTTTTTAGCAGCACTAGATTTAGATACCAATGCAGAAGCAGAATTTGTCGCCACTCCTTGACTTGTTGAAATAGTTGTATCCAAAATGATATTTTTTAAAGTTTTTGCCTTTGCAATAGCCACGGAATAATTTTCCATATCAACAGCAATATATGAATTTCTGATAAATGATCTACCTAAGATACTAAATCCAATATCAATATCAGAAAATAGCTTTAATGAACATGCTGTACTGCCATCTGAAAAATGCATTTTCATAGATGTTTCAGGATCGATAGTTGTTGATAATAGATCTAGAAGTGGTACTTCAACTACTAATCCATCAAAGGTAAAATCTAAATGAGCATCTGTTTTAGAAATAGAACATGGAACTAACCATCTACCTAAAGATTTCACATAAGTAGCTTCTAACTGAATGGCAATTTGAATAATAGCTGAAGGGGGAAGATATAAACCACTAGTTGTAGAATCTAAAAGGACTGGACTCAAATACTGCTCTGATGTCACATTTACTTTACGTCCATTACGATCACTCATATATATAGGTCCCATTGGCAAGATTGGCAACCCAACAGTAGAAGTATTTGAATATGAACCAACATAAGGTATCATATTAAATTGATAAAATGAACCTTCGTATAAGGAGGCATCAACACCACCCAATAATAAAACACCTTCATAATCATTAGGTAAAGGCACCAAATGACCACTGGAATAATTATAAGTTCTATTCCCTAACCATAACGAATATGATTGAGTAGGAATAATACCATCAGATGTAAATTTTTCTAAAAACATTAAAGAATTATTTAAGGCTGAATTCCGTGATTGTATACGCTGTAAATGTACATTACCACCTAAACCCAAGGCCCCAATATCATCATCTGTATCCTCAATACAGGCTAATGAGGAATTCTTTAATTCTATAAAATTATTTGTCAAAACTACGTTTGAACTAATTGGTGTCATACCTTTTGATTTATTGATATTTTCAATATAAACCATCTCTATATCAGTAAAATTCCAATTATCTTTGAATATTGTTCCATTGAAATTTTGTCCACCATCCTGATTATCATCGAACTCCAGAGATGTAAATTCATCTATCTTGATTGAAGATGTGGATCCTCCTGGATAATATAATCCATCATTAAGACAGCCACTATTTAACTTGTTACATTGTGCATCCAATACTCCTGACAAGAACCAAGTGTATGGACTGGATGTATCTATCAACAATCGTTGTTTTTGAGGTGGTGTGCCAAGTGTAACGTTTATATAATAATCACCAGTATGCATATATCCAACTGTGAGTTGTGGAAGGCCATACTTTTTTATAGATGTAGAATTATTATTGCTTATTGAGGTTGACGTTGCAAAAACAATTCTCCAATGGAGACCATAGATAAGTTGAAGTATCAGAATCCAAGGAGAGACCATCTCGAGCTGTTACTTTATATTTGTATATAAAAAAAACAGAAAATGATATGCTAATGTCTCTAATACCTTAGT
The DNA here is from genome assembly GCF_036370985.1 of Arxiozyma heterogenica. Lineage (NCBI taxonomy): Eukaryota > Fungi > Ascomycota > Saccharomycetes > Saccharomycetales > Saccharomycetaceae > Arxiozyma > Arxiozyma heterogenica. Next base: position 432,900 of record NW_027042670.1, on the reverse strand, counting down.
GTCCTAACGTAACATTCGATTGTTGTTATACCACGTTCAACTAAAAGTTAACTGATGAGTTTACTTGTTATCATCCTCCCTCCCACAACAAATATCTGCTTCTACTTATTATATAAGATTGTGAGGCTCGAGATTATTTCAGCCATTTTTTGTGTATTTTTATTTTTAGATTTCTTTTAATTTTTTTCTCTTTAAGGTCCGAAAGTCAAATAAAAAAAAAGGCTTAAAGAATATTTTGACAACTCTTTGGGCTTTATTTGGGTTCTCCTTGGACAATATGCATAAACAAAAAGACATATGTTATTACAGAGATTGATTGTATGATGAGATAGTTATTGATATAACTACTAAAATATAGCTAGGCCATAACAAAAGCTTGTTTCTAGGTTTTTCACTGTTGATAAGAATATCTGAATGATTGTGTATAAATGACGATAAGGATCTGATTAAAATACTTGGAGAAGAAACATTACCAATCAGAATAGGCAGAAATTATACCATTGATATTCCAAAATATTACTCTTCTAAATGAAATGCAACTATTTTTTTGGCGGAGAAATTATATCGAGAAATAGATACTATCTTGGGAAAAAAATATAAATCATTAATGAACAAAGAATATGATGTTAACACAAAGTAGGTTCTAAACCTGTGCAGATAAAGCTTTTATGAATGTATGAAAGTACACATACAACAACAACGTGAGTAAATTATCACTAATGAATATATCTGATCGTAAGGTGGAAATTATATTAAAATCTTTTTATATCATTTGATATTTCAGCTACGATTTAGGATTGTAAATACAGTAACGTAAAAGTTCCAGGTAAATGAGCCATAAGACTTTCCATGGATATGAAAGAATTTAACTAGTATTTTTTTATGATGACGGAAGGACAAATAATGTACACTACTTATTTCATATTACTTGATTCCACAATAAGTGACAGTTTAAATGAAAAAAAAATGGACGAGATATTATCAGTGCATATGTAACTAGGGTCCAAACCAAGGTTGGGGACGTACAACTGGAAGATTTACAACAAGAAGAAGAAAAGAATTAAAAAAATATTTACTTAGTGTTATACGAGAAGACGTTAAACATATAATATTAGTTATTGAACTAAGAACTATAGAAAAATACACACTTAAAGGAGTTCTTTAAAGACAAAACAAACTCCATAAAAATTACTAAAAGATAAAATACCAGAAACAAAGTTGATTTTACAGTTAGAAAACACAGTGCCTATGTAGTCAAAATTGTCTATAGAAGTAATCAGCAGTCATAAAAATATTGAAACATACGTTTCAAGTCTTAATTTGTTACGATTTCTTTTAATTAAAACTAACAACAAGAAAATGAAATTGGAGATATTAAATATTAGACTCTCATTTCGTAATAAGAATGAAAGTCTTATTGCTATTCTCTTCTCAGGGAAACTATTTTTTTAATGGAAGAATATTTTATTTTTTTTTTCAACGAATGGATCTTCCGAAGATTTGAAGAAATGAAAAAAAATTTTAAAAGAGTTAAAAAAATAAGTGGTAAAGTACATATAAGTGTATACATTTACTTGATACAAAAAAAAAACAGGCCTCCGTGACTTAATGACGTTTACTATTACAATGAGCACTAAGTGCTTTAAATTTCATTACATTTCCGTATGTGACTGTTGCAAATAAACGCCTGTATTCATTTGATATGTATTAAACAGCTTCAATTATATTGTCATTGTCATTATCATTATTATTTTTATGCTATAAAAATTGTATTAAAATTCGTTGATCTTCTTCTATATTTACAATAGAAAGATGCTGATATATTCAAAACCCACAAGGATAGAAACATGATATGAAAAAATTATTGACTTTAGATATATATTCATATCTAGCAGATCTCTTCTACCGATAAGAAATATTTATCAAATTGTTTTGTGTACATTCACTGATACATAAACAGTTTATATGTTACATTTTGATGTGGATTTGTATTTGCTAAAATCTGATTGATCTATCTATTTAATCTTAAGAAGAAGGAATGAAATCTAAAAAGGTTTTATAAATTGACTAATTCAATGTAATATTATTTACTTACCTGACATATTTGTTTCTAAAGATAACCGTACTATAATTGCAATATATGTTGACAACAATTACCTCTAACCTGGCTCTGCTTTTTTGGTTTGAAAATATATATAAATTCTTTAGTGATCCTTTCTGGTTCAGTATGGAACTCAGCAACAACCAATTATCTTCACATTCTGTCCTTAACGCTTCTGGGAAATTTTTCACTTAGTAATTGTTTGATAAACAAAATAGTTTCAATACGCGATTTTTCATCAAATTCATAATTTTCCATATCACCGGCCATAGAATTAATCACAATGTTTTTGATCATTTCCTCTTCATCTTTATCTATTTTAATAACACCTATTACTTGTGTTACATTATCAAAATTCCATGCTTTGATATAGCTAGACAATGGTTTGAATCACATAGGAATTTCTTCAACTTTAGATAATTTCATGTTAAATTTGTGGTTGTAATTTTCAGAGCAATACTTAACAGCATATCTATTTAAGTTTCTAAAGGTGTAATAAAAACCATATTCATATTATCTAGACAAAGGTATATGGCTTTCATAAGTGTTTGTTTCTTGATTCGTTGGAATAAGATCTACCTTTTGTTCAACATCTATCTTCTTTTCTCTGTGAACATTATCTGTGTCTTTTCCAGTATTTGAAATCTTCTGTAGGGCTTCGACCAATTCCCCTAACTTTTTAGTCTTTTGTGTCTCTTCATTTACAGTCAAATCTATATTCAATATGACTTGTACAACTTCCTTTTTCAAATCTTTCGTTTGATCGTTGATGATTTTGTTGTTCCCAATATCTTTATCATCAATAACGGCGACACTACCATGTTGGAAGTTAGGGCACTTAGTGTCTATGGTAATAGTAGAAGTAATTAAGTTATGAAGATTGTTGGAAAATGAGAGTTTATTATTGTCATTTCCATAAGAATTATTTTTAATTAGTTTTTCTATATATTATGTGGTGTACAGATGTACCATACTATCAGAAAGACATTATACACTATATAATAAGTATATACATGTATTTAGTACAAAACACAATAAGCATCTATATCTTAATGATGGATATTATTACCATGGACTCTGAAGGCTCCAAATTCCAACAAAGATTTATTTTATCTTTATGTTTAAATACATATATACCGATCATATATTATTTTTCATAAAAAACTTCTTTTACTTCTTCAAGCAAGTCTTTTAAAAATTTTTCAATATTTTTGAATCTTTGAAAAAAACATTCGATGCAAAAAACTAAAATTTTATACTTATATTTATGGTACATTCATACGTCACACAATATACAAAAAACCTAAATTAAAAATAATTTTTAAGAAGATGACCATAATGGACTCTCATTTTCCAACAAAAATAAATCTTCAACCATCTAGATAAGAATGTGCTATATTTGAGTTATCTGATCACATCAATCTGCACGTCCCTGTATTCAATAATAAAGAAGCCAACGTCACCGAGATTACCTAAGATTCTAGCTGAATCTAGAATTACCTATTATGCTTTAAGTGCAACATGTTCACATACCTCTACTACTGCACCACCATAAACTATTATTCCAAATGTTCTATGAAGTTCCATTATATTATTATAACTAACAATAAAGATATGAGCTACCAATCCATTAATATATCATGTTGAGTAATTGATACATTAATAGACTTAGTGATCCAAACCCTAATATTTATTATAATAAGTGTACGACATATTAAAACAATAGATAGTTCTAAATTCATTCAGAATCGTTTATAAACTTAGTGGTAATAACTATTCTATTCCACAACAGCTAATGTTATAGTTTGGACTTAGGACTAATTCTTTAACAGGACTATTGAACGAATAGTAAGGGCAATAGCAAATATATAAGAACGTTATATATTGGAGAATTAAGGATTATTGCTTGTTTTTTCTATTTATGTTTTTATACAATATATAGATTATTTACAAAAAACGGTCATGGAAGATGATTTTTTATCTCCAGAAAACGTTGTCCTTTTATGTATTTTCTGGAGCTCGATCGATTATTCAGATTAGTACATTAATGACTTGACTGATTCAAACCCTAAAATTTATTACATTAATTTAGGTGCACTAGTGGATTAGAACTGCACCTCAATTCTCTAATTATGGTAATTATTATTCTATTCTACAATAGCTAGTGTTGTGAAATAAAATAGTTATAACCATCAAGATTACATAAGATCCTGAATGAATCTAGAACCAATTAGTGTATTAGTAAGCCATACATGTGCTACAACATTAGATGCTGCATAATAAAAAGATTGGATTACATAAGATCTTGGCAAATCTAGAATTTACCTATTGTTTTATTAAGTCCCACGTGTATTACTAATCACCATGATTAGAGAATTGGGATGCAGTTCTAATCCAGTAGTGCACCTAAATTAATATAATAAATTTTAGGGTTGAATCAGTCAAGTCATTAATGTAGTAACCTGAATAATCGATCGAGCTCCAGAAAACATATAAAAGGACAACGTTTTCTGGAGATAAAAGATCATCTTCCATAACCGTTTCTTGTAAATAATTTATATATTATATATGAAAAAAAGAGAACAACAAGCAAGTAACAAGTCAAGTAACTTCGAATAAGTACATTAGCTCGATATAAGCCGCTTAATATATAAGACCGTTTTAGTAATTATACTATCGACTATAGTTGATTACTGTCTCGATTATTTGAATTACTATTAATATTATTTGCGCTTCCCTGGAATACACAAAGAACTTCACCATACCATACTACAACAGCTAGCATGTTGTACGCTTTGGTAGCTCAGTAGGAAGAGCGTCAGTCTCATAATCTGAAGGTCGAGAGTTCGAACCTCCCCCAGAGCATCTATTTTTGCATGCATTATATAACGTAAAGTGTACATTATGATCTACTTTTTTTATGTGACATTATAGCAGAAGAAGCCCTATTACGAGAGCTGTAATAGATGACAACCCGATTACGAGGGATATACTCTTCTAGACATTAAAATAGACAGATATAGCTTGATTTTGTTGTCTATATATGACATATAGACTATACTCTACATAAAGAGTAAACTACTATATACAGATATACAGAAAAACATAGTTATATAAACAAGATAAACAAGAAAACAAGAGCGTCATCGTCGACCGAGGAGTTCACATGATCGTTTATAGTGACCTCCAGATTTCATATGTTACAAGAGCTGTACACTTTTAGAATATAAAATATAATAAATGATTCATAGTCATTATTCTCTAGTATATGCTAGATAAACTATATCGTACCCAAAGAGTGGTATAAGCAAATAAAAACAAAGGTAGATACGTAGTTTATCCATATAAGAGAAAACGAGAACGTAATTGTCAACTTAAAAGTTTGTTGAAGGTATATTAATGGAATATACCCATGATTCATATTTTGTTTCATGAACTATGTTAAAAATTCAAAATGTTGATTGATATAGACTGCAACAACATTTAGATATTACTATCTCACCTTATTTCCAAATATAGATGTATTAATATTTAAATAATATTTTAAAATCTATCATCCTATTGAAAAAAAAAGTTTGATTAAGACTGCTACCACATTTAATCCGTAACAATGTCAGGTATATTCACACACACATACACATATATATATATATATCAAATACACTTAAAAGAGGATAATAGCGAACATATATGAAATAATAACACGACCTAATTTACAATGCAACTACTATTTATTGTGGACACAAATACAGCATTTGTTAAACATATTTCCCTTGTTTTTCCATATATATAACTGTAATCTCTTTTATTAATGCTATTATATACTCATAAATATACATAAATTATATATACATATATATATATATATATATATAATGTCTTTTGTTAATGTCACAATACTGCAAATAATGATAATATCTCATCAAAGAAATCATTATGTAATTTTTCATTTTACTCTTTGTTTTATTGCTTCTCTTCAACCATAAGACACAGTTTCCTAATTAGGAACTTTGGCACGTGACCTCCTTACTTTCATAGTCAATCCTGTTTTTTGTCTTTAGTTTTTTTTTTGACATGGCAAATGAAATATTTCTTCTTTTCCTCATTTCTTTTACAATATAGTAAAAAGAACTGTATTTAACAGTGTTAAAGTCTGTCTATATTGACATTCAACGACCAATTGTAACACTACAATATAACCAATTATAAGATAGTCGATCAACTAAACAAAATTTTATTAAAGGTGTGCAAGTTTTGCCCTTTATCACTGTTATTTATTTATTTATTTATTTATTTTTCTTTTCCATAAGAAAACTATAAGGTTGAGTTAACCAGATTATATTTTCTTCATAACTTGAAATATTCATTTAGTATATTACAATCATATTTGCTATTTAGTTGTCAGAAAAAACAAAGAAAACACATACTTCTTCTAGAAAAGTATATAGGAATTTCCCATGTCATTTGTTGAGCAACTAGACAATCTGGTAACCAAGTTTGGCGACAAATCCACACTCCTCACAGACAAATTTACTATTCTTTCTGAAATTCAAGATTTATTGGATGGAAAATTCGGCAATGATTTCGAATTGTGTATAAACAAAATAGTCCCCTCCCTCGTTTCTGGTCTTAATGAAATCACAATTTCCTTTGATGAAAATTCTAACGAACATAAACTGAGACACAATATTCTAGAATTATTAAACTCATGTTTTAGTAATCAATTATCAGAGGAACTAGTTAATAATGTTTTGGATTGCTTATTAAATATATTACCCAAGGAAAATGAAGAGAATGGTATTATTTGTATGAGGATCTTAACTCTTCTATTCAAATCATTTAAAAATATATTACAAGAAAAAGTTGAACAATTTATATGCATAATTATCCAATGTTATAAAAATTCTCGTGAGTTAGTTAATAAGGAATTCGATCAAAATAACGATCTTCTTTCCAATGACATTGTTCCATTAAAAGATCCCTTGTCACAAAATTTATTAGATGAAAATATACACTCTTTTAACAGTGAGTTCTCTAATGAACTAACCACTATAAAAGATGATTTCTCTATGGCAGACAATGAAAATTTGACTGTAAAGAAAGATACTGAAACCGATAACAGTTATACAGCAAATGTTACTGCTGGTTCATTAAGAAGTACTATGCATTCTTTTAAGGTCTTATCTGAATGCCCAATTACAATGGTAACACTATATTCTTCCTATAAACAACTAACAAGGACTTCTCTACTTGAGTTTACTCCGTTAGTTTTGGAATTACTTAAACTTGAAGTTGACAAACAAAGATTGGCAAGACAAGAAGCTGAAGCTAGAGGAGAAAAGTTTACTGATGTAGCACCTGGGATCACCAATAGAGAAGTTTATTGTGAATTCATTTTAGCTCAAATTAAAGCAACATCCTTTTTAGCGTATGTATTTATTAGAGGATATGCCACTGAGTTTTTACAAGGTCATGCAGAATTTGTTCCTGATTTAATCATTAGATTATTACAGGACTGTCCATCAGAACTTGCATCTGCCAGGAAAGAACTTTTACATGCTACTAGACACATTCTCTCCACAAATTATAAAATGTTTTTCTTATCAAAACTTCATTATTTGTTTGATGAAGATGTTTTAATTGGGAAAGGTTTTACTACATATGAGATACTAAGACCATTGGCATATAGTACCGTAGCAGATTTTATCCATAATGTTAGAATGGAGCTTCGATTAGATGATATAGAAAAGACCATAAAAATGTATACCCGCTACCTGCTAGATGAATCATTAGCCTTTACTGTTCAAATCATGAGTGCAAAATTATTACTAAACCTTGTGGAAAGAATTTTAAAATTGGGAAGAGAAAATCCTCAAGATGCACCCAGAGCTAAGAAAATGCTTATGATTATTATTAATGCCTACATGACAAGATTCAAGATTCTAAATAAACAATATGATAACATAATGAAACGCCACAAAAAATACATTCAAACACGAGATGCCAATTCCAAAGAAATTAAGAGTTTGGTAGAAATAGAGGATATAGGTATAGACATTTACATGAAAAAAGTATTCAAGGTGAAAAATTCTAATGAAAATGATCTTCCTTCACACCAGTTATCCCATGTTTCAGAAGCCGACTCTGAAGGTGATATAAAAATGACAGATGACTTAAAAGTAGAAAATGACAGTCAAAATAAACAAAAAATTGATGATATATTTGATCTTCGATATTTCAATTCTATTAAAATCAGCCAAAATCCGAATACGGACCCCATCAAAGATGCATTCTATCTTTATCGTACCTTAATGTCCTTTCTCAAAACTATTATTCATGATTTGAAAGTATTTAATCCACCACCCAATGATTATACACAAAATCATACTAAACTATGGACTGCCATATCTAGAGTCTTCTCTTATGAAGAAGTAATTATGTTTAGAGAACTTTTTCATGAATGTATTATTGGGCTGAAATTTTTTGCAAACCCTAACCCACCACAACAGATCACGAAAAAACATTTTGATATCACTGTTCCAAGCCTACCTGTCACTGCGACAAAGGATGGTAAAGAATTAATGGAATACCTAGCTTTTATATTTATCCAATTAGATAGTACAACATTCAATGAAATTATAGAAACTGAAATGGAATTTATTTATGAAAGAATGCTAGAAGATTCTGCACTGTTACATGTTGCACAGTCATTCCTTACTACTGAAATTACATCAGCTAATTTCTTTAGTATATTATTAAGATTTTTAAATACCAAATTAAAAGATTTGGGAAATGTGGATTTCAATGAATCTAATGTATTAATTCGATTATTTAAATTGTCATTTATGTCAGTTAATCTATTTCCAAACACAAATGAATTGGTTTTATTGCCTTATCTAAACGACCTAATCTTAAATTCTATAAAGTATGCAACACAAACAGAGGAGCCATTAGTATACTATTATCTAATTAGAACATTGTTTAGAAGTATTGGTGGTGGAAGATTTGAGAATCTTTATAGATCTATTAAAACCATTCTTCAACTTTTACTTCAAACATTAAATGATATGATATTAACAGCAAAATTACCTCATGAACGAGAATTATATGTTGAACTTTGTATAACAGTACCTGTACGACTTAGTGTTTTGGCACCGTATCTTCCATACTTAATGAAACCATTAGTTTATGCTTTACAAGGATACCCTGAACTAATTTCACAAGGGTTAAGAACACTAGAATTATGTATTGACAACTTAACGGCAGAATACTTTGATCCTATTATTGAACCAGTCGTTGATGATGTCTTAAAATCCCTATTTAAGTTATTACAGCCTCAGCCATTTAATCATACTACAAGTCATACAGTTGTTAAAATTTTAGGGAAACTTGGCGGTAGAAATAGAAAATACCTTAAGCCCGCTAATGATTTAGAAATTAAAGATGAATTGAATTATGATCTTAATGCTTATTTCAAGGCTAAAGGAATGCCAAATGAATTCGAACTTTCTTTGACAACTGGTGTAGAGTCAGCCTTGGATATTATCATTAGTTACAAAGCAGATGTCAGTTACAAAATTAGTTCTTTTAACTATCTTTCAAAAATTTTGATGCTTTTTTTAAAATCCTCTATCGAATTTCCAAAAGATTATGCAGAATCAACCAAAAAAGTTTTTAAAGCTCAGACTTTGGATAAATATGATGTGGAGGAAAATTTTGAGTTAGGACAATCGAGACCTAAAAATGAATATTCATATCAAGAGAAACTTTTACTAAAACTATTAGAGGCGATGTTTATAGCAACTTCTATCAAAGAAATAGAAGGAGAAGCAACTCAATTGTTAAATCACATAACTGATCATTTTTGTTTATTGTATGTTAGCAATGTAGCATTAAGAAAAAGAAACTTAATGAATTTGTTTAACCTAGATATACAACAGCCTGATTTTTCATTAGATAGCACTACTTTGATTCATGCTGTTTCTTCATCATTAGCCAGTCACATTCCAGATGTGCAAAAAAGTGCAATATGCATAATCAATAGAATATACAAACAATCTGAATTAATATGTGGCAAAGAGTATGTTTTTGAATACTCACTAGTATACGAGCTAATAAAGCAATTTATGCATAATTGTTATAAAGAGGCATTCTATGATAAAAAGGCAGGTATTCTAGGTATCAAAACCCTCATCAACGACATTAAGATATCTGTTGATTTCCTTGGAAAGGCCCAACCAGATCTGGTTAATGCCTTTTTATTTGTTTTAAAAGATACACAAATTGGTGTTTCTACCCAAATAACAGAAGATGCCGAGAGACTATTAATTGAAGTTCTTAAAATTACTCTTAAAGGAGTATCAGAAACAGATTTGGATTCAAAGCTTCTTCATCATACTATAACTGATATATGTATCGGATTAAGCAACTCACAAACCAGCGTAAGAAATGCATGTCAAAAATGCCTAACAGTTATAAATGAGGTGACAAACATTCCTGTTGTAAAGTTAATAGACAGGTCAAAAAAATTTTTACTCTCACCAATATTTGCAAAGCCACTTCGTGCACTTTCTTTTACTATGCAAATTGGTAATATTGATGCTATAACTTATTGTTTAGGATTACCTGATACCTTTTTAACATTTAATGAAGAGCTTTTCAGATTGCTTCAAGAAGTTGTTGTTTTAGCAGATGCAGATGATGAATCATTGTCAACAATTCAAAGAGCAACTGAACATCAAACATCTGAACAACTTGTTCAATTAAGAATTGCATGTATAAAACTACTTACATTGGCTCTAAAAAAGCCAGAGTTTGCTATGGCTCAATCAGGTAACCTCAGAATTCGTGTGCTGGCTGTATTTTTTAAGACCATGCTAAAACCATCGACTGAAATTATTGATACTACATACGAAGCATTGAGGAGTGCTCTAGAAGAAAATTCTAAACTACCTAAGGAATTACTACAAAATGGTTTAAAGTCAATGTTAATGAATTTATCTGACCATCAAAAATTAACTGTATCTGGACTATACGCATTGTCTAAGCTACTTGAATTATTAATCGCATATTTCAAAGTCGAAATAGGTAGAAAGCTTCTTGATCATTTGGCTGCATGGTGTCGTATTGAGGTCTTAGATAGTATATTTGGCAAAGATATCAACAAACAACTCCCAACAGAAATTATTTTAGGTATTATCAACATATTCCACTTACTTCCACCTAAGGCCGACATGTTCTTAAATGATTTATTATTAAAAGTTATGCTCCTTGAAAAAAAATTAAGAATTCAATTAGATTCACCATTCCGTCTTCCTCTTGCTAAATATTTGAATAGATTCCACCATTCTGTCACAGAATACTTCAAAAAGAATATGGCGTTAAGACAGCTCGTAATATTTATGTGCAAAATCATCCAGTACCCCGAAGCAAAAGAACTTGCAGAATCGTTTGAAGCCGAAATTCCTAACTTCTATTCATATTATATGACCAATTTGTCCACTAACCAAATTAGGGCAGTTAGCTTCTTTGCTAACATAGTTGATTTATTTGACACTATGGCCAAGATAAAAGGTGAGGACTGGTTAAAGAGTCAAAGTAATATGGTGTTTCAATTAAAAGATATGTTAAATGCAACTTATCACACTATAACTTCCAACTCCTTTTTTGTTGACGAATTACAATTAGAACAGGCTATTTCAAAATTTCAACCATTATATTTAAAGACTATTTCCTATCAACATGAAGAACAAGACACCTTGCTATTGAGTTTCATTGATTTCTGTATTTTAACAAGTAATAAAGTTCCTCATTCAGTTCTTCAATTCATCTTTGACAAATACATGCTTTCAACAAAAAATAATGAATGTAATCAATTTTTAACAAAAGCCATTAGTCATATGGTAAAGTCAAAAAATAATGATATCCAGAAATATATTGCAAAAAATATTGTTAATAATATTTTAGTTTACCAGGGTGTGATGAATGGTTCCTTACGATTGCTATGTGATGATGACAAAAATTCTGTGGACTGGTTAACTATGATTCGTGATGATCTCTGGAAACCAAAAGATTCTAGCATCCTTACAATTTCCTCGGATAAATTAGATTTTTATAGATTTTTCCTACTTCAAATTACAGCTTCTTTTATAAAGTGGGCTCCTACTATTTTTACTGATCTTAGAAAAGATATTATTAAGTTTGTTTGGAACTTGTTAAAATCGGAAGATATTCTAATTAAGCAATCTGCCTATTATGTTATTTCCTTATGTATATCTAAATTCGATTTCCCTACTAATATCATTACACAAGTTCTTGTTGCCTTAATGAGAAATTCGAACAGCGAGGGTCGTTATTTAATTACACAATCTCTAAACTCTATTGCCCCTGTCATAAATAGAGAAATGAAAAAAACCAAATATCCTAAGGAATGGATTGATTGGATTAAACGTGTTCTATTTGAGAATAATTCAAGTCAAAATAATAACACATTATATCAGTTCATGGTAAATCATAGTCGTTTACTCTTTGATTCTAGACATCTATTTGTTTCCAACATTATCAATCATATGAATAAAATCACGTTTGTAAACAATGCAAATGCTGATATGCATGCACTAGCTATCGATCTGGCATCACTTATTTTAACCTGGGAAGAAATGGCCTTACAAGAAAGCAAATCAAACAAAGTCGATACAGATGGTGATATTGAAATGTCTAATGCAGAATTTAGTGAAAAAACCGCTCAAAAAGGCCAATATACTATTCCAATTCACCAAAGAGAACTTTGTATTTCATTTTTGATTCGTTATATCTGTGCGACCGACCATAGGGCAAGTGAAAGCGAGCATGGAATAAAAGCATTGAACATTCTCTCTCAGTTATTATCGCCAAAACATTGGTCAGACGTTAATATAAAATTATCATATTTTGAACGATTTTTTGCAAACGTCGACTTAGTATCTGAAAATACTGTGTATTGCTGCATCAATACCATAGATGTTTTGTATATATTTATCCATAGTCAACAGTCTCAATGGATCATGGAAAATTTGGCCATTACTGAATCTCTTTTAGAAAAATTGATCAAAATTAATCATCATGACATCCAAGAATCATTACAGAAACTATTGAACATCATCTTAAAGTCCATTAAACTTCATGAAAGTAGTATAGCCACACCAGAGGAGAAACCATTAAATACTTTTGTTAAGAACTTGATTGAGACAATAAGCACTGATCTACAAGGAACAACTTCTATCCCAGCTGGTGTCACTTTAGTATGGACTCTGTTTGTCAACTTCTCAGAATCCATTGATTCCTTATTACCTCTTATTATGAAAAGTTTTAATAAACTTTGTAAGGATCACTTGAGTACTTCTCAACCAAAGGATGCTATTGCATTAGAGGAGGCAAAAATAACTACCACTTTACTTGAAAAATTACTATGCCTTCTCTCAACCAAAATATCTGCTTTGGGAGATTCAAGACGTCCATTCTTATCGACAATCGCATTATTAATTGATCGTTCAATGGACCAAAAATTTTTAAGAAAGATAATCGACATTTCAAGAGTATGGGTGTTTAGTGACGAAATTTTTCCTACAGTGAAAGAAAAAGCAGCAATTCTTACGAAAATGTTAGCATTTGAAATAAGAGGTGAACCATCACTTTCCAAAATGTTCTATGAAATTGTTCTAGAACTATTTGATCAGAAAAAATTTACCAATACAGAGATCACGGTAAGAATGGAACAACCATTCCTAGTAGGATCCAAAACACAGGATCCTCAGATTAGAAAAAAGTTTATGTCAATTCTACAAAATAGTCTGGAGGAAAATATTAAAGAACGTTTATATTATATTATTCGCGATCAAAATTGGGAATTTATTGCTGATTATCCATGGCTTAATCAAGGCATTCAACTGTTATATGGTTCATTTGATAAAGATCATATATTAGAACCACGTCACAATAATACATTCTTCCTTTCTACCATGCTTCATGAGTACTTACCAAAAAATAGTGATATCAAAATAAATGATAATTTAGAGCCTTTGGAGAATTTCATTAATGATCACAAAAAACATATGGAGAAATTGTGCACAATTAAGGCATGGGATATTTTAGAACCATTAATCGAAATATTCTATCAAAGTCCAAAAGCTATTCAAAAGACCTGGTCTAACCTTTTTGTTCAAGTGTATCAGTGCATACCAAGAAGTGAAAAGTATGGATTTGTGCGTTCTTTGATTACTCTTTTATCAAAACCATATCATTCAAGACAGACAAATACAAGATTCAACGTTATAACTATGCTACTTGAATCAATAAGTAAAATAGATAGCTTAGAAATTCCACCACACCTCTTAAAATACTTAGCTATATCCTACAACTCATGGTACCAATCTATCAATCTCCTAGAATCTATGCAAGAGAATCCATCTATAGATAATGTCAAAATAATAGAAGCTAATGAAGATGCCTTGTTAGAATTATACCGTAACTTGCAAGAAGATGACATATTTTATGGTTTATGGAGAAGACGTGCCAAATTCAATGAAACCAATATTGCTTTATCTTATGAACAAGTTGGCTTATGGGACAAAGCTCAACAACTTTATGAAGTTGCTCAGGTAAAGGCTCGAAGCGGTGCATTGCCCTATTCTGAATCTGAATATGCTCTTTGGGAAGATAATTGGATTCTTTGTGCAGAAAAGCTTCAACAATGGGATATTTTGACAGAATTAGCCAAGCATGAAGGATTCACCGATTTATTATTGGAGTGTGGTTGGAGAGTGGCTGATTGGAATGCTGATAGAGAAGCACTAGAACAATCTGTGAAAAGTGTTATGGATGTTCCAACACCAAGAAGACAGATGTTTGAAACCTTTTTGGCTCTTCAAAACTTTGCAGACACCGGAAAAGGAGACCAAGAGATTAGAAGATTATGTGACGAAGGAATTCAATTGAGTTTGTACAAATGGGTATCCTTACCACAAAGATATACATCTGCCCACAAATGGCTTCTACATGGATTTCAACAATACTTAGAATTTCTTGAAGCTACACATGTTTTTACAAACCTCCATACTACTACTGCTCAGAACATTGATTCTAAGGCTCAAGAAGTAAAAAGAATATTTCTGGCCTGGAGAGATAGATTACCCAATGTTTGGGATGAAATTGATTTGTGGAATGATTTAGTTACATGGAGGCAACATACATTCCAAGTAATTAACAATGCCTATCTTCCATTAATTTCTACATTACAACAAAATGGTAGCAGCAATGCCATCAACACACATGCCTATAGGGGCTATCACGAACTTGCCTGGATTATCAATCGTTTTGCACATGTTGCTAGAAAACATAATATGCCAGATGTATGCATAAATCAACTTGCAAGAATATACACCCTACCAAATATTGAAATTCAGGAGGCATTTTTGAAATTACGTGAACAGGCAAAATGCCATTACGAAAATATGAATGAATTGACTACAGGTCTTGATGTTATTAGTAATACTAATCTGGTTTATTTTGGTACTAGTCAAAAAGCAGAATTTTTCACACTTAAAGGTATGTTCTTGTCAAAATTAAAAGCATATGATGAGGCGAATCAGGCTTTTGCTACTGCAGTTCAAATTGATTTGAACTTAGCTAAAGCGTGGGCTGAGTGGGGCTTCTTCAATGATCGCCGTTTATCTGAAGAGCCCAACAATATTAGCTATGCTAGTAATGCAATTAGTTGTTATCTTCAAGCTGCTGGTCTTTACAAGAATTCTAAAACAAGAATTTTATTATGCCGTATTTTATGGTTAATAAGCATGGACGACGCTGCAGGCTCTTTATCCAAGGCCTTTGATTCGTTCAGAGGTGAGATACCGGTATGGTATTGGATATCATTTATTCCACAACTACTTACATCATTATCTCACAAAGAAGCTAATATGGTTAGACAGATTCTAATCCGTATTGCAAAGACCTACCCACAAGCCTTACATTTTCAACTTAGAACTACAAGAGAAGATTTCGCAGTCATTCAACGTAGAACCATGGCTGTTCTTGCAGATAAAGGAAGTAATTTAATTACATCGCATAACGAAGACACCCGCCAACCTTGGGAATACCTTCAAGAATTGAGTAACATATTAAAAACTGCATATCCATTACTTGCTCTTTCTTTAGAATCTTTAGTTGCTCAAATAAATGAAAGATTTAAAACAACTACTGATGAAGACTTATTTAGACTAATAAATGTTTTGTTAATAGATGGGACATTCAATTATAATCGTTTACCACTTCCAAGAGAACATTCAAAGCTTCCAAGCAATACAGAAACAAATTTAATGAGACTTTCTGAAACATTATTAGATCCCCATATTAGACCCAAATTTAATGCTGATTTTATCGATAGCAAACCAGACTTTGAAGCTTATTTAAAACGATTACGTTATTGGAGAAAAAGATTGAAGTGTAAACTTGACAGAGCTCCTCAAGTTGAGTACCTTGAACGTATTTGCCCAAATTTAAGCAATTTCCACCACCAAAAGTTTGAAGAAATTGAAATTCCTGGTCAGTATTTGTTAAATCACAACAACAACCATCATTTTATCAAAATTGCTAGATTTTTACCTGACATTAAATTTATACGTGATACTCATGCGTCACACAGAGTTATTAAGATTCGTGGCCACGATGGTAGTATCCACGAATTTTCAATCCAATCTCCTGCTGCCAGACACTCAAGAAGAGAAGAAAGAATGTTCCAACTATACCGGTTATTGAATGAAATATTATCTAAGAACGTTGAAGCTAGAAGACGTAATATCCAATTTAGCATTCCAATTGCTGTACCATTATCTCCTCAAATTCGTTTAATGAATGATAGTTCATCTTTCACGACACTTCACAAGATTTATGACGAGGCTTGTTCTAAGATGAATATTGATCCTGATAATATTCAAGACTTTATTTTCAAAGAATTAAACAATGCTTACGATAAATCATTGCCAACACCCGATATAACATTAGTGAAAATTGAGATTTTTAATTCCATTCAATCTCTATACATTCCTTCCTCAATGCTGAAGAATTACTTCACTAACTTATACAATCAATTCGAGGACTTCTGGTTATTCCGTAAAAACTTCGCATCTAAATATGGCTCATTTACACTTTTGTCATATATGACAATGATTAATAATCGTACACCAAGTAAGATTCATGTCGATAAAAAATCAGGTGATGTATTTACATTGGAGATGCTACCATCGAGGTATCCATTTGAGAGAGTTAAACCATTACTGAGAAATGCTGAAATCAACCTCCCACCAGACGCTCCAATTTTCCATAATAACGAACCAGTACCATTTAGACTAACACCAAACATTCAAAAATTGATTGGTGATTCCGCATTAGAGGGCATATTCTCGATTGATCTATTTACAATAGCAAGGGCATTGCTTGAACCAGAGAACGAATTAAACACTTATCTGACTTTATTTATCAGGGATGAAATAATTTCATGGTATAGTAACTTACACCGTCCAATTATTGAAAATCCACAATTGAGGGTTATGGTACAAACTAATGTTGACTTATTAATAAAGAGAGTAGCACAACTTGGACATTTAAGCTCTACTCCGACAGTAACAACCCAAGTTGTCTTGGATCTGATTGCATTAGCCGTTAATCCAAGAAATTTGGCTGCTACAGACGTAAGTTACATGGGATGGTTTTAGATATAATTATTATGAAATAGTTTTATTAAATCTATTATACTAATCCTCTATAAATATGTTATGTATCTGATGCTATTTTGTATATTGCTGCTATTATTATTACTAAATATAACCTGCAATTTAAGTAAAGAATTAATGTGATATAAAATATCGACTTTCAACCATTAAAATTGCAACAATAATTTATAATAGTTCTTGTAATGAATATTAAAATGCAAATATACATGACATTGCGTTATATACATGGTTTCATTTATTTACTTAACTGTTGGTCTACAGCAGGTTAAAATTGCTAATTCAGTTATTCATATTTCACATTTAATTTATTCAAACAAGCTGAAATCTCATTGAAAACAGCCTCATCAGATTCTTGTCTATCCATAAATAAAATATCCGAGTCCAAACTATCATCTAAATTAGAATCCTCATTTTCGCCAACTTTTTCACTATTATGATCATTTACAATTTTATTAATATTTAAATCATGAACCCTCGAAGGAAGTCTTTGTGGGGGTAAACCTTCCTTAATTACACTGTTAATTTCCATAATTATCGATTTATTTATATTTTTAGGTATCGGCCAATCAAATCTAATAACATAGTACAACAATATGAAATGATTAAGATTAAAATTTCCTGAATATATTTTTTCATACCATAATCTTGCGTCAGAATATCTTTTTAAATGAATTAATTTTAAAACCATTGAACAACAGATGTTGAAATTCAATGGTGTTCGATTTATTTGCATGATATTTAATAATTTTGAAATCTGGCTCATTGACAAATATTTATAAGATGATTGAATCAATAATGTAGATGGACAATTATGATTAACATAGGATTGTGGGATCCTTTTATAAAAATCATCATGATGACTTGTCTTAGTTATATTTTTATTTTTACTAGTAACAATTCTAACTGTTTTAGCTAATTTTTGAGAATAAAAATCTAAAAGTATCTCATATGCTAATTGATGGTCGTTGAGCTCAAAGATAATATTTTTTAAAAATTGTATCAATACGCCAGAATCATTTTTCCAAAAATAATAACTCTTTCTAGAAGAATTCAATTTATTAATATAATTATGATATAGTTTTAAGAGGACATCTTTATTACACTCTTTTGATAATATCATACTATTCTTTTTTAATACTGTTAGATACAATTCAGTGAGTACTGGAGCCAAATCATCAATCTTAAATTTAAGGTTTGTGTTTAAAAATTGATTTAACGAATCACTCGTCAATATTTTTAATTCAAGTGGAGCCAAAGTCGATACTTCTCCATTAAAGATCCATCCAATCAGCCCCAAATCATTTAATATTTGTTCCATGTTAGGTGATCTCACAGAGGCTATTAAGAATTGGATACTTAATTTAGGGTCATGGAATGCTCGCAGAGTAGTTAATAATTCCAATAACAATCTTTTTTGGAACTGAAAACTTGTAAATAATGTATTCAACAAAGTTTTAGAACCATCATTTCCAACTTTAATCGATTTATTGTTTAAATATGATATCATTTGGAAAATTTCATCATTTTGACCATTAATTCTTAATAATTTTAGAATCTGTAATAAAGGTTTATTTAGGATTGCCAAATTTCCAATAGTAGTTGAAGCTAAAGAAACAGAGGTAGTTGATAAAGAAGAAGAGGAAGGTACTGAGAGTGTTAAATTATTCACAGATTCAATAATTAATTTAAATATTGGTAAAACTAGTTTCCAATTATTTAAATTCGATAAAACAGTCATTAATTCAACAAGAAATTTGATGAAGGACCTTTGTAAGTTCAATCTTCTTTTATTTTCAGTTAAAAAACTTTTGTTGTTATTTTTAGTTTGTAGTTGGTTTAGTTTTTCAATTAAAGCTGTTAAATAGTATGGTACAAATCTCCAGTTACCTCTTTTGATGACATTATTAGTCAATAGAATCATTGTATCCCAATCGTAGATTGATATAAATTTTTTAATAAAATCATTTTGACATAACTTATAGTGATCATTTGTTGTTTCAGCCTTATTATTATTAACATTATCATTGCTATCAGATAGTGTAAAATTATCAATTAAGTATTTTTCTAATGTGACTAATTGAATGTCTAATTCAGAGGATTGCAATAATTTATGAATTAGCCTTTTAGAATAGATAGATGAAGTCAAGTTAATGTTCCAATTAATCATGTTATTAATATGATCATATATTTGATCCTTAGATAAATTTTGATAGAACCAAAGATGAATTGCATTAGATAAATAAATAGTCTTTAAATCTCTGTTAATATTAGTATTATTATTACCAGCTTCATGTTTGGAGCATGAGTGATATTGAAGTTGGATAGTTTCATACAGTTTTATTAGTTTGGAATTAGTTTTTAGTTTATTTTTGTTTAGAATTCTCAAAAGATTTGCTTTAAAATCAATCCAATTATAATCCTCATTTGAAACTAATAAAGAATTGGTAAACTTATTACCAACTGATGATATAGAATAATATCTATGTAGAATTCCTGATCTATTATGAATACTAATAAATCTTAAAGAATTGCTAACAAGATTATTGCATCTTTTGGTGAAAGATCTAAATGAAATCCTAGTCCTAGAATCAAAAGAATATATGCATGTTGTATGAAAGCCTCTTAAACCAGATTGTATAAATCTTAACCATATTGTCATAATGTGACATTACCCGTAAATTTTCTACTTTATATAATTGGGATTCCAGATATACACTGATTTGAATGAACACTTAAAAAAAGAAAAGAAAATTTTGATAATTTTACAATCAAAACAAATCACAGTATTAGAATGTAGTGATAACGACTATTCACTACATTAATGTATACACATATATTTGTAAATTCCAACAGAGCAGTTTTTAGTTAATATAGTCATATATGTATGTGTAAGTATTGATTGTCAATATTTGTTTCCATTGATAATTCTCGAGCTCTCACCATTATAATCCATCAATCAAACAATAGCTGGACCTAAAAAGAAAAAAAAGAGAGAAAAAAAGAGAAAAACAAGAGAGAAAAAAAGAGAAAAACAAGAAAAACATATTCTTTGAGACCTACGTTTTATTTACAAAACCTTAGTAAAATACAATATAGTTACACGAAAACCCTAACTAATAAAGCAAACAAAAAAGCAAAATAATTATATAAAAAATACGCCCTTTCTTTCACGTGACTACTCCCAGCCAAAGGCCAGCCAAACGGCTCATAATGTGCAAATGCAATAGAATTAGGTCTATTTATTTTGGGGAAAATGGACACAATCCTTTTTATTTTTTGTTCATGTCAACTTATTTCCTAATTTAGCAATTTGAACCAGTAAATGGGTGATGGAGCCAGATTTAGTTGTGCAGAAACGTATTATATTATTTCATTACTAGATACTAAGAATAAGAAAGGGAAAACGTATGATGAGTATAATAAAGTAAAAAAGAGACAAATGTCCATCGATATCTTCTATAATAATAACGTACTCAAGTTACTGGCCCTGCAATAAATGAGATCTTTTTTCATGTCGAATAAATGAATAAACAAACACAAACTATATATAGACAAACGAGATTTATTAATTAAAGTTATAGTGATTATCTGATCTGTATGATCTCTTATCAACCGTGATTTTTTGTATTCTGGATAATATAATAAAACTACTTTTTCTGTATCTTCCCATATCTGTTTTTCTAATGCCAAGATCTTCCGACTAAATCTAACTTTTCTTCTTGTATAACCTTTTCAAGACCACTGAAGGCATACTGCCATTACTATTGTTATTCTTACTTGGAAAGCATAAGCAAAGAAATAAAGATACACAGGAGAGCTATTACCAACTATCAAACTGATTCAATTAATAGCATATAACTTCACAAGAAACTGTTTTTTTTTGCTGAGCTATTAAGAGTATTTTCTGTGTAAAAAAAGTACGTAACCAAGAACAAATGATCCCGGACGCAAATAAGAATATCAATCATTATTACAAGATCGATTTAGATCAAACTAAAAGACCAAGTGAAAATTTATATCATTTATTACACAAGGATTCAGTATCGAACAGCAATTGGAATCTTAAAAATAAACCTAGTTTCTGTTCGTTTGTTTCAAGTGTACCATCATTAAATTCGATCGAAGGAAATCAATCTATTCTATCGAAAGAATCTATAGCATCAAATTCTACTACAACCTCCCCTAACCTTAGCACTGCTAACACTGATACTACTACCACCAACATAATCCCCCCTGATCAATGTTGTAACCACCATTATTTAACGCCATCTCAGAGATATAGATTAAGAAAGAATCAGAATCAAAAACAATTAAGAAATTACATATATAACAAAGATTTATATTCATATGAGAACAAACATCAAAACCAAAAGGAACTAGAAGATCGATCAGAAGTGGCTCATTCGTATGCTTGCAATATCGATAATGATATAGATGATTCAATACTCTGGAATATTCCAAAGACCCACTACCCTTATTTCAACCCTTTGAATTCAAAGAATGTTTTAGCCACTGTGACAACTATACCAGGTATTAATAATGGAAATGAATATCCATGCAAGGATGAAAACAAACAAAAAATCAATCCTTCTTTTAATGAGTCGAAAATTATATCTGATATGGTCAGTACTCTATCAAATCAATATACTATTGAAGTTTCAAAAAAAACACATGATCGAGTCAAAGATAGGTATCAAAATATAAAAAATTTGCCAATTGAAATAAAAGAATTGAATTCAATGGGGTTAGAAGATATGAAATGTGTATCTTCGAATAAATTGAAATATTTGAATCAAGGTAGACCTATTTGGTTACCACCAAAAACAACTCATGAGATTGAAAAATATAAGACTGAAATGAAAAATTGTATGGATACCATATATAAAGAAGAGATGGTGAGACATAAATGGCTAAACGATTATAAATTGTTCATTGAGAAAAGTTATGGAAGATTATTCAGTTATAATAACAGCAGTAGTCATAGTAAAGTGGGTAGGACAAACTGGATTCAAAATATAAAATTTCTTAAACAAATTATAAAAAAAATCCCATTACCATATGAATTAAGGTATGATATATATATGGATCTATTAGACAAACCAGAACATTTTGAAGATTTCGATAAAATTTATAATAAATATGAAAGGATTATTCAAAATGATAGCTACCCGTATGATAAGTTGTTGGAGATAAAAGTTTTAATTCAAGATAAGATTGAAAATAAAAAAATTTTAACAATTGATGATCAAAAGATCTTATCTACAATATTTTTCTTACTAAAACTTAAATCCATATCTAATCAAGGGTTAATTAAAGGCGATGAAATAATCATCCATCATTTAATTAAAATGAATAAATTATCAATAGAACAAATATGGAATTTATTACAAATAATACAATATAATATTAACAATAACAATAATAATAGCAACAACAACAGCAACAATAATAATCTATATGAAAATGATTATGAATGGTATTGTCTAGAAACACCTAGAATCATGAAATTATGGGATACTAGGAATGACTATAAATATACGTATTGGTGGGATATAATGGAAAGAATTGATAATATTGATCTTTTCTTTTGGATTCTTGATACTATTGTTGTTATTACTAAAGATTTTACAAATAAGACTCGGTTAGCTCCAACACAAAGTTTGAAATTTATGATATCATTACCACTGTTAATTACAAGAGATTATCATTATGGATGGGACTCATTAAGTTTGATTCATGATACAAGTAAGTACAGGTTATTATTTCCTGGAGATGATTCTACAGATTTATTATACAAAAACTATCGTTTCATGTGTAAATTATGGGGATTAGCAAATACCCTTTAGTTTCTAAAAAAAGAATACATACAAACGTAACATGTATATATGAGTATATATAGAAAGAGATTAGCACAGACATCAACGAAACAAAGAAGAGAAGAGTAAATATATTCTTTTTTTCATAATCTTCTTCTTATATTAATTACACTAATAACAATGAACAGGACAATAAAAAATAAAAGAACAAATGAATCTATATACATTTTTTTCCTTTCTCTTTTCTTTCATTTCATCACTTTGAAGATTTTTTTTTTATTTTTATTTTTCTTATCAGATTGAGTAATTATATATTTAGATATATTGTGACTCAAAAATGATAAAAAAAGAAGAAGAGAGAAGAACAGATAGATTTCATATAAAAAAATACATACATACACATATATACTGGGGTTAGTAAGTATATTCTCATAGAAGAATGGAAAGTTAAAAAAAAATGATTAGTGATTCATTATGGTCAATCATATCCAATATAAATGGTAGTATATCCTTCTGTGCATCTTTTATATCATTATTCCCACAAATCATAGAAACATACCATGACAAGACAGTGGCTGGCCTGTCGCCATATTTCTTACTGTGTTGGTTACTAGGGGATATCACATCATTAATTGGTGCATTATTGACAAACCAGTTGATGTTTCAGATCCTATTGGCTGTATATTTCTTATTGAATGATTTATTTGTATGTGGACAGTACTATTATTATGGTATAATACACAAGAATAAATTAGCCACTATGGGTCATGAAGCTGTTCCTGTATTAAGTCAAGTCAGTAATAGTGGTATAAGTAATAAGAACAACAATAAAAATAATAACAGTAACGATCATAATAGTCAATTGATGCCACAAGAAAACGCTATTGATACCAGAGAGACTACCACTAACAATAACACAATAGGAAACGCGCAATTCTTAACTGGATTAATAACTGTTGCATCGAACACAGTGACTATGGCAGCTGCGATGAGATTTAAAGGTACCAATGCAATATCACCATCATCATCGTCATTATTACTATTATCCCAATTAAATCCGATGAGTGGTGATAGTAACAACAACAACAACAATCATAATAGTAATAACAATTATAATAGCAATAATAATAGCAAGCATATTATACATAAAATAATATACAACGATCCGACAAGTATAGGACTAATATTATCCTGGATAGGAGCCAGTTTCTATGTAGGAGCACGTATCCCACAGTTAATCAAGAATTATCAACGTAAGTCAACAGATGGGCTTTCGCCATTCCTTTTCGCTACTACGTTGTTGGGCAATGTGACATATGATATTAGTATCTTGACTAGTTTGAGTTTCATTCACTGTGATGATAAGATTGAATTCCTTAAAAGAGCGGCACCGTTTATATTCGGGAGTGCTGGTACAATTATATTTGATTTGATATACTTTTATCAATATTATATTTTGTATGCAGAGGACGTGAAATTAAGAACATTGGAAAGAGAACTATTGTCACCAAGAGTCAGTGAAGAGACGCCATTATTATCCTAACGTGACGGTCTGTACGATCCATACATACGTATATGCATATATACATACATACATACATTCATACATATAGATATGCATGTGTGTGTACATCAGGGATAGTTTGAACAGGTTGCTACAACCTTCTTTAGACCTCTTCCAAAATTTCTCAACCTTTTACAATTCTAGACACCATGTATTAGTAAAACCTACCATTATACATAACGTAAGCCAGATATTTTACAAAATGAAGCAGAACTTTCTTGGAGGATATAAAAAAGAAAAAAAACCATTTTGCTCGAGTACACAAAAGAACAAAAAGAAAAAAAAGTTAAAATAATGTGTTTGGTGTAGGAATGTTACACCCCTTGATTTGGGAATATTCTTGGCAAATCGATGATCTTTTTTTTTTTTGTTTTAGCCAGCTGGCCGGGCCCGTACTTTTGTTTCTATGCCACTATGTTACCCTACTACTATGTTATCCGGTTGATCTGGCTGTCTGTTGATCTGTCTTTCTGGCCCGCCAACCCAAGTTATTTGGAGGACTTGCCTGCCTATTTTGCTCGAAAAATCGTTTACTTTTTTTTTTATTTTTCTTTCCTTTTTGTTTAACTTAACAATCTCGATCTGGCCCCTTTTGGACATCCCTCCCCCTCTTTCTCTCGAATGAGTAAGCAGTTCTTAATAATCGAGTCTTGTCTTGTTGATTACTCAGCTAACATAATACAGGATTACCTGATCTCTTTTTCTCTCCGTTTTTTCTTTTTTTCTTTTTTTCTTTTTTCTTTTTTTCTTTTTTTCTTTTTTCTTTTTGAAAACATCCTTTCAATGCTTACTAAGTGCCTCTCATCCTTTCACCTTTTCACCCTCTCTTTGTCTCTCGTACTTTCTATTCTTTTTCGTATATTTAATATACAAATACAAATATATATATACAAACGCACACATAGACGCATACACACACACATATATATATACGCGTATATATTCCAACTTTTATATTCTTCGTACTGTCAATCTCTTAAACATATTTTTTCCATCTCTTTTTGTAATAGTATTTGTTCAATTGAACAAAAAAAACCATAAAACTGTACACTAATATTAATCAATCAATATCACAATTATCAAACCGGTTTTAAGATTCTTACGTACTAATAGTTCAATCAAACAAAACATAAACAGAATGGCTCATAATAAAGTTACTATCATTGGTTCTGGACCAGCTGCCCACACCGCCGCCATCTATCTAGCTCGTGCCGAAATTAAACCTGTCATGTATGAAGGTATGCTAGCTAATGGTATCGCAGCAGGTGGTCAATTGACTACCACCACAGAAATTGAAAACTTCCCTGGTTTCCCACAAGGTCTAACCGGTTCCGAATTGATGGACAGAATGAGAGAACAGTCCGTCAAATTCGGTACTGAAATCATCACTGAAACCATCTCTAAAGTCGACCTATCCTCAAGACCTTTCAAACTTTGGACCGAATTCAATGAAGATCAAGAACCTATCACCACCGATTCTATCATCCTAGCTACTGGTGCCTCTGCCAAAAGATTACACTTGCCTGGCGAGGAAACTTACTGGCAACAAGGTATCTCTGCCTGTGCCGTTTGTGATGGTGCCGTGCCAATCTTCAGAAACAAACCTCTAGCAGTTGTCGGAGGTGGTGACTCTGCCTGTGAAGAAGCCCAATTCTTGACCAAATATGGTTCCAAGGTCTACATGATTGTTAGAAAGGACTATTTGAGAGCCTCCACTATCATGCAAAGACGTGCTGAACAGAACGAAAAGATCGAAATCCTTTATAATACCGTCACATTAGAAGCTAAGGGAGATGGCAAGTTATTAAACGAATTGATTCTAAAGGACGTCAAAACCAACCAAGAAAGATCTTTACAAGTCAATGGTCTTTTCTACGCCATCGGTCATACCCCAGCTACTAAGATCGTTCAAGGCCAAGTAGATACCGATGAAGTGGGCTACATCAAGACCGTTCCTGGTTCTTCCTTGACTTCTGTCCCTGGTGTCTTTGCTGCAGGTGATGTTCAAGATTCGAGATATAGACAAGCCATCACTTCTGCTGGTTCTGGTTGTATGGCTGCTTTGGACTGTGAAAAATATTTAACTGAGCTAGAATAAATTTTTTGATCATGCTCCCATGCAAGGATTTGTTATATCTCTATTATTTATTTTTCCACATATACACGCACTCTCTCATATACATAACCTTCCCTCTCTTTCATATGTATATCTTGTATACTGCATATAAATGAATAAATCTGTACTTTACTATATTCTTTCTGCCTTTTTTATACCCTCTCTCTCTCTGTTTTGTTTTCTTCTTCTTTTTTTTCCTTTCTATATATATGTTATCTGTATATATATATATATGCATGTGTATATAGTTGGATGACTCATCTTTCTTTCCTTTATCTCTCAATGTTCGTCTTATTTTAATAATTTTATAAGCCTGTGCTCCAGAAAATAAAGAAGGAAAAAAAAATTGAAATAGAGATAAAAATAGTATTAATCTAGAATAGGATTCTTTCCTCTGCTTAGACATTGTTCACACTCATACACGACCATAAAAGAAAAATAGTATCTCATACAATATTCGTATACTATAGATCTAGTTATATTAAAATTACGATATTCAATAATATAAAGAACTATAACGAAACAAGAAGAAATGGATACGATTGTCCAGAACACAAATAAACTATTAACTTCGCCTCCAAGTTTAACTCCAAATGATTTATATGAAACTATTAACATTATAATTCAGATATTAGATACAAATAATCCTAGTGATGACACAGAAAATGCCAATATGATCAAAATTGCAAGTTTTCTGTCATGTCTTAGAACCACTGGCCTGGATCATAAAGCCGAATATATTGTTCAAGCAGCAAAAGCCGTACTAAATTATTCCCATCTGGTTCCACCTCAACCGATAAATTATGATACCACAGACAATAAGCAACTAGTAGTTATGGATATTGTAGGTACTGGTGGCGATGGACAAAATACTTTTAACGTTTCCACATCGTCTGCGATTGTAGCGTCCGGGATTCCAGGTATCAAAATCGTAAAACATGGCGGGAAGGCATCCACATCGAATAGTGGAGCAGGTGATTTGATCTCTAGGTTAGGCTGTGACCTATCAAAGGTTAATTCAGTTACTGTACCTCAATTATGGTCCAACAATTCGTTTTTATTTCTTTTAGCTCCATATTTCCATAACGGAATGAAATCTGTTGCATTAATAAGAAAACTGATGGGTATTCCAACTATTTTTAACGTGCTAGGTCCCTTATTGCACCCAGTGGTGTCAACTGTAAATAAAAGAATTCTTGGAGTCTATTCCAAGGAATTAGGATTCGAATACGCAAAAGCAGCATCTTTGATGTATCCAAATAATGAAATTTTTGTAGTTTGGGGCCATGTTGGATTAGATGAAATATCTCCTATTGGTAAAACCACAATTTGGCATGTTTCAAATAATGAAACAGTGAACAAAAAGAATCAAAATATTGAAGTATTCGAAATTGAACCATACATGTTTGGCTTGAAAGAACATCCATTATCTGAATGCTTATCTTTAGGTCCGATTGAAAATGCACATATATTAAAAGATGAAATTTTATCAGGTAAATACAAGTTGGGTGATAATCATCCAATCTATGATTATATTTTATTAAATACTGCTGTGTTATACTGTTTAAGTGTTGGGTCTCGTGATTGGAAACAAGGTATTTCGAAAGCAGAAGAAAGTATACAATCTGGTAGTGCATTGAGGTCATTATCAAGATTTATTGATGAGGTTAAAGGTCTTTAAATAACAATAATTGTAATACTACCATTATTACATTACTATTACTATTACTGCACATACACACACATCCATATATAGACACTTCAGATATAACCATATATATACATATATATATATATCATATCACGTGTTGAAATCTAATGTATCAGATTTCTAATTAATTGTAAGTAATTATTCTACAATAGATTCGGTAGTCAATAGGGCTGTTGAATCCTCATCAAAATTTCCAACTTTTCCTATCAAACCCCTCCTTAAAAAAAGTTGATATTGGAAAAATAAATGCAAAACCCTAACTCATTGGCACGAAAACTATTTCTTTTTTTTTTCGTTTTTTATTTTTTCCCTTCTTTTTCTCATATTTTTCATATTTGTAAAAAAGAACGTCCCCTTTTTCCGAATATTAACACAAAAACGCGTCAAGCAGTTGTTTATTTTTTTTTCTGTTTATTATCGAAGTAAATAAAAAAAATAAGTAAATTCATATAGATAAGTAAGAGATAGATACAACTGTTATTAATTGGTTAGTATCAGCAGAGAAAAAGAAGGAAAGAATAGTTCGACATAGTGATATCGCTATAGTTACTATCTTTTTTAGTCCATTTATAACTTTTTCTGTTTAACTTCCAAAAAAAAAAAAGGATAGAACTGCATTAAACTATGGAATTTACTCCAATTGGGTATATAAAGGGCAAACAGTCTTCACAGACCACTAATAATGTACCGCCTAAAAAATTGGACCTGAATATATCAAAAACTACAATTGATGAAAATGTCAATGTGTCAAGCATACAAGAAGGGAACGAAAATGAGAATCAAGATGAGGAGGAAGAGGATGACGATTTAGGTCCCATGAAAAAACGGGTGCGTTATAGTATAAATAATTCTATGAGACTATTTAATGACGCCTCTCAATTCGATGATACCATACCTGAAATAACTCATAATAATAATAGTGTTAATGGGAGCGCAAATCGAATATTACCTAATATCTTACCAACAGAATTCGATAAAGATCATAATGATATAATATCAAATAACAATATATCCAACCCAATTAAACAACAACAGGAAAGAATAGAGAGTTATATTAAGACTATTTCAATATTGAAACTGAAAAATGATGCTTTAATTAATATATTGAAACAAGATGATCCAAGTAAGTTAGATTCAAATT
This sequence comes from Arxiozyma heterogenica, assembly GCF_036370985.1. Lineage (NCBI taxonomy): Eukaryota > Fungi > Ascomycota > Saccharomycetes > Saccharomycetales > Saccharomycetaceae > Arxiozyma > Arxiozyma heterogenica. The sequence continues at coordinate 402,687 of NW_027042670.1, read as the reverse complement.
TAAAGTTAATAGACGATTTGTCTAGGGAGAAGGATAAGAATAATATTTTACAAAGAGATAACAATTCTTTACAATTGGAAATTAATAATCTGAAGGAAAAATTAAATGATTTAGCAAAGGAAGATGACGAGGATAAACACAATAGTAAAAATTTGCAAAATATCCATGAAGATTGTGAGAGAGAACAAAATAAATTGAAATCTCTTTTAGAAAAAAATAACTCAGAGATCGAAAATATGAATCAAAAGATAAAATCTCTTGAAACTGAATTAAAAGATACTAATACGAAGAATGCTACTACTATAGCTTATAAAGATCAAAAAAACATCGAAATTATAGAATTGAACAAAATTACTGAAGAGAAATTGAATAAATTAGAAAACGAACTTAAAAAGTTATCAAATTTGGAAGATCAACATTTAAATGAAATTAAGTCATTAAATGAAAAATTGAAAAAATCTCAAGAATTATTACAAAGCCAAGAAGTATCTTTTAATGATAAGATTCAACATTTACAAAATGATAAAAACACACTAAAAAAACAATTAGATTCCGAAATTAGTAAGTATGAATCAAAGATTAAAACTTTACAAGAAAATATTCAAGATTTTCAAAATAATATTAATGATCAGAATGATTTAATAAATAAACAAAATTTACACACACAGAAAATTTCGCAGTATGAAAGGGATTTGAAGGATAAAATTAACGAGTTGGAAGATTTACAAATCATTTTAAATAATAAGACTAAAAATTTGAAAGATCTAGAAGAGAAGCACAAGGAATTAAATGAAAATTACAAACAGTTAAACTCAAGATATGATTATGAGATTCAAAAAAGGGATAATTCTATTCATCAAATGACTAATAATTTAAATAAATTAAAGGTCGATTATGAACAGGAATTAAAGAATAAAGATGAATTAAATAATGTTATTCATTCTCTAAAACAAGAGATTATAGATTTAAAAAAGACTCTATCTTCTAATCAGTACGAATTGGACAATTTAAATGAAAGAGAAACAGATTACCATTTAACTAAAAAATCATTAGAAAATGAACTTAGTGATTTAAAACAAAAACTTCAGAAGAAAGAGACTCAGTTGAATGATGTGAAAGACGAACTTAGTAAACTTCGGACAAATAATGAAAGAGAATCAAAATTGGTTGAATCCAAAAATACAGAGATATTATCTATCAAAGGGCAATTGCAAGAGATTCAAGATCAATTATCTAAAAAGACTAGTGTTATAACAGATAAAGAAAGGGAAATAACTAGGCTAATTAGACAGATACATAACTTTGAAGAGACAAGAGATCGCTTAAATGATCAAATCAAATCTAAAAATGAGGAGATAATTAAATTAAACAATAAAATCAAAAATTTAGAGAATCAAGTATTTCAAATGACGATTAAAAAATCAGATGAAACTTTAAATATTATTAATACCAAGAATAATGAGATCCAATCACTGAAGAAAGAATTAAATAAATTGAATGATGAATTAGACAAGACTTTAAAAACACATGATTTAATGGAAAATAGATTTTTACAGAAGAATGAAACAAAGGTAAAAGATTTACAGAATGAAATAAAATTGTTAAATGATATGATAAATAATAAAAGTAAAGAATACAATCAATCAGTTGAGAAGTTAAATGATGAAATTAATGATTGGAGAAAAAGGTATGATTCACTGAATGATTTATTACAAAGACAATTAAGTGATACCACGGCAACAAGAGAGATATCACCCTCAAAATTTGGTTCCTCCTTAACTGATAAAGAAAAAAATTTAAGAAACGAAATTAACAAGTCGAATGAAGACAAAGTTGAACTTTTAAAAACTATAGACAGATTGGAGTTTAATTTGAATAAATTAATAGTTGAAAATGATAAATTAAAAACAACGAATATTGAATTAAAAGACTCTCACTCAAAATTATCCGATGGATTCGCTAAGTTATTAAATAAGTATAAGGAAAGGAAGATTGATTATAGTAATAGATTAATAGATCTTGAGAATGAAAATATCAGATTAGAGAGAATGTATGAAAAAGGAAGGTTAAACAATTTTTCAAGAGACACAGAGAAATCATATTCCAGTTTGGACAATGACATGACACTGAATAGAGAATTTAATATACAAGACAGTAAGATAGATTATTATAGACTAAAATATCACAGAGAAGTTCTTCGAAATAATGATCAAAAGATTATCAATGAATATTTAAAAAATGTATTAAATGCTACAATACAACAAATGCAAATTGATTCAAATAGAATTAAGAAAGAGTTATTAACAAATAATCTACAACCATCTGAGCCGTTATCATCATCGCCATTGTTTACAAGGTATTCTCCATATGCAGATAAACCTGCTAGATTTTATAAAAGTGAATATCAAATTATGTTAAGAGATAAATTTAGAAAAAGGATTTTTCAAATAGTTTGTTGTCTAAGATTAAAGGAAGTTATGGAATCTAATAGTAGATATAACAGAAGGTTGCAGTATCTCGAAAGGAAGATAAAAAAATTTTATGATAGTAATAATGATAGATTTTCTTGGTAAAAATAAAATACATATGCACATATATACGTATATAATATACACAATCAAGCATCATTCAATTGCACCCTTACTCTTTATTTTATTTTATTTTTTCATTTTTCTTTAGTTGATTATATTCTGATCTAATAGATTGCAAACGGTCTTTAAAAGATTGAACTATCTGGTCGATTTGATCCATCATATCAAAATGTGTTTCCAATTCGTCACATTTTTCTAATATATATTTTAAATGATCAATATTTGCATTAATTAATCCATCGATAATATCCGCTTCAATCAATCTATTTTGTTCCATACATAGAAGATTTGTCCTTAATTGGATTGATTGTACATAATCATTGATCTTATATAACAAGTAGTCATAATCTAGAATCAATCTATTTATCCCTAGATCATTAACATCTTGATCTATCTTTTGTGAATCATTTCCTGGCTCTTCCTCTGTTACTACCTCTTCCTGTGGAATGTCTTCTTTCTGACCCATTCCAAAAGCATGTGGATCCACCTCATACTCTCATATGAAGCATGAATTATCCTACTTACCAACTACAGAAGAGTGTTATACGACTCTACCTGACTTTACAATCTCTTATTCCAATTATTTGTTTTCATCTTGTAGCAAGGTGGAAAATAGAGGAAGAAGGAACATGTTTATATTCGTGTAATATCCGTTGTCGTTGAAAATGATATAACAATCCTCGAAAATTTAAAAATAAAAAAAAAATGAAAAAGAAATTCCGAAGGCCATTGGATTGATAAGAAAAAAAGAAAACAGAGAGAGAGAGAGAGAGAAAGATTTGATTTATACAAAAAGGAAAGATAAACATGTGATCTTTGAAAGAGAAAACCAGACAAACATAAAGATTATTAAAATTGCTAGTTGTTGATCTAGTTGATATATTGCCACTAGAATAGAACTTCCCATTAAAAGAGGACGGCATAAGATAAGATTGTGTTTTTTTTTTGGTTTTTTTTTTTACTTTTTTCAATTAACAAATACATAAGCGATCAGATAAGCAGGTTTATAAAATGTCTGGTATTTATTTAACAGATCGCCCAGTGAGAAGACCTCCTGCTACAGGGAATACCCTATTGAGAAAAATTCAGAGGGCTTGTAGAATGTCTTTACTCGAACCTGACTTAGCTCTTAATTTGGATATCGCCGATTACATTAATGAAAAACAGGGGGGGACTAGTTATGACGCATGTAATGCTATTGTCAAATTGATTAATAATAGAGATACTCACACTGCTGTCTTTGCATTGGCTCTTTTAGATGTCCTTGTAAAAAACTGTGGATATCCTATCCATTTGCAAATCTCCAGAAAAGAATTTTTAAATCAATTGGTTAGAAGGTTCCCTGAAAACCCACCTTTACGTTACTCAAAAGTTCAAAAATTGATTTTAACTGCTATCGAGGAATGGTACCAAACCATTTGTAAACATGCAACTTACAAAGATGATTTGAATTATATCAGAGATATGAGAAGATTATTGAAATATAAAGGCTACATTTTTCCAAGAATTCATGCTGAAGATTTGGCTGTTATGAGACCCACCGATCAATTAAAGACAGCTAGTGAAATCCAAAAGGAACAAGAAATCGCTCAAGCCGCTAAATTGGAGGAATTAATTAGAAGTGGTAGACCCGAAGATCTAAAAGAAGCAAACAAATTGATGAAAATCATGGCTGGTTTTAAAGAAGACAACCTTATCCATGCTAAACAAGCTATTAATAACGAATTAAACAAATTGAGACGTAAAGCAGATTTATTGAATGAAATGTTGAATACATCTAATAACGATGCAGATTTAACAAATAATGAAACTATTGAAGAACTTTATGGATCCTTGAAAGCAGCCCAACCTAAATTCCAAAAAATCATTGAAGAAGAACACGAAGATGACAATTTAGTTCAAGATTTGCTGAAATTTAATGATGTAGTTAATCAATTATTAGAAAAATACTCTTTAATTAAAGCTGGTAATAAGACTGCTGCATCAAATATTAATCCAGAATCTATCTCAACGGAAAACAACTTTAAGACTACTGGGGGAGCTCTGGCTAATGAAATAAACTTGATTGATTTTGACAATACTGATAATGATAACGATAATACAGCTGTAGATAATATAGCTTCAGCACCTTTCACTAATACTATGCAAATCTCCACTAGTTCTTCAAATGATCCACTTGTCGATTTATTAGGTGATTTATCCCTCTCAAACGATAAATCTTCAAATCAAGATAGTTTCTTAAACGTTGGTGAAATTTCCTTAGGATCTGAACCTAATTTGTTTAATAGTAATAGCATTAATAATAGCATTAATAATACTACCAGTACAACAAACACACTGGATTTGTTGGGTGATTTTAGCACGCCAACTATACAACCAACTTCTCCAACCTCTGAAAGAATATTAGTTAACACAGATTCAAATATTAAGATTGAATTGGAAATTAGAAGAGAATCCGATTCTGTTATTAACCTTAAAATCTTTTTCTCCAATTTGTCATTTAGTCAAATAACTGGTGTAACTTTTGCATTGGCAGTGCCAAAATCCATGCAATTGAAATTACAACCTCAATCCAGCAGCATTTTGAGTGCTAATATTAAAGATGGTATTACACAAGAAGCTTGGATTGAGAATGCATTGATTAATTCTGCCAAACCACTGAAACTGAAATGGAAAGTTACTTATTCTATAAATGGTGTTTCACCAATGGAAAATACTTCTATCTTAACATTACCAAAGATTTAAAGAAGTGAAATGAACAATTATAATCATTGAACAACGATATATGTATATATATATATATATATATATATATTAAACATTTGTGTATTCCGCCTACTATTCACTCTATTACATGAGTGGCTGACAATTTTTTATTACTCTATCTGTTTTTTCAAATATTCGATTGCATGAAAGCATGAAAGAACATTGTTTAGATATCCCTGGTAATTCTCTTAAATGGTACAGATTTATTGATAAGTGTTCAACACTCCTTTATTATATATAGTAGGAATATTATGCAATTAATTATTTTAGTGAAATAAACCCTATATATAATATTTATCTGTTTAATGATGTCCAAGATATATTATAATATTTAAACTATTTTTGAAATTTTTGTAATATTTCACCTGGTGTTGGTGAGCGGATTGTACTCTTAATAGTCTCATTTGTCTGTAGAGGTAGATTATTATTAATAGTATCTATTTTACTCTGACCACTATTATCATTACTACTCTCGCTATTATTATTATTATTATTATTATTATTATTATTTTCAAATGCATTCTTTATGGAAGTGTTATTATTTATTTCATTATTAATGTGTGTTGGTAGATTATTCAGGGATTTATCATCATTAGGTACCTGTGAAATTGTCTGATTCGATCTTTGCTTCACCTGTGTTAAATTCTGCTGCAATTGCTGCTGTAAACGTTGTTGTTGTTCATTTTTTAATGTCTTGTAATATATTCTTGCAGTCTGGAGCGCAGTTTCAAGGGTGACATTTGGTTTTTGAAGTTGAATTTTTCTAGCATAAAGTTCAATGATCTCTTCTTCAGTATATCTAACTTCACTATTGTTATTGACATGTTGTCTTACTGGGATATTTTTGTTATTGATATTTGTTTCTATATTACCAGGAGGGTTACTGTTAATGTTGTTATTATTGTCTGTGGATCTGGATTGATTTCTTGATGACCCCCTTGAAAGTTGAATTGATATTTGAGATTGACGATTAACATTCTGTACCTGGCTCGAATTGTTAGCAAAGTTTTGACTTTGATTTGGATGTTGATTATTATTTTGTGCTGTTTGCAATTGCTTTTGATGTAGTCTATTTTTAGCATTTCTCCTCAATTGCATATCCCTTCTTAGAGCTTCATCCCTTTGGGCTTTTAATTGTGACATCTCAGCTGGTGTTGGAATCTTCATATTCCTACAATCCATAGGTTTTCTTGGTTGTGTAGGATTTGGCCGTGGTACATTTTCTCTCTTTTTAATGCATCTCCTTATAACCTCAAACATACTGGCCCAACGTAAACGTCTGTGACCTCTTTGAACAGATTCATTTCCAACCCCTAATGGTGAGATTCTTCTATTTTGTCTCTGTTGGAATCTATGTGCCTCAATTAACCACTGTTGTGCACTATGCGCTCTTGGACCTTTCAAATCATTGAAATTGAACTTTTCGTTTAGTTGAACAAATCTCTCGAAGCATTGCCAAGGTGTTCTTCGTTCAATATTAGACAAATATGACTTACTTGATCTATGAATCATATTTGCACTTATTAATTCCCAGTTGTATGCATAAGTATTAATGTTTCTCACTAGTTCCTGATCATCTTCTGGAAGCCAAATAGTTGGTGTTCTGTTTTGTAAGTATTTTAGTGATGGGACAGGTGGTGGTCTTAGGTAATGACTTCTCCTATTTCCATAAAACATTCCTCTTCTTTTGCTTAATTGGACTAAAGATTGTTCTTCTTCGACAAATTGTCTTTCTACCAATTTATAAAATTCTTCGTCCTGTAATGTTACAATTGATTTGGAGATTGGTGCAAAAGGAATACTATTATGTTTTTTTAGTTCATCATTCTTCTTTATACCCGTATAAATGGGAACTTGATATATAATATTCTTCTCAGTTGAACTGAATTCTGATAGAGATACATATAATTTAAATGGTTTAACATCTCTTTCTGAGAGTATTTTTTCATATTCTTCGGCAGAATATTCTGGTAATTCTGGTAGATTAATCTCATGAGATAAGTCTGGTTTTTCTAATAGATTAGATACATCAATGCTTTTTGTTTCCAGCAAGCTGTGAATATTATCATTACTTTTTATGACAATTGTGTCAATATCATCTTTCTTTGTCTCCGCATCTTTTGTGTTATTAGATAATTCTTGTTTCTTGTCATCTTTTGAAGAAGGAATTGGTTTAGTTGTATTTTTATCTATTTTGTTTATATCAGAAGCAATATTTTCTAGAAAAATTGAACCTCTATCAATAAAAATTTTCCTCTCTCCATTAGAAGGCCCATTAACTATAGCAACCTCATTGTTAATTTCAGCTATCTTACTTTGCTCAATATCTGATTTATCAAGACATGTCTGATTGTGAAGATTATCTGTAGAAGTACTAATTTTTTTTTCGAAAACAGTTTTACTGTCCTCGTTATTATTTTTTTTCTGGTCATTCAAATTATTATTTTTATCAAGTTGAATTTGACTATTAGTAACATTTTGTGTATCTTTATCTGGTTTCAAAAAATCTTCAGACAATATTTTTAACTCATTATTTCCATTATTAACATTTTTAGTGTTGTTATCCAAATATTTTGGTGGTTTGGTCTTAATACAACAGACTTTACCATAGTTCCAATAATCCATAATTGCTTGTGCTATTGTGGTACATACAGCAATCTTATATTTTTTTCCTTCGTAGAAATCCGCTTGCATCCATTTGGCTTCATCCAATAATATTTCATAATATGTATGTTTATTAGTCCACGGATCAATAAATTTTTTAGGTTGTCTCAATGACCATAACCCCAATCTCCTCAGCTCCTCGATCCTTGAACTTACTACAGTTATTCTTGACTCATTTAATGCACTATTTATTATTTCTGTGGTCAATGCTTTATGTGTTTTTGGAATCAAATTTACTAAAGGTAATGTTTGAGCCATGTATCGTAATTCTGCCAACGGTACCGTTTGTGGGACTTTTGAAGGAATATTATCTTTCATTAGCAAGTACACATAATCTTTAGCATTTATATTGTTCTGTAAATATCCATCTGTACGTTCTATCACTTGTTCTTTCTCTTCTATTAAATCTTTAAGTAATGGAGTTTTTACCTTTTCGTTGGATGAAACTGGAGTTATCCCAGGTGGTTTCATATTAGGATCGATATAGAAAGTGGTTCTTATAAGAGGTGTTTTCTTTGAATTTACAGGTGTGGTATTTATTGTATCGGTAGATATTGTTGGTCCTATATTTTTGTATGTGTAACTGACATCTTCAAAATGGACTTTATTTTTCTTTCGGATTGGTTGATTAGGATCATCTATATTCGGAATTACACTATCCCCCTTCCGTTTGGTACCGGTTTGTAATTCTAAGTTAGAAGAATTATTACTACCGGTATTATTAATATTATTGGGTGTTACGGTAGTAGAAAAAGATTTATTGTTTGTAAAATTCGAATCGTTTGAAATTGTCCTTATTTCTCCAACATTTATCGTATTCAATGGTATCTTGATGTTTTTTTTGTCAGGACTTACACTTTCTGCTTTATAATTTGGCATTGTTGAAGTAGTAGGTACCGCTACACTTTTACTTCTGTTATTTCTAGTGTTACTGATTAGATTATTATCATTATTACTGTTATTTCTCAACGTCTGAATATTAGTTGTTGATATACTTTTCTTTCTAATATTTTTCAATGAACCTTTTGGCAAAATATTAGAATTAAATGGGGAAGATATTGGGCTTTGATTTGGTAAAGAGATTTGATTTTGATTAGGTAAAGTATTAAGTTGAAATCTCTTATTTCTATTAATATCATTTTTATTTAAAAACAGATTTAGTTCATTGTTAAATTTATTTTCATCTTTAATATGCAACAATTCATTTAATCTGGATACACAATACAATTCAATCAATTTTTTATTCCTAATGGTTAAAAGGTCAATATAGTTATTATAGTTATTATTATTATTGTCATTGTTACTATTGTTCGTGCTATTACTTGAAATATTCACTTCATTTTTTGTACCATTATTTGTTTGATTTAGATTTGACATATGTAAATGTATATTTGTGTTAAACGTAGATGACATTTGAAGATTTCTAAAAGTTTCTTATAAGCTATTTTATTTGTCATTAACAACGCACATCAATCAAACCAAATTATGTGTAAAGTTTGAATTGGATACACTGGAAGATATGTTATAAAGATTATTTAATACACTAATTTCTGATCCTTTAATAGAGGAATAAAATAAGATTTGATAACTTAATAATAGAAAATAAAAGGAGAAAAGGTATAAAAAAAGGGGGAATAGGTTAGTCTATAAGAAAACTCTATCAATTGTGCTAAAGTCAGTTATCGTTTTTCTTCCTTATCAGATATTTTTTCTCTTTTCTCTCTAATTTTCTTTATCTAAACATACATCCATCATCCTTTAAACGTAATTCTCTAAATTTTCTGCGACAAAAAACAAAAAAAAAAATAAGAAAGAAAGCGAGAAATATAAAACAAAATAAATAAAATGGCGGAAAGTAGTTAGAAAAGCAAAACCGCAATGTCGGAAAATCTATATCCAAGCGGATTATATGCATTCCGCTTTATTTAAATTTAAATGTTAATAATATTATCAAGTAGATACAAAAAATTGGATACAGGTATATATATATATGTATATATATATGTATGTATATGTAGGTATGTAGGTATGTATGTTCATTGGGTTACCATTGTGCAATTTCATTTTCTAAATCTTCAATCCCTGATATCAACCCTTCATGTGTTAAGACCATATAAGAACTGATAATACCTTTTCTTGCTTCGGTTTCGAAATGGATCTTTGCGTATTTCTCAAAGAATCTGTCTTCTTCATGAAAATAGTCGATCTCTTCCTGTTTAACACGTTTATTTGACCTCTCTGAATTATTATTTCTAGATGAATCATCATCTATATCGAAATTCACTTCATATTTTCTAGTCGCAATCAAATAGAAGTCATAATGTTCCTTATCGCTTTCATTTAAGCTCTTTGATACGTCTTCAAGAGTAATTTTATATAATGGAGGAACCACTTCAGGTGGCATATTAATTAACCTTTCACTTACAACTAATGCACACGATTTATTGCCAGTATTGTCTATAGTTTGCAGGAAAGTGGACAACTTTGGATCAACTTTTATTAAATATTTTACATAGTCACATGTTTTATTATCTTTGTAATCGATAAATGAAAGAAAACAATATGGATCAGACTCAGGACCGTCTGTCTTGATCGTGGTCATTGGAGAAGCTAGCATCAAATCTGCTAATGCACTCAATTGGATTCTATTACTTTCCTGTGGACCAAATAATTGACGTGAAAGATTCTTTAATGCATGGAAATCGATGTCAGGGTTACCATTATAGAAATCAAAATCTATATTGATAATTTCATCAGTGTCATCATCTTCTTCACCACCGACTTTACCCTCATTCTCCGAATCTGTACTACTAATATCTATCTCAGACTCCTCGCTAGTATTTTCGTTCTCTTCATTACGTCTCTTTCTACTAGTTAATTCACTCAATTTAAGAGTAGTAACCATTGTATTCAATCTGTATATGTATTTTTTTTTTTTTTGTTGTTGTTGTTGTTGTTGTTTTCCTCAAACTCAGAATTCTTGAGTCAATACTATCATGACGTGCTTAAGGATAAGACATGGAAAAAAAAAGGTAAAAGAGAAAATAACAAATACGTCTTGGACTTAATACTAAGTCAATATATTTTATGGAATACATTGAGTTCTTCATCATACTTCTTCATTCTGCAGTGAAAAATTTTTTTTTTTTATTTTTGTCTCTTCATTCAACCTCATCGGTACTTCCTAAGAGACAAACTCGGGTGAAAAAAAAATACATATACATTTATATTTGAAATTAATGCGACAATTTCGTTCTGAGATGAAAAGAGTTAATAGTAAGAGACCAAGAGTAAATTTGAAGTAGGGTGTTAAGACGCAAATTTAGAATTATGGTGACAAATTAAGATTAGAATATAAATATAAATATAGAAGTTTTATTTTGAAAAAATAATAACAAAAAAACAAAACTAAGGAATATTTCTTTTTCTTCTACTTTGTTGCTTTGAACTAATACACATAACAGGATAATATTGTCATATATATTCGATAACATACTAATAATGTCTGAAGTTAAAGACCTTTTGAAGGAAATTGAACAACTGAAGAGGGAAAATGCTAAACTGAAGAAACAAGTCAACAATTTCCAATCGTCTTCTGCCAATATCAGTTATCCATTATCACTTGAAGAATATAGACGTTATGGGAGACAAATGATTGTAGAGAGTACTGGTGGTGTTCAGGGGCAATTAAAGTTGAAAAATGCTAAAGTACTGGTGATTGGTGCTGGTGGGTTGGGTAGTCCTGCTCTTCCATATCTTGCTGGTGCTGGGATTGGACAAATTGGTATTGTAGATAACGATACTGTTGACACGTCAAATTTACACCGCCAAGTTATTCATGATTCTACAAAAGTCGGAATGTTAAAGTGCGAATCTGCAAAACAAGTGTTAACTAAGTTGAATCCTCACGTCAATATTATCACATATCCAGTTAGATTAGATTACAGTAATGCATTTGATATCTTTGAAGGTTATGACTATATATTAGATTGCACTGACACTCCTCTAACAAGATATCTAATATCAGATGTAGCCGTCAACTTAGGTATCACTGTTGTATCAGCTTCCGGATTGGGCACTGAGGGTCAGTTATCAATTTTGAATTTTAAAGAAGTGGGACCTTGTTATAGATGTTTCTATCCAACTCCTCCTCCACCTAATTCTGTTTCCTCATGTCAAGAAGGTGGTGTTATTGGTCCATGTATTGGCCTAGTTGGTATATTAATGGCTGTAGAAACTATTAAGTTGATCTTAGATATTTACACTATAGACAATTTCCAGCCATTCTTAATGATGTACTCAGGTTTTCCACAACAAACTTTGAGAACTTTTAAGATGCGTAACAAGAAGTCTGATTGTAAATGTTGTGGTGATAATCCAACTATTACTAGACAAACAATCGAATCTGGAGAAATTAATTATGAATTATTCTGTGGATCAAGAAATTATAATGTGTGCACACCTGATGAAAGGATATCTGTAGAAATGTTTGAAAGTGACTATCACTCTGTTTCAAAGGATAACAACTATATCCTTTTGGATGTTAGACCTTCACATCATTTCAATATATCACATTTTCCAAATGCTATTAATATTCCAGTAAAAGATTTGAAAGATATGAATGGCTCTGTTGATAAGTTAAGGGAAAGGATACCACATTTGAACGATAACAGTGAATTGCTGGTTTTATGTCGTTATGGTAATGATTCTCAAATTGCTACCAGGCTTCTAAAAGATGTTTTCAAAATATCAAATGTTAAAGATATCAAAGGTGGCTTTTTCTCATATATTGATGAAATAGATCCTTCCATACCAAAGTATTAGATATAACATATACTAAAAATTAATAATAAAGATAAAAATAAAAACTCTTCATAATATAATCTCATTCCTGTTTCTACATATCTTTATACTTTAATATATATCTTTTTACACGTAACACCTTTCCAAATTATTTGGAAAATGGTGTATCTTTATTGAAGCGGTAATTTTTCAATTGTCAATAATCCTGCATTATTACTAAAAGCATAAATCTTACAGCCTCTAATGGTTTCATTCCACTTGATAGAGGAGATTGAGACACCAGGCGGATGTATCCCAATTTTGTTGATTTCACCATTAACTGACCTACAAACTTCATAAGTATGATCTAATCTATATTTCTTCTGTTGCATATCATAATCCCACCCCCATAACTTTAGGGATTTGTGAATAGTATTAGAATTCTTGATCCCAGTTAAAATTTTTCGCGACAAATTATCAATATATACTTTGCCATCAGCAGTACCTGTTAAGAAAAAGGGATGGAATTTTGCTGTTCCCAAAGAGGTTACTGTGGATTCTCTTGACATAACATTATGTGGTGCAAATGATGCTTTAGCAGTTAATGCTCTAATAGAATTAGATGCATCACTGAACAATAACAAGGACAATTGTGGGGCATATACTATTGGCATGATGTTATTACCACGAAGTCTTGATACAGTACATTTTGTGCTAAATATATCTCTTGGATCAAATAAATGGAAATAGCCATCAACTGCTAACGCGCTTACAGTAGTTGGTTCAAACGGCGAATATGTTGTCACTATAGATACAATAAATGTATCATGAATTTTATGATAATAGGAGGGTATTTGATTAGAATCAAATATATCAAATTCTGCAACATATCCATTTTTAAAACCACATACAATGGATGTGGGTGATATGTAATCAAAACATGTTATATTTGAATCATTTAACGATATTGAGATAGAAGCCTTTGTACATTGCAATAAAACAGGCGAGTCCTTCTCTTCTACATTATGGATCTGTAAAGCTTTGAATGAACCATCTTGAGCAATAAATGTTAATAAGCCTATATTTTTGTCACTATTATAACCTTCATGCCATTTTAAATTCCAAGCATCACCAAAATCATGTAAAATGGTTTGTCGTTTGACAAATTTAAGGGTTTCTGGTGTGAATTCTATAATTTCAATACATGATATATGATTCTCTCTATCAAACATTTCTAAATGTGGATCTGATGGGTTATCCATATATTGTGAAAGTGCAATTGCTAAATACTGATGTTGTGGTTCTTCTATATTGTCTGTGTCAGACTCTTTATTTAACCATGCAATATCAGTTATTAAGGCACCTGAATTATATATGAGGCCTTGTCTTTTATCATTTTCAAACACTGGAAACTCAATCTTATCTCTATTCTGTAGAGATGACTCGAACTCGCCTACAATAACATCTAATGGTTCTTTTCTATACATGAAGAGTGTTTCGAAGGTTTCTTGATTTATTTGTGTATAATTGGTCTCTTTCCGAACAAACATTTCATCATTTATTTGGAATTTATTACAAGCTGGTTCATTACTTACATAAAATTTGGAATCATGGCTTATATTAGATTTTGGGAAATCAAAAAGATTAGATTCAAAACCTTCTTTAATCTTAGCTAGTTGTAATAATTTATCTTTATTTAAACCATATATTCGTTCTAATTTATCTCTAGTACTAGATAGCTCCTTCAAAGCTCTAATAATCCTATTTTTAGTCACATATATAGATTGTTTTTTTGACATAGCTTTTTGTCTTTTAGGTTGATTTATTTTGGTGGGGTCTTTTGGTTTTCTACCTCTTTTCTTTCTTGTTTTAGTAGCTCCTTCATCTATTACAAAATCATTATCATTATTTTGATCAGATTTCAAATCTTCTTTCAGATTGTCATCTATCATCATATCATTGTCATAGTCATCCTCCACTATACTAGTGTTATTTTCAGACTCACTATCTTTATCACTCTCGATCAATACAAAATCCTCATCATCAGATTGTGCCTTCTTTTTCCTATTCACTTTTTTCTTATTTCTAGTTCCATTTACGTTAGGCATTTTAGAACCTCTCTTCATATTTCTTTTCATATTACTAATCATATCGTTTGATCTAATAGCTATATCTATATTATCTAAGAAATTATCGTTATTATCTGTACCCTTATTATCCTCATCTTCTATTTGAGTAGTATCATTTAAAGATGCCATTTTATTCAAAGTCTCCGATGCCTTCTGTGAGGCTGCTCTTCTTGATCTTCTTCTAGGGGTAGCATTCTTTCTTTGTGTATTTTCATCCTCTGGAGTTGTAATTGTAGTAGTTGCACTATCATGCTCTTGTGAAAGAGCTCGAACAGCTTGAGCTAATATTTGACTTTGATGATCATTCATTGCAAAAATGAACTCTACCACTAGCTTTCTTTTTCTTTGAGGAGGTCTATATAAGTTAATTAGATATTCTGACTTGTTCTATCAATTAGATAACCTCTTTCCTCTCCTTCAATGAAATGTAAATGTGTGTCAGTAAACTATTACATCGGGAAATGAACCAAATGCATATATATAGAACTGTTAGAGTATTAACATCAAAATAAAATAGAAAAAAAATCACTTAATAGAAATAGAAAATATAAGAAAAAATGAAAATAAAAGAGAGAGAGAGAGAGAGACACGCGCACATATATATTTATGTATAGAGAGTATGTGTGTGAAAGTGAAACTCACAGAAGGCTGGATTGTTTAATATTGATAGGGTCTTTATGTACTATATATGGTGAGCATATACTATTGAAGTGGAACTAATCCAAGAAAAGGCTTGTTACATAACTTCAAGAGAAAAATTGAAAAGAAAAGAAAGGACATGTGATTTAATTGTATATGTATGTATGTATATAATCATTTCTATACGGTTTTTTTTTTTTTTCAAGAGTCGAATATCTTAGGAATCTTGTAAGTTTTGTAAAGCATTTTTCAAATCTTCGATTAAGTCATTTGGATCTTCACATCCAACAGAGACTCTAATTAAAGTTTGGTCAATATAAGGATCGGTCATTGCTCTCCATTCGACTAAAGATTCAATACCACCTAAAGAAGTTGCATGATGGAAATATTTTAGTTTCAATGGGAATTGTTTACATTGTTCTTTGGTTTTCAAGGACAAAGAAAACACAGGACCATACCCACCTTTTAATTGCTTTCGAACAAAGGGTTCACTTTGTAAAGAAGAATGGTACAATTTATCTAGCACTTTATTATATCTGGAACGGTTTTCATTCAAGAACTTTACTATTTTGGTAGCCGTCTGTGATTGCTTCAGGATCCTCATTTCGAAAGTCCTTAGAGACCTTAACAACAGATAACTCTCCAGGCTCGCAATATTTGTACCTAAATAAATTCTATCCTCTCTTAATTGTTTAGCCACTTGAGGATCTTTGACCACAATGACTCCACTCAACAAATCTGAATGGCCGCCAAAATATTTCGTAGCAGAATGCATGACAATATCACAACTGAACTCCCAAACGTTCTGTAAAGGTGGCGGAGCAAAAGTTGAATCGACGATCAATCTGGCACCTTTTGAATGAGCCAATTGTGCGATCTTGTTGATATCAAAAGATGTGCCGTACGGGTTGACGGGTGTCTCCAAATGGATCAAATCACCTTCTTGTGCATACTGGGCGATATCTTCCAATGGATATTGTTCCATGCCGTTAGTACGAGTGATGATGTTAGCAGCAGCACGACAGCCATGGTAGCTTTGTCCGATAAATAATCTTTTAGGTTTAAAGAAGACGACAGCAGCATAGAATGCAGAGACACCGGAATTGTAGATGATGGCGTGACCGTCTAAGATGTCAGAGAAGATGGACTCTAGACGGGTGGCATTTGGATGAGCTAGTCTTGAATAGATAGGTCTCCTTTCCATGAAATCTAAATCTTCACGTTCATTCCAAGGAATCAAGTCATTATTATCGTAACGGAAGGTTGTTGAGACATTGATTGGGGGAGCTACATCAGAAACTCGATTGTCCTTATCATCATCATGAATCAATTTAGTAGCCAATTGGGTCATCTTTTATAATGATAAATATATTTTTTATTCCCTTTTTCTTGTATTGTCTTGTCTTTACTTCCCCTGTTCTAATATGGTATAAGATGAAAGAAATATTAAGTATCTTTTATTAAGCAGAAGACAGTGGGAGGGAGAAAACAGGAGGAGAGAAGGAGCATATGGAATGGTACAATTGGTAGATAATAGTACTTCTTTATGTATATATATATGTGTGTGTAAAGAAGAAGAAGAGGAAGGGTTTGGCAGATAGATAGACAGATAAATCTAGCCTTAGTCTATTTAATCCCTCGAAACCCAGTCAAATCATCTAACATTTAGATATATAAGGATCCAAGCATGGATACACCCACACACTAGATAGGTGTTCAAAGAAGTATATGAGATAAAGTCACGCACACTCAAGCATACCCACCCACAGTTCTTGCAGGATTTCTGGTAAACTGTGGGTTTGTCGAAGACAGTGGGATTTGCAGAGGCTCGAAGCTGTTTTCTATTTCATGTTTATTTTTCTCTTACTCGCGATGATCAAACATCAATAACTAAAAAAAAAAAAAAAAAAGCAGAATTTTGAGAATCAAGTGGCAGACCAAGATATTCCATTGGACTCTACTGGGCTAGGTGAGACAACTTCTAGACGAATAAACTGCGTAGGTGGGTTGATCTGTGTAAATATGTATATGCTTCATTACCATATAGAAAAATAACTAAATCAGTATTAGATCGAAATTAGAGTAGTAGCTAGACAAATATTCATTAAAAATTTTTTTCTTTCGTGTCCTGTAGGCTAATTAATATACTCATGAGTGATTTTGATGATGATTTTTTTAATGTTGCAAGGGATGATATTGATGATATAGACAATAGCTCTACTGTCTTGATTCAATCAAAGAAACAACTTGGAAATACAACTTCTAAACGGCCTAATCTATCAAGTTCAGTAGACAATTTACCGACATTTAATAACATAAACACACAAATTATAGACTCTGATGAGAATACGGATAACAATACAGATATAAACAAAACAGAGGTAAGAGGAAGGTCCAAAACAAGAAACTCGTATATTTCTATATCCTCTGGTTCTTCAAGGGAAAGTTCTTTGAGTTCCGTTAGTAGAGATACAGGTAGTAAAAGGGTTAGAAGTAGATCAAGTTCATTTGAAATTGAAAGTCAATTTGAATCTGAAATGAAAAGACGTAAAAAAATTATGAACCAACTGCATTCTTCTGATTTAATAGAGAATGACGAAAATGATGATTTTTTCAAAGAACTGGAACTAATGAGTAGCTCGTCTATAAATAGTAAGAGTCTTGGCATTAATAAGGCTAAAGATCATATTAATGATGATGATAATAGATTTAATACAATAGACTTAGATTTGCAATCAACAAGTAACGACAATAATAATAATAATTGTAATATAGTGTCTTCCACTTCTTCTTCAAACCCAAAAAGAATATATAAGATACACTTTTTATCTAAATTAGAAGGAACAATAAATAAAAGTGTTCATGTTAAAGTATTGGGTAAATATACTTTTGAAAACATATTGCCTCCGGCATTAATGGGATTAGTTAAGGCTTATAAGGTACCTAAATCTTTGCAAAGATTTTATGAACCCGATAATGTTGTGTTGTATAGAAATGAGAGTATGAAGTTGTTTAGATTTATGAATTGTAATTCTTTGAATATCCCACAAAGTTTTGAAAATGAGATATCTGATGTTGAAATTGTTTTGGTATCGAAGGATAAAGAAACAGAATATGAAAGGATGGTTAATGAAAAAATATTCGACGACGAATCAATTCTAGATGATATACACCTGGATTTGGATCAAAATGATATGAATTTCCAATCTGGGCAAGAACTAGAAAGAGAAGAACAAGAGAGAAAAGAAAAAAACGAACAATTACTTAAAATTGCTCTGAGGGGAGAAGATAATAAGAAAGTTTATGCTAATGTTAGAAATTCGACGTCTTTTCAAAAATTAGTAGATTATTATAGAATACAAAAACAAATTCCAAAAAACAAAAAAATTATACTGTCATTTGAAAATGATCAATTAGATTTAGGAAAATGTATTCAAGATCATGAGATTGAAGATGAAGATGTTATTGATGTTATTATCAAATAATATATATATATATATATATGAAGTAAACAATACATAGATAATATATGTTGTTATTATAAATTATTTGCAAAAGGACAAAACTATTGGAAGTAAGAATGAGTGTTCAAAAATAAAAAAAATAGTTAAGAGATTTAGAATACCACTCTGTTTTATTATTACAAGAAATATGTAAGGAACCTAACTGGAAATTTAATAAATACGCAATTCTGAGGATAACATCTAATGTCGAGGTGAAGGACTTGGAACAATCGAAACTCTGGGCCCAAGATTGTGAGTGTATTCGAACGAACATATGATCGTCGGATAGACATTGGTGGCAGATTATGAAGAAGCTTACTTAAGAGACCCTTGATTATTGAGAGATGGTGTCAGAGGTAATTATCAGCATTAATATTTATGATCTATCTAATAGATATAGAAGAAGAAGAGACGAATATCCAAGACTACTCTATTTAATAGTTGGAATCAACCAATTATATAATTTGTAAGTGCTTATATATATAATTAATATCCATATTTTAGTATATCACTTGAGATAACCCTTATAAAATACTTTGGGTTTAATTCTTTGGAGCCATTAATTCATGAATACCTTTTCCTCATACAAAACTTAAAACGAAACCGCATACTACTACTACTACTACTAATAATAAGAAAAATATCATAAAATATAATCCTTCAAACCGTTTAAAATAATCAAATGGTATAAACATTTTTTGGATGTTTATTCTGTTCATTTTTATATATAGTCCATTAACACCTTATGAAATGTTGAGAAATAAGAATGAACGATATTTTCTTAATAAAAGTGTGGTTGACCAACCAAATGTACGATATATGGTTTGTTTTCTATATTAGAATAATGAAACATAGTGTGTATTACTTTTATTCAAACTTGACGTGGATAAATGAAACACCTAAAAGTTTTACCTATCATTAATAAAACAAGGACAAAAAACAAACCACAGGATATTGATTCTCAGAAAATAAGCAAATATACGTTGGGTGAAATAAGTAGTTTTCTACCTTCAGAATTAAATGATTCGCTATAAAATGTGACACAATGAGAAGGTCTAAACTAGAAGAGGAGATAGCTGTTTTATTAATTTTTTTTGAGTATATGAAGAGATCATGACTATATATATAATGTGCTTATTATTACTAGTTTTAAATCCTTATGGAAAAAAGAAAAAAGAAAAAAGGTTTAATTCATATCCATTTTATTGTAATTTGATAGTTTGAAATAATTCTAAATATAGTGGTCGAATTTTCAAGTACCTTCTTTATGTAAAATATTTGTCTTTGTGTAAAAGAATATAATAACAAACTAAAATATATACTTCTGTATGTTCTTGAGTTTGTGAAATTGATGTTTTGTGATTCTTTTGAAAACGTTGATATATCAACGAAAACGGTATGTTTTAAAGATTTTTGTTGAAATTGTGGGTGCAAATACATTGGGTTGGTAGTAGTGAGGTATGAATCTATTAACAGAGTTACTTTATGATACTAATCATCTTGTAGTATATTGTCTTAGTAGACTTTTAATAGTTGGTATCTATCTTTGAAGAGAATAAACTTTATTTTCATGTTATTCAAACTATTTCCAGAGAGTGTTGTTTTAGGAGATCAAAGATCAATAATGTGAAACATTATACTTTTTCAATTTTCAATTTAATTATGTTCAAAATTTATCACTTTCTAGCAAACCAACAGCAGCTAAGGCCTTGTTGGCGCAATCGGTAGCGCGTATGACTCTTAATCATAAGGTTAGGGGTTCGAGCCCCCTACAGGGCTTTTTTTGTTTTATTTTTGGACAGTTCGGTAATATCCTTATATACGAAGCCCATGTTCACGAGGTGTTGGTTATTAAGTACAAGTACGAATATTCAATAGTAAAATAACATTACCCTTGAGAGAGGCTACTGTAACAAGGTTTTAATATTATTACAGGCACATGAGCAAGAGATAGAATACATACATGTATAAGTATATGTATGTGTGTATGTGTGTGTGTGTGTGATGTCATCATCACTTTTATTTGTATAATTTATTATCGTTTCTCTAATTTTGCATTACATTCTACTACCGTGTGCAGTGATCTCAGTAGAAGGTGGCAAAAATTAGAAAATGTTCATTTTCTAATTTGTTGTTTTTGCATTTTTTTTTGTTTGATGCAATTGAAGGAAAGTGTTTGTTCCTCAGGGGACACCTTGAATGAGTAGTATGAAATATCATTATTGAAAAGAGTAGCAAAAAATAATATTGGTTTACTATTGGTTAAATGACATTAAATTAAATTAATTAGTATATCAAGAAAACAGAGACCCATATATCCATATATCCATATACCCGCAAATACATATATATATATATATATATAACAAAGATGAGTGGTGAAACAATCGTAAAGGAGTCATCAAAGATGAACACAGAGGAAGAATCATTTATTAAGAAGACTTTAGATGAAGATGACCAATTTGAAGATTTTCCAGTGGATACATGGCCGGACAGTGAGACAGTTAAAGCTGCTGGTTTAACCGAAAACTTATGGGAAGAGAACTGGGATGACGTTGACGTAGATGATAACTTTACAGCCAATTTAAAAGAAGAATTAGAAAAGCATAAGCAGCAGCAGCAGCAACAACAACAACAACAGTGATTGTAGATATATGTTTAATGTTTACGCAAGGATAGACAGAATAAGTTATAATAATAAACAAAATTATGCACGACAAACACTTAAAAAAAGAAACAAGAAATAGAAAGAAAGACAGAAGAATCAAAAGGGAATTGTATGGTAGTCCATAAGGTTATAAGTATCTTTTTTTTTTGGTTTTTTGGCTTACTTTTTCTTTTTTTTTTATATTGATGGGAGTAAAAACATAAAGTAGGCAAGATAATAGAAGGAAAATGATGTGAGATTGTACATCATCAGAAAAAGTGATGTACATGAATTCTCACACACTTTATTATGATACTTTAGGTGATGAGTTTATAAACATATTACACATATTCAAACCCGATTTTTATCATTTGTTTGTCATTTCTAATACTTCTTATATTTCCTCCTAATTTTATTAAAATTTTACATAACACCCAGACAATCATATCCATTCATACATACATATACGTATTTATATTTACATAATAAGGCCAACCACCACAGTAAACAGTGTCCCCATTCTATTCGAGTTTGTTTAATATTTATTCATCTATTTTGTAAGAAATTGTTGTCACTACGATGTTGTGACCCCGTTACCCGGCTTTTCTAGAAAACACATCCGGACACCCGGCCCAAAAGCTGGAAAATAAATTATTGGCAGTGGATAATAAAATGGTAAGTGATAACAATGATGATGTTAATGGGTAATACGAGGAAATTTGTGGAGAAAGGTACACTGGCAGTTTGCTGGTGGCAATCTTGATGCAGGTTAAGAATAAAATAAGATAAAACAAGATAAAAGATAAAGGTTTATCTCTCTACACAGAAATACACATAAATACCTAATATCCAATATCTAATATTTACATATATATATTTATATCTTTATATATATGTATGTTTGTTACATGAACTGGTGAGTTAAGTTGCATACAGTTGATTAAGTTCAAGTAATAGAAAAGAAGGTATTTGCAAATATACAGTAAGAGGTAGAATCCTATTTATAGTTACAAAACAAAAAATAAACAGATAGACCGATACATAAATAAACAAACAAATAAACAAATAAATAAATAAATAAATAATGGCTACTTTAGAAGAACTGGATTCCCAAAACTTGCAACAAGACGAAGAATTGGATCAGGAGATCCTAAGCTTATCCGCACAAGAATTACAGACAAGAAGTAAGCTCTTAGATAATGAAATTCGTATTTTCAAATCAGAATTACAAAGATTGGCTCATGAGAAAAATGTCATGATAGAAAAGATCAAAGATAACAAAGAAAAGATTAAGAATAATAGACAATTGCCTTATTTAGTGGCTAATGTCGTCGAAATAATGGATTTAAATAAAGTCGATTCAAAAGAAAATAGCGAATCCAGCACACAAGGTGGTAATGTGAATCTCGATAATACAGTGGAGGGTAAAGCTGCAGTAGTAAAAACTTCTTCCAGACAAACCGTGTTTCTACCAATGGTTGGTCTTGTGGATCCAGATAAATTGAAACCAAATGACTTAGTTGGTGTTAATAAGGATTCTTATTTGATCTTGGACACTTTACCATCAGAGTTCGATTCCAGAGTGAAAGCCATGGAAGTTGACGAAAAACCTACAGAAACCTATTCAGATGTTGGTGGATTGGATAAACAAATTGAAGAACTGGTGGAGGCCATTGTATTGCCCATGAAAAGAGCTGATAAATTTAAAGAACTGGGAATCAAGGCACCAAAGGGTGCCTTAATGTATGGTCCTCCTGGTACAGGTAAGACTCTTTTGGCACGGGCATGTGCTGCTCAGACTAATGCCACTTTCTTGAAGTTGGCTGCACCACAATTGGTTCAAATGTTTATTGGTGAAGGTGCAAAGTTGGTTCGTGATGCGTTTGCTTTGGCTAAAGAAAAGGCACCAACTATTATCTTTATCGATGAATTGGATGCTATTGGTACTAAACGTTTTGATTCAGAAAAATCTGGTGATAGGGAGGTTCAAAGAACTATGTTAGAATTATTAAATCAATTGGATGGGTTCAGTTCAGATGATAGAGTCAAGGTTCTTGCAGCTACAAATAGAGTTGATGTCTTGGATCCTGCCTTATTAAGATCAGGTAGATTGGACAGAAAAATTGAATTTCCATTACCAACAGAGGATTCAAGAGCACAAATTTTGCAAATCCACTCTAGGAAGATGACTACAGATGAAGATATAAACTGGCAAGAGCTGGCAAGATCTACTGATGAATTCAATGGTGCCCAGTTGAAAGCTGTCACTGTGGAAGCTGGTATGATTGCTTTAAGAAATGGCCAATCATCAGTGAAGCATGAAGATTTTGTGGAAGCTATAGGGGAAGTTCAAGCAAGAAAATCAAAATCTGTTTCATTCTATGCATAAATATATATATACGTGTGTTTATATATATAAAAATAGTAAAAATAACAATAAACGCAATCGTATTATAATTTTTGTCAATATTATATCATAATAAATTAATCTTTTATTATCTATATCACACACATATATAATCTCTTTGTTACTTTAATCTAGCATATATATTTCACCACTTATTCCTGCACATAATATCTTACTGGTCTCTTGTGGGTGCCATGAAACTTGTGTGATTGTCTTTTTCCCAGGAATAGATATTGTCTTTAACAATTTTGTGGTGGTCCAATCCCATACTAATATTCTACTTCTGATATCTCCAGAACAAATATAATGACCATCAGGTGAAAATGTTAGTCCAATGCCAAACCCTGATGATTTTTGTCCTCTAAAAACTTTATTTGAATGACGTTTATATTTAGGTTTCATCGAATAACTGTAGATTGAATTATCCATACTTTGAGCACAAAAGTATCTTTCTGAAGGATGTATATTAATAAAGGGCATAGAATGTTGAGTGGTATCACTAATTTGCTTGATGGGTATATTGATTTGATTATCCCATATACGTACTGTTTTATCTTCGGATGAAGATATAAATTTAGATCCATCAGGAAAATAACGCAGTGCTAATATCCCTGCTAAATGATGATCGTATTGTTGCACTAGCCCATCTTTTTCTCTAACACGTAGATCATAATGCATAATCTTTGAATTAGACAATCCAACAATAAATTCATCACCGTTACCCATGGGTCTTGAATCGATTGAATTTGGTAAACTTTGAAATTTTAGTTTTTTTGTTACTTTGCTAGTCTCAGTATCCCATATTTTAACATTTCGATCAAATGATGAACTAAGAAATTTAGAGCCATCGTTAATGAATTTTAAAGCTTTGATTGCATTTGAATGCCCTAGATAATCTTGGACACATTTCCTGTCTCCATAAAAATTCCATAATTTAATAATATTATCATTCCCACCTGATAGAAATAAATGCCCGGTTTGAGGTAAGAATTCTAATGTATTGCATCCATCGTAATGTCCCTTAAATGTATATATTATTCTCTTAGGTAAATAACATTTGAATGACTTTGATGGTTTATATAAATCTACTTCAATATCCTTTAGTGGGGATAAAAATGGTTGTTTTTTCTTACCATTATGCGAATAATCTGTATCATAAAGAGTGGACGTTTCTTTTTCTCCCTCTGATAGACTCACATAAGCATTTTCTGATTTGTCGTTATCATCATATTCACTGGTATTCATCAATTGTAAGCCTGCAATATCTCTTGAATTATATTGCGATGCATTATTATAATCATTTATACTTCCCTCTACATCTTCACTTGAATCCTCATCACTGCTTGACCATGACCCCCACGGCCCTTTACCCTTCCTTTGTAGTTTTCTTCTTTTCGAATCTGCTTTTGTAATCTTTTTAATTCTTTTTAATGAGCCATTGTTCCTGTTTGCCACTTTGTCTTCCACAAGATGTTTATCTAAATCTGATTCAGTATCAGATTCCGAGATATAATCACGCACTAAATTCATTACTCTATTCAATGTGTAGTCTTTTCATTAGATGTTGTATCGTTACGTTGTGTATAAGCTCTGTTGTATAGATAAAAAAAGTGCAATCTTTTCCTAACAATTTTTATACATATGTAGTGAGAATAAGATGGTAATGAATGAGACAAAAAAAATTAAAGAAAATTAAACAATACTATAATTATCTAAATTAGTCCTAAAAATATTAGTAATAGTAGTTGTAATAGTACAGACTCTTAGAATATATCGATCATTCAAGATTTCTCTTGGTTAAGCTATATAGATTCAAAATTTGTCAATAAATAATGATATGCGATTGTATATAATATATATACTTATATTTATAATGGTGGAATTTCATAAAAAAGGATATCATTTTGATAAGAATTCCTGATATAAACAAAATATGTTAACACATTGTAGTGACTAAAATCTAGTTTTGATTATAAATATACAGAAAATCCTACTTCCTTTGACGTTTTACACCTATATAACATGCCGAAGTAAAATAAATATCTTTATATTATACCAGATTCACTTCTTTTGTTTTTTTAACTTAGAAACAATATTAGCAATATCTGATTTGTTGTTTGATTCACTAGATATTATTGGATTTGATCTTTTCTTATTATTCTTTTTATTTCTACTACGTTTACTACGTTCTTCTAAAATGGTCTTCATTGTGGAAGTTTCTTTAAAATCTGGTTGGGAAGGATCTATAGCAAAGTCATGATCTTCAAAAATTTCCTTAAATCTATCATCTTCAAGGTTTGGTTTAAACTCATCTTCCACAATTCTATCTTTCTTTTGATATTTTGATTTCTTTTTCTTTTCCTTTTCTGATTTGAGAATGTCATTCATATTGAAATGTGCTTTTTTATTAATAGTGCTGCCTGTGTTATTTTCATCTTCATCCATCATTAATAATTCTAATTCTGCTTTAGATTTAGAATCCAATTTATCCTCAACTTTTTTATTCTTTTTATCTCTTAGCGATTTTAATTTTGCCTTCTTTTCTTGTTCTGCAGCTTGTTTCAATTGTTTAACTCTCTCCTTTCTAGCTTTACGACGTTCTTTTTGTTTACGTTTTATTTTATCTATTGTACTTTCTTCCTGTTCCTCATCACTATTACTCTTAGACCCATTGTTTTCATTGGCATCTCCGTCCAATCCAGGAGTGAATGTAATCTCCATATCAACACCTTCATCGTCTTCATTGTCTTCATCATTATCACCATCTTCAGTCGAAAATTTACTTCCATTATTACCAAAAACGTTAGATGTAAAAGAATTACCTACTAATGCTTTTAATTTATTCTTAGAAGTTTCATTGATGGTATCTTCTTCATCTTCACTGTCAGAAGCAAGGTATGCTTTAAAATCCATGTCATCTATCTCTTTTTGTGAAAAGGCCCTCTTTGCAATTTCTATTCTATCCGCAGGAGTCTCATCCCACGTTAATTTGACATTTGAATGTTGTAATGCATCGGTGCTGAAATTCAATGGTTTATAATTCTTTGGTATAGAATCACATTGGTCTCTTGGCTCATCATGAAATTCCATACCTTCTGGAACATATCTAATATCAATCATATTGGCAGTGGATTCATATTCAGTGGAATCGCAATTGTCATAAATGGATTTAGCTGTTTCAATATTGTTGCAATAGACAATTGCATAATAATATCTTAATCTTTCCAATTGATATTGACGTAATGCTTTAGTATCTACATCTTTTTCGGCATCACCTTCTTCATAAAGATCATTAATATCGACATCAGAGACATCCTCTTCTTCTTCAACATTTTGATTAGATTTGTGTTTTGATTTTTTCTTTTGAAATAATTCTCTTGGTGGACCCTCCACTTCTTCACGTTTCATTCTTTCCTTACCAAATTCACTAGGATAAATGCAAATCTTTTCAATCTTACCACCATTTGGAATAAAACTTGAGAAAGTGATCATTAAGTCAGAGGATTTGACATGATCCCAATCTAAGTTTACAACAGCTAACGTCTTTGAAGGATCACCTGTTTCTGGTTGTGATTGGTTTTCAATTTCTGAAGAAAAATAGCCTTCTTCATCACTATCCATTTCGCTTTCAGAAGACTCTGAATCTGAGGAAGTATATTCATCAGAAGAACTGACATAATCAGAAGGGACTTCCCCACGAGCTCTATCGACTATTTTCTTTGGTGATTCTACTTCTTCTTCTGCTTCCCTTTTCTTCTCATCATCATCATCACTATGTTCCTCTTTGTCTCTGTTTTTATCTTCAGAAGATTCATCTGTTGATTCTTCCTCTTTTTCAAAATATTTATCAAAATCTTTTAAATCCTTTTCATTAGAATAAGATTCATTAATCTTTCTACCATACTTATCAACTTTAGCTCTTCTTTTAACCTCTAAATCTCTTTTGCTAAATCTGTTATCTAATTTAACTTTTACATCTTTCTGTTTAGTATTTCTGAATTTTGGATCACTGTAAAACTTAGCAAATCTTGGATCATTTGTTCGATTGTTTTCAGACATCTTTCTTCTGTTTTGATGAACCTAACCAGTTTTTTTAAGTCTATAATTATGAATATAATTGTATGTTTCAAAATATTAGATTGAATAGTAGAACATATGTAATCGAGCGATGATAAATACTAGGTTTAAAACCAGCAAGTCATTTGAATCTACGAAGTTTTGTGGAACTAAGAGGAAATAAAATGAGATGAGATGAGATGAATTTGAATTGTCGCAGAAAAAATTTTTTTTTGTTTTCAAGCTTTTTTTCTTTATTTTTTTGTTTTTCCAAAGAGACTCGACAAAGGGACAAAATCCTAATCTAGGGCTATGAAATAGGATATACACCATTGTTATATAGAGGTGGGATATGTCACAATATCGTTTATATGGTATTATAAAGAATAAGTGGTAGAATCAGTTAATATATACGTCAATATATAAACATATATATGCATTTATGTGCTCTGAATTAATTTTATTTCTTTGATTTAGTTTTCTTAATCAATTTTTTCTTGATATGCTTCTTAACTTTTGTCTTTCTTTTTTCTCTTTTAGCCTCTTTAGCCTCTTGCTTTCTTTGTTTCTTTGATTCTTTATCTTCATATTTCTTCCCCTTTAATGGCTTTTCCTTTTCATCATCATCATCATCGTTATCAATATAGTCTTCTTCTTCTTCTCCTTCCTCATCAAGTTCACTATCCTCTTCCTCAGATTCGTAATTATCAGAACCTGAGGTTGAGTCATTAACAGCATAAACAGAATCTTCATTTTGCATTTGTTTTACAGCAGTGAAATTCTTTTTATTATCATGAGCCAACAAACTCTTTAAAAGATCAAATTTCCCCTCACTGAATCTATCAAAATCCCTTTCTTCCAGCCCATTCAAATTTCTCACTAGATATAAAGATCTGAATATTTCATCTTCAGCTTCATCTTCTTCGGTCTTCTTAATTGGCAAATTTTCCTTAACATAATCTTTTAAATCATTGTAACTATGATAATCGCCATTAAATTTATCTAGTTTCTCAGATATAACAAATTGGAAAATAATTCTTTCGGGGAAGATCTCCACACCCATTTTATAAAAATATGAATTAACATTTTTGATATCCATTCTTAAGAAATCTAAACTCATCGGATGTTCAGGTTGTACAGACTGCGATACGTCGATAACATACAGTTTATTGTTATGTACCAATGTATTATATTCAGATAAATCTGCGTGTACTAATCCACACACCTGATATAATAATCTCATGTAGGAGACTAGGATATAATAATAATTAGATATCTCATCTTTATCTTGAAATTGGTAGTCTCTGAGTCTTGGAGATGCAAATCCATCACCACGGTTCAAAAATTCCATGACAAGAACATTGTTTTTCACTTCAATTGGGCGTGGAACTGGAATCACATCACTATTATAGATTCTTTTCAAATTCCTGAATTCCTTTTCTGCCCATATCTTGATCATTTTTCTTGGATTATGTTGTGATCTAGAATTTCTGAACCGATATTCACCATCAACGTATCTTTCACGATCTTTAAACACTAAAATTGAAGTCTTGAAGATTTTGATTGCATATTCTTTCTCTTCTAATTTTTCATTTTTTAATGAAGGTTGTTGTTCTAACTTGTCGATAATATCCTCTATCTTAATATTATTGGATCCCTTTGGAGTACCATCACCAGCAAAAGCGTGGTATACGTTAGCTTCTTTGCCCGTAGAAAGACAACCATTAAAATCGGATATGATACCACGGTTCACCAATGCTCTAAGAAATCTCATTGTACGTGGATCCAGTACATTTTCTACGGTAGCACGATTAGCTTTGTCCTTATTTGTTTTATTTATTTTGAATGATAGTTCATCTGTTTTAATTCTATGTGAATATTTATCCAGGATTTGTGTGTTGATATGTTCTCTTCCATCTTTATCAGCAGAAGATACTTTTAAATTTTCAAATTTCTCATTTAAAGACATTATTTAAAATGATCTATGTGTTTTTTTTTCGTCCTCCTCCTTTCTTCTGGCTTTTACGATATGATTGTTGAAAGATATTATGTGATATTGATTCATTTTTTTTTTTGGCATGTTATTTAAAGAGAGATGACCATAGAAATACATATAGAAAAGAATCAAATAAAAAAATTTTTTTTACTTTATTTTTCTGATTTGTTTTATAATAAAAAGTGAAATTTTGCAAGGAATAGAAAACAGAAAAAAAAAAAAAAGAATATAGAGATACTTAAACTAGTCTCTATATGTTTTTATATGCATAAGTATAACTTTGCAACATAAAAGTGTGAACAGGAAACATTGATTTCACCAAAAGTTAATAGACAGATTAACTATAATGGTTAGAGAAAGATCAAACTTACCAAAAGTATGTGAAAAGAAAAAAAATAAAAAAAAAAAAAGAAAACTACTACTATTATTATTTAAGTGACAAGAAACATAATATAGATTACTAACAGTCTGATGAATCTCAAGGTTATATATATATGTATATATGTACATGTATATATGACTTTAGATCTGGTTATTGTTACTAATACGGTAAATTTATAAACAAATATATATATATATATAGACCTTTTTTGGTGTATTACCTTTATATATTGGTATCGAGATTATATTGGGGATTACAATATTAAACAAATGCAGTGGTATATTTGGTATCCTTGCACTATTTACCGGACATCCATTAGATTTGATGCAGTGGATAAGTTATCTTTGGTGTGTGATAACATTGATTATCTATTCACAAGGGTTGTATCAAATCCATAAACCGCAACTTTACACATTTTCACAAATTTTTGTTACATTTACATTTGATAGTATAATAACATTAATTTTCACGTTATGGTTCACGTCGAGCTGGTTCAATACAGATAATAATAGCAATATGGATGTTAACATTATTAACTTGTTGAATAAAAGAGGTGAGTCCCAAGCCAGCCAAGGTGCAAGTGCGCAATACGAATATGCGATTACGATTATGATCACTATGGTGAGCATTTTATTCAGATTGTACTATAATTGTGTCTTGGCATCATTTGTACAAGAATTGCTTAGAAACCCCAAATTTTTGGTTGATCAGGATGATATTGCACAAGATTTGAAAAATAAGAATATTATAATAAGATTTTGGATTAAGAGTCAACGTATCTCATATCACTGGTGTCGTCGTTTCCTGATGTAGTTGCAACAATAAATATTAATACACACACACACACAGATACATGCAGATATATATATCTGCATCTTATATCTATTTAAGTGAAATATTATGGAGATTTGAACAGGAACTACTGATATCAGAAACACATAAATATATATATATATATACGTATGTGTGTATGTGTGTATGTATGTAAGTACATATTGCAATACAGTTCTAATATTGTAACATAAAAAGTATTACTGGTTTGTTAATGACAGGAGAATCTGTCTACTAAAAATAAACGCTATTTCATCTTCCATCTTCACATGGTATCAGAATGCCATCGTCAGTGTAAATTTTGCTTCTTTTATTTTTTTATTATATCTAATGCCTCTTGAAAACAAAAAAAAAAATAAAAAAAACAAAATTTGTTAAAGTTGCCTCAGCCAGCAGTATCCCCTAATTTTTCTTTTGTTTCCCGTTTGCCTTAAAATGTTTCAATTGTGTGTGTTTTCTTTTTTTTTTTGTTTTCTGAAAAGGGAGGGCTGTGCGGTTCATTCCTGCGTTTTGTTCTTTTTTTCTCCTTGTTATTTTAGGGTATTTGAAAACCAC
This sequence comes from Arxiozyma heterogenica, assembly GCF_036370985.1. Taxonomy (NCBI): domain Eukaryota; kingdom Fungi; phylum Ascomycota; class Saccharomycetes; order Saccharomycetales; family Saccharomycetaceae; genus Arxiozyma; species Arxiozyma heterogenica. The sequence goes on along the minus strand of NW_027042670.1, from coordinate 370,739 downwards.
ATGAATAACAAAACCAGAAAGAAACAAGAAATAACAAATAAATACAATAACAATAATATTTCAAACTTTCTCTTTGATCAAACAATGTAATTTCATCGTTTCTCGAGTATTTGGGAATCGGTCATATGATCTCATGTGTCAAATTGTTCTTTTTGTTTTTTTTTTTATTATTTTGGAAAGTCTTTTATCCTCGAAAAAAAAGAGAAAAAAAGCTAGGCACAACAATAGCAATATATTGAATATCATTATAGATAAATAAACAAGGAAACAAAAACAAGAAAATAAGTGAATTTTCCACTCCCTTCCCTTTTCAAGTTTAAATATTTTGAAGATAGGTTCATTTTGTTTAGCATTTTCCTTATTCACCTATTTTGTATATATTTATATATATATACGATTTAACAAAGAGTAAATAGAATTATCTTCGAAACAAAATCACTCTCGTATCCATTAACTGTTCTTTTTTTTTTTCTTGTTCTTTTTTTTTCTTGTCTCCTTCTCTTTTCTATACGTTACTTATAATAACACCAAAGAATAAAAAAAAATCGATTCAATTCTTTTAATCTATAAAGTGACCATACATAACAATAAACAATGTCTATTCAATTAACTAAAAACAACAATACTGTGCAACTAAATTCTGGTGCTGTTATTCCCCAAATTGGTCTTGGTACTTGGAGATCCACTGGTGAAAAAGATGGTTACAACGCAGTCCTTGCTGCTTTAAAAGCAGGATATAGACACATTGATACTGCTGCCATATATTTAAATGAAGACCAAGTGGGTAAAGCTATCAGAGACTCTGGTATCCCACGTGAAGAAATCTTTGTTACCACAAAGTTGTGGGGCACACAACACCAAGAACCAGAAAAGGCTCTGAATGAATCTTTAGAAAGATTGGGTCTGGATTATGTTGATCTTTATTTGATGCACTGGCCTGTTTGTTTAGGCCAAAATAGCATTAAGGATGGCAATCTTCTATGTATCCCTCAACTGCCAAACGGTAAACGTGATGTCATTATAGATTCTTGGAATTTTAGCAAGACTTGGGAATTAATGCAATTGTTACCAAAGGACAAGGCTAGAAATATCGGTGTCTCGAATTTCTCAATTAATAATTTAAAGGAGTTGATGGCCTCTCCAAACTTTAAAGTTGTTCCTGCCGTTAACCAAATCGAATTACATCCAAGATTACCACAGACTGAGTTGATTCAATGGTGTAAAGAAAAGAATATTCAAATCGAAGCTTACTCCCCACTAGGTTCAATGGACGCACCAATCTTATCTGAACCTTTGATCTTGGACATTGCTAAAAAACTAAATGTTACTCCTGCTCAAGTCGTGATCAGTTGGCATGTACAAAGAGGTTACATCGTTTTGCCTAAATCTATCCATGCTGATAGAATTGAATCCAATTTGCAGACTTTTGTTTTACCTGAAGACGATTTTAATAAGATCTCTAATTTGTCTAAAGAAAAGGGTGAATTAAGAGTCTGTAACATAGACTGGTCTCCATTTGTTTGTTTCGTATAAATACGCTTTATTCAGGTTATTCAATATAATAGTTATACGTATGTCTGTATATAACTTCTATATATAATTGACTGCAAAAATAATTTGTCGGTACATTGTCTTTTTTTTTCTTGAATCTTTTTGTTTTTGCCGTTATTATTCTTCTTACTTTTTTTTCCTACTTTTAAATTGAAATCGAGGGCCCTCATCACTGTCATCACTATCATCTTTAAGAGTATTTGATTGTACCTTTTTGTTTGATGGGGGCATGTTAATACCAGAATTTGTTTCTTGATCATTTAAAGAATAAGTTACATTGGGCATGTTATTACTTCTATTATATACCTTGGATTTTGGTTCTATCCAAATATCTTCATCTTCACTCTCATTGACAAACAATCCAATATTCATATTGTTATCACCATAGACATTGTTATAACTATTATTATTGATGTTATTGTTATCTTTATTTATCTCTAATGACAAATATTCATTTTCAAAACCATCACTATTTCTCTCGTTATTATTCTTTTTATGGAAAGATTCATTATTGGTAGATGCAAACCTTTCATTTAGCATTTCTCCTACATTGCTTGAGTCTTTTTGCGGATATCGGTCAACTATAGAATATGGTCTAGTCTCAACAAATTGTCTTGTTAACATATTAACACTGTTAGTTAATGAATCGTCACCACTCAGTGATCCACAAGGCCACCTTTTAACAAATTTTTTGAAATTTTTACGCCCTGCATATTCACCTTTTTCTAGCCTCATCTCTTTTGGCAGTTTGCCAGCTTTCACTAAATTTGAATTGGCCTCAATAAGAGCCATATTTGAAAACTTGTTGATGGCTTCCTCTGTTAATTCGTCCGGTTCTATTTGAACCATATTATTGCGATATTTAGTGATTTCCTTAGTCTTTGCAGACTGGATAGTTTTTACAAGAGTAATATTGGGTTTGCTTATTGATTCCTGACCATCCTTGACTTTTATCTTCTTTTGCACATCTTCTTTTTCTTCGTTCTCCTTCTCTTTCAGATCTTTTGTTCCTAAAAGCTTGCGTTTTTTAGGTTGATTTTCCAAGACACTTAAATTATTTGTTATCTCTGATATATTATTCAAAACTGTATTTTCAAAACTATAATTGATAGGACTTGTGATAATTCTATCAGACATTTCTTTAATATCAGTACTTTGTTTTACAAAATTTTTTCTTAAAAGATCATTATTTAGATTACTTTCTTTTGTTATTTTCTCGTTAGAATTAGTATCTTGATCATATGTCTCTATTTTTGTGGGTGATTTTTTATCTATTAATTTTGATTCACTATTTGTATGTGAAATATCATTAATTATATTTTTTATACTTTTCGATCGATTGGCCTCTCGGATCTCACCTTCATCCTTCTCAGATATAGGGTTATTTATTGCTTGTGAGAACTTATCTTTGATAATTTTACTAGTTTGTGTATCATTCTTTGTACTCTTCGATTTTCCTTCGTTTTTGGACTTATGGTTTGTTAACTTAGTAATTTGACTTGATTGTGACCCACCGACAAAAAAATCTAATGGGTTTAATGCTTGAATCTTTCTTCTAATCAGTCTTTTTTTCTTTACGGGTACAGGGCTCGGTTCAGCAGGTTCTTCTAAGGATCTAGTATATTTTTTAGCCGCCAGATTATTGTTCGTTTCATCTTGAACAGTCTCGATTGAATTATATTCATTATTAACCCTATGATCAACTGAATGGGATTTGATATCATGATTTAATTCTAAATTTTTTATACATAATTCTTCAAATGTCCTTATTTTTAAGTCATTTATAAATTCATCAGCTGTATAAATCTTTGCTTCACTTATATTACCTAATATAGTTAGAATTTTGTTGTTTATTATTCTTTGTGGATGTTTTAAAATTATTATATTTTTTAATGAATTTCTTAATTGCAAATAACTTTCAAATTTTTCATTATCTTCAAAAATTTTAATTGATCCTTGGAACTCTTTAACGCATTCGATTAATTTGTCTAGTAATTCCTTTTCATAATTATGTTCTTTATTTAAATAAATTATAGTAATATCTCTAATTGAATCGATGAGATTTTTTTGAAATATTCTGGTTCGCTCTAATAAATGGGCTAATAATGTGTTAAAATCAGCAAGCTCTTTTTTTAGCTCGTTCAATAACTCAAAGATAAATTCTTTTGAAACAAGTGGAATTTTAACTATTAGCGCAGATAATTTTGCTAAGGAGCTGATGGTTTCATCTTGAATCATAAAAGACCTTGTGTTAGATTCATAATGGAAATCTAATATTGTATTAATACCAATATCATATAATTTAAATTGATCACTATGTAATTTTAATCTTGATTCACTAGATGTGATTATGTTTAAAGACATTTTTTTAATTAAGACTTGTATGGGTGCAGTGCCTAATTGTAATATCAATGGAAATTGAATATCTGCTACATTAAAGGATATAATTTCTCCTACTTTTAAATATTTATCTTGGTATATGGTAGCTTTGCCAAAATTGTTAACAGTAAACATTTTATTTGATCTTATCCATTCAAATTGTACATGCTTACGTGATATACTCCGATCATTTTTAATGTGTAATGTATTTTGATTTGAACGTCCAATAGACACTGGTTGACTATCTTTCATTGCTTTAGCAACATGAACAGTAGACCCATCATGCGCTTTGTATTGGTATTCTATTATCCACATTGTTGTGTATATAGAGAATTAAAAAGAATAAAGGCCAGTGTATACTTTATACTGAGCTCATCTTAACTTCAATCATTAGACATTGTCGTTTGATCCTATGATATTTCGAAGTATTGTCTTATAGAATATTGTTTAGTGATAATAAAACTTCATTTCTAGTAATGCAATCAATTGAAATTCAAAATAAAAAAAATAGATCTAGAAATAAAAAACCGACGATTGGCATTTCTCAAACGAAGAAAGGTTATCATTTTGGTGAAGTCAAATATATTCTAAGATGGTATTCTCTAAGACAGTGTTAATTTATAGGAAATATACCAGTCAAAGGGTATCAATACATGAGAATATAAGAAGAGGGTTGATACATGAGACAAGGAGAAAAGAGAATTAAGACTGTTGAAAGGGTATCTAATAATAATAGCAATATGTTATGCATTTACAAATTTTGATGAATGTATATATGTAGGTTCTATATATGTTCAATTACAAGATTACCCATTATATGTGATTCTTATAGATATTTTTTTGGGATATGCAAGTTTGGTGGGATTCGTTGTAATCTCTTTATTGCAATATTTCGTTTATTATCTATGATCAGTTGAAATGGTTGTGCTGATGATACAATATCTTCAAATTTCTCTTTAGTTATACTCATATCAATTAATTTAACAATTGATCTAACACAATGTTTAGTCCATTCTTTAGCTACATTTAAATTGTATTTACGACTTAAAGTTGAATTTCGATTATTCAATTTTTGATAGAATTCTTTTCTACTATATCGGTTAATATCAATTAACAATCCACTATAATTATCTCTTGTTCCAATAATCACATCACAGTCTGGCACTAATTGAGTCTGTATCCAAGTTTTCAATAACTTATGTCTATGATGCACATTTCCCATAGATAATGGACCGTAACATTTCAATTCAGAATAAGATTTGGTTATATTGTTATATGCATCCATTTCACTTCTTAGTAAAAGTAGAATGTCTTCATCTAATTTGTTTTCTACTATAGAAAAAGTATATGATGGAATTATAGTATTGCCAATATTGCCGTCATCATTGGAAACATTGCTATTCTTTTTTACTCCAGTAAGCAAATTTTCAAATTCAAATCCAGAATTAGATCTTTTTTGATCCATTAGAGACATTTTAGAAGGATCTATCATATTTGTTTTTCTATTAGTACTTATGTCCATTGATATGACAATGTATTTTCCCTTTAAAAGAACACAATTCCATTTATGGTGTCGAGGTTTGTTGTAATCGAACAAAGTCATCGCCATATCGATAATATGATGTCTTGCAGATATAATCACATATTTATAATTTTGGCCATATTGTTTATTATCATGACTATGTGTGGTCTCCCAATCCATCATATATTCAAAACAAGGTAATGGGGTATTCAATAAATCTTCAGACATTAATGGGATGGTTCCATTGAACGGTTTAAATAAATCATATCCTATGTAAGGTTTGATTAGCACTTTACAATCTGATATAGATTGTTTTTTGGCTAATTGTGCGATGTCATCATTTAATACTGGGATTTCTGATTTGCTTAAGTTTTCTTCACCTATGGATAAATTACCATTAGAATATGAAGCCACGTTTTTACTGTCTTGAAAGAATGGTTCTAACTTCTCAGGGAAGATATTCCAGTCAGGCCGAATATTCTTGAATTTGTGGAAGGATATAGAGATTGGTCTACTCTTTTCAAAACCCAATTTCAAATCGGAAAGTTGGTTTATTGTGTCTTCAATTTCTTTGTTCTTCATTGCTTGTTCCAACGAAACCTCATATGCATTTATGGTATAAAGCAATGCTATTCATTTGTTCCGTATGATGGTTTTATATTAGATATACTGGAGCAGGTGAATGCGTAACATTGATGCATATTCTTTACTGATCTTAGTTCTTTTTATTGTCTTTTCTTTTATAGATATTTTTTTTCTTGTAATGTGATTTATTCTTCTTTCCTTCAAAAGGTAAGTAAAAGAGAATAAATTTGGTTAAAAAAAATAACTGGAAGATTTAAAGTGTGTTATGGTTCAATTGATTCTATGTATTATTCAGTATAAATATATTGTAATAGGTTAATAGATTGACATACATACAAGTATCAAAAGAGAAATAAATACACAATGGTTGAATGGGTTGCTATAGTTTACGATAAGCCAGGTTCTGACAGATCCATCTGTAGACCAGAACATTTAGCTGGTATTCCACCTTTAGTAGAACAAGGTAAATTAGTTTGTGCTGGTGCTATTTATAATGAACCAACCACTCCAGGTGGAGAACGTACTTTTGCAGGTTCTCATCTACAAATTGTGGCTGATACAAAGGAAGAGGCTTTGCAGTTGATTCACAATGATGTTTTTGCTAAGAACGGTATTTGGGACTTAGATAATATTATTCTTTATCAATTTGGTTGTGCCGTTCGTAAGGCGAAGAATTGAAATGGTAAGGACTAAAACCATCATTAATAAGGATAATTAACTGTATATCTCCATGATAATCAACGAATTATATATATACATATGTATTTGTGTATGCGTACATATTTTACTAACTTCATTTAATAGAATATATTTATATATTCTTTATGATTACTCTTTTTATTTCTATTGCTATGTTTAATGCTATGGTAACGTTAAATTAGATTACTTTGCTAATAATTAATTTAAAATAACCTTATATAAGACACACATCCTCTTTACAAAAAGAAGTGTATGTGGATAGTGAGTTGAATGAGAAAAAAATACTCCTTGATTAAACTTTAAGAAACTCTAATCTACATTTCTTTTCTTTGAAAGCTACTAAAAAGTGGAATCATTTCTCGTTGTTTTACATATTATTAATGTGTTTCTTTAAGAAAAGGGTCAACAATAATAAGTCACAAGTTAAAACAGATTTACCATTTGTTCCAGTTGAAGATAGAGACATAAATAAAGAAGGTTATATTTCGGGTGTTTACTATTCAAACTGGTCTCCGTATAAACCACGTTCTCACTTCCCTCATGATATTAACTTCAATCAAATATCCCATGTGTTCTATGCATTTTTCGTAATAGATTCAAAAACTGGACGTATTAAATCTAGTGACACTTGGTCTGATTTTGAAATGACTATAGAACCAATTAGGAATATTAACAGTGACAGGTATGGTAAAATTAAATTACTTGGTTGTATCGGTGAATTATTTTGGTTGAAGATGGATTATTTTCGGAGAAACAATGAGGGGTTTAAGACAATCATGTCGGTAGGTGGTTGGTCGAATAGAGAATTATTCCCCAAAATGGTTAGAAGTCAAAAGAAAATGGACCAATTTATTGAATCATGTATTGATACTATGTTTAAACATGGATTTGATGGGATCGATTTGGATTGGGAATTTCCTAAGGATGATGGAGTTGAACCTAAAAAGTATCTCGAAATTGTGGAAAGATTGAGATCCGGATTAAATGAGTTAGAAAGATCAATTTGGGGTCATGCATGTAATAGATTTCATCTTTCTGTGGCAACTCCAGCATTTGAAGAGAAATTGAAGATTTTACTAGTCAATAAAATGAATCCATACATAAATTTTTGGAATATGATGACATATGACTATTATGGGGAATGGTCAGAATATACAGGTCTTCATTGTAACCTTTATAATGGTATGAGACAAAAAAGGATTGGCTTACAGGTGCAATATAAGCATGATTCTAAATCCAATGATGAAACATCGTTAAATGCAGATTCGGCCATAGCATATATGAGAAAACAATATAACATTCTGTCTTCAAAATTAGTTCTGGGTATGGCTATGTATGGTCGTGGGTTTACTCAAGTGTCATTACCTAAACCAGTTTCTTCATCACTATTATTAAATGATCCAAATACATTCTTGAAGAAAAAATTTAAAGGTGTCGGTGGTGAATCTGAGGGAGAATCAGGAATCTGGTTATACAATCAACTACCAATTCCTAATAGCAAAGAAATGTTTGATCCTGACCATGTGGCCGCATATTGTGTGGATGTGAAGAATAAAATATTAGTTGGCTATGATAACGTAAATTCTACTCTAGTTAAAAGTGAATATATTATGTCTAATGGATTAGCAGGTACATTTTGGTGGGAATCATGTGGAAATACTTGGGACGATACCAGTCGTTCCCTTGTGAATACGTATGTTAAGAGAATAAAGAAAGTGAATAGAACTCAACATAATATATATATGGACAAAAAGGTGCAAGTTTATTATATTGAAAGATATGGGAAGAATGGATTTTTAACAGAACTACTCTCAAATGTATAAGTATTGATGATTTCCCTTCCTCCTTCCTCACGCATATACACTATGGCTTTTTTCTATATAAATTTTATATAATCATGTATACTTTTACATACAATAATAATGTAGTTCCGGTGTTCATTTAATTTTTTTAAACCATGATTACAATAACCTATTATCAGCTCATGTACATGTACATCTCTACATATGCATACGGTTGTCTATTGTTGTATTTGATCCATATGGCTGTTTTCATATATTTAGGAAACTGACCTTCTTTTTTTTTTTTTTCAAAATTAAATTTAAATGATTTAAACAAATAAGTATTAAAGCAAAGTTGAAACAGAAGAATAAAAAATTGTTATTATATAGGGGTAATAGAAAAGAAACGAGGCTAAGAGTAAGTGTCATAAAGTTTACACTAATAATATATTATTTATTTGACTCACTGAATCTTAACGCTATTGGAAAGAAACTGGGCTATTCAACAAAAAGAATTTAAATAGAAAAAATTATTATTATGGGGGCTAAAACGTCAAAACTTTCGAAAGATGATCTGACTAGTCTAAAACAGTCGACATACTTTGATAGAAGAGAGATTCAACAGTGGCATAAAGGTTTCTTAAGAGATTGTCCGAATGGATATTTAACAAGGGAAGATTTTGTCAAAATATATCAACAATTTTTTCCATTTGGTTCGCCAGAAGATTTTGCTAACCATTTATTTACAGTATTTGATCACGACAATAATGGATTCATTGAATTTAAAGAATTTATTACTGTTTTAAGTACTACTTCCAGGGGTACATTAGAAGAAAAACTAAGCTGGGCATTTAGACTGTATGATATAAATAATGATGGGTATATAACATATGATGAAATGTTGACCATTGTAAGCAGTGTTTATAAGATGATGGGATCCATGGTGAAATTAGATGATGATGAAGCTACGCCTGAATTACGTGTTGATAAAATATTTAGACTTATGGATAGGGACAAAGATGGATATATTACACTAGACGAATTTAAAGATGGATCTAAAGTTGATCCTACCATAGTTGGTGCATTAAATTTATACGATGGGTTAATATAGTGTGGGTTGTATATTATTTTTTATTTAATTTTCAGGTATATGACGATATAAATGTGCCTAGAAAGATTATGAATATAAATTGGGTATACTGTGTGATGTAGCAATGTTTAAATAAATCTACTAGTAACAGTTATGGAAGTATGATAAAGAATATATAATTAGAATAAGTTCAATTGAATCTAATAATCACTGTCTAAAAAAGATGTGACTTCGATATCTGGATTCTGTGATTTAAATAGTTTTAAGATTCCTGCACCAATTAAATATGGTATTTCTTGTGTGTCTCTTGAATTTGTCACAGGTTTCATTTCGTTATTTGGTAGTAAAAATCTTTTCAAATATTTATTGTGAATATCTCTGACAATTACCCATCGTACTTTAAATGCTAAACCAAATTTCCCGTTATTTGACCAAATGCTAGTATCTAGATCATCTCTTAAATCAGATATCATTTCAGCAACACCACAAAACTTTCCAGAACCGTTAACAGAAAAGAATAAAAATAATTTAGAGTATTTATTAGTGTCTAAGTTTTTAAATGATTCAGACAGCCGTTTGTTACCGAAATGTGTTGAAGACCAGATGCTGTTGTAAAACGATTTTTTAACGTGTTCCAAACTATTTGATTTAATAATAAAAAATTTAGAATTTACGGGTATGTTGATCCATGTAGGAATTATAGCTGAACTTTTTATGGATTTATAATTATTATGGATTTTCATGTTATTGTGGTTATTGTTATTAGTCATATTAAGATTTAAAGTTGTCGGATAAATTCTTTGAGAAGAAGAGAGAGAAAGGGAGTTTTGTAAATCACCACAATTAATGGTAGGATCTTTATTTTCATTTAACTTTTTTTTTGTTGTAGTTGTTGGTTGTGATAGTATGTAGTCTAAATTTGGCATAGTTCGTGGAATAGAGTTTCTGTTATCATTTATATAATTTACCTGGAGTTGCTTAATACCATTTGAGCAAGTATTATAAAAATAATAATTTTTTGAACAATCTATAGTATTATTACTATTTAAATTGTCATGTAAAGTGTTGTTGTTATAATCGTTGATAGGATTGTTATGGTTGTTTAATAAAAGATGTGTTTGATTTTCTGTATTGATTGTAGTGGTTGAAGATACAACAAAAGTTTCCAAATCCTTCAATGAATCTTCAATAGTCCTATTGCATGGTATTATCTTTGGAGAAAATTGTGAATTATTAGAAATAAAACTAGTGTTCATAGTATTGTTTATTTGTTTTTGCTTTACGTTTTCATATATATTGTATGTATATATAAATATATCTATATTGAGAGAGAAAGAGAGAGAAAGAGATCAACTTTAATTACCTTTTAACTCTTAGAAAAATGTCAAAACTAGTGTTTATTTTTTGTGCTTCTTGTATCAATATTATTCTTGTATCTTAAAAAATAAATAACTAAACATATATATATATAGTTGTTTGACAATATTTATAAACTATTACTTTGTTGGGAAATGACAAGTGACAAGTGTTATCTATGTTGTTCTCATCAGAGATCTAGATTCAACAACAAGGGAGGGGGGAGGGGAATGAAAGAAGAGTGTGAATGCGAAAGGAGGGAAGAGTAGTATTGGAATACCTTTAAATGGATTCTATCTACAAACAACCTTCATATAACATATTCTTTATATTGCTTCCATAGAATGTTTGTCTTCCCGTTTCGTTTCAAGTTCTATCTATCTTCCTCTTTCCGGTAGCCTTTTTCTCAAATTTCATAGACTCTTTTAATTTTCCTTAGGGGAGAAGTTCTTATTCTTTTTTGAATATTTGTTGAATAAATACCACGATTGCTATTGTGTTTGCTGTTATTGTACTTGTTTCTGTTTTTGTTTCTGTTTGGTGTTGCTGTTGTGGGATAATAGCAGCTACAATAGAATCGGCAGTAACAATAGTAGCGAGGATAACAATAGGGGTGGGGCTGATAAGAGGAATGTATTGTCTCACCGTTGTCTCTGGTGTTAGGGGAAAAACCCCATTAATAGTTTACCCAAACAAGAAATAAAAAAAAAAAGAAGAGAAAAAGAGAAGTAGCCGCCGAGAGAAAACCTCTGCTTTAAAAAATTTCCTTCCCCTTCCCACCACAACCACCCGCATACATACACACACAAACACACACATACTAACAGCTGTTCCTTATTTTAAATTCACAAAGAAACCAAAAAAATAGAATATCCCTATCTATCTTTCATTTATCTAGTTATTATACCTCTTTAGGGTTTCGTAGCAGAAAAAAAGACATAAGATTCGATATATTATCAGAGAGTTCAAATATAAAGGTCTACTTCTATGTTAGGGTTGTCATATATATATATATATATATGTGTGTGTGTGTGTGTATATCTAGCAATCTACAACTTTCTATCATGGAAAGCAAGAAAAAGACAGTGTGAGTCATTATTACACGTTATGTAGTAATAATAATAATAAAACAAAGTTGACTCAAGTGTTTCGAAGAACATCTAAAAGGATAAGTCGCAATATTTAATATCATTTCTTGATCTAAGTTATTGAAGTTAGAATCCTTTTATTTTAAATTACTTTTTGTTTATTTTAAATTGAAATTGCCAAAACTAAATATAAAATGTACTTTTCAAACTGAAAAAAAACCATCTAGTAAAATAAACAATGGCTTACAACAAATTATTCAAATAGATAAATGTATATTCGATAGTTGATATTTTCAGTTATTTTGTTAACAGAGAGCCTCAATATGATAAATGTTTTTGTTAAAAATATTCTTAAAAAAAAAAAATTTAATAGAATGAAATAATATAAACTTATAAGAAGATATTGATAATAATAATAATGTAAATTCTTAACTTATTATTGTAAGGTATTAGCGGTACCCATAAATTTATCTTATTTTGCTTGGCTCTTATATTTTAGATACCTAATATACGAGATACAATATTATACAATGGGTTACATTGTATAACTCATTTTATATTCGAGTCTTCTTCAATATAGATTCTTTTTTTGAGTATCTAATATAATGAATTTAGATTTTCACAAACCTAGCTAATATTATTTCAATTCTATTCATATTATTTTTGATACCTTTTTTTATTCAAAAAATTGTTGTCAAACAGACTACTCTTTCTGTGTGCAAATACACCATGCCCAAGACCTTCGGAAACACTTCACGGAACCAACTTTGCTTTTTAATGACAGATTCCGTGGCAAAAAACTTTTTAGGTATAAACTTTTTCTGATAGGAACAAAAAGCAAAGAAAAAAAAAAGAATTTGGTGTCAATCCATTTTTGTAAACAAATGTTTTGCAATGTTTCAATCTCTTTTCTCTTTTTCCGATACCCTTTTCTTTTCGAGAAATTTTAAAAAAACAAACAAAACAAACATAACAACAAAAAGGGCTTTCTATCTTAGATTTTGCATTTATTCTTTTATATTTTTTCAAAATGATCCAATAATTGTTACCTCCAATTGAATATTTCTAACAGACTGTAAAAGAATAAATAAAATCGAAATTTATTAACAACGTCGAATTGTAAAATGCTAATCAAAGCTTAGCTTCTTGTAATATTGTCTTTAAAATTTTTTTTTTTTCCATTTTTTCATTTTATTTTTCCAATTTGTAAGATGTAGAAATCTTTGTCAACATGATAAACTTGACATGTTAACTGATAAAATAAGTGAAAAAAATTGAAAGAAAGAGAAAAAAATACTCTCAAATGTTCATTTATTTTACTTTACTTTACTTTACTGTATATGTACTATGTTACACTGTGTTGAATAGACATCCTCAATACATTGATATATGTTAAAAAAGACGATCTCAATCATTGGTTCAGGCCCATCTGGGTTTTATACTGCTTATAGATTATTAAAAAAATCTCCGATTCCCATTCATATAAAGTTATGGGAAAAATTACCAGTACCATTTGGTTTGAGTAGATATGGTGTAGCACCGGATCACCCAGAAGTTAAAAATTGTGAAGAAACTTTTAAGCTTTGCTTCAAAGAACATTTCAATGACTATGATTATAATAATTGCACATCATCACAAGATCAACAACAACAACAACAGAATAGTATCGAATTCATTGGTGGCGTAACTGTTGGGGGTTCACATATTAAACTGAAACAAATAATAGATAATCAAGATATTGTTATATTTAGTTATGGTTGTCAAAGTGACAGGAGATTGAATATCCCTGGTGAACAGACTACCAAAGGCGTTTTCACTAGTAGAGAGTTTGTGAACTGGTACAATGGACATTTTGATTATTCACTGTCTGAAAAATTCAATAATTTCCCATGGTCCAAAGTGAAAAATATTGGTATAATCGGTAATGGGAATGTCGCATTAGATCTAACGAGAATATTAATAAGTAACCAAATTGATGAAATTTGGAATAATACAGATATATCAAAGATTGCATTAAAAAATTTGCAGAATTGTAATATAAAAAATATTGAATTAATTGCAAGAAGAGATTTTTTAAATTCAAAATTCACAAACAAAGAATTAAGAGAATTGTGGGAGTTGGAAAAATATGGAATCAAAGGTACTATCAATAAAGAATTTTTCAATAAAAATCAATTCGATATAAAGAATATGGACCGTACATTAAAAAGACGGGTAGAAATGTGCGATGAATATATGAAACCATTCAATGAAAGAACTAAAAAAAACTATAAGAAGTTTAAACCACTGGACATAGTCACTAAAACCTGGGAATTGGATTATTTGAAGACACCATTAAGAATAAATAAAGATTCAAATGGTTACATTAAATCACTAACACTGTGCCATAACATAATAACTCCAGAAAACAGAGTGGTTCCACAATTAAATGAAAAGATCACGTATAATATTGATTTGTTGATCACTTCACTAGGTTACAAAGGCGTACCATTACCTGAGTTCAAATCCTTGGATATTGGTTTCCAAAAAGACCATATATCTAATGTTAAAGGACATGTACTTTCTTCTAGTGGAAATATAATTCCTGGTTTGTATGCATCAGGGTGGATAAGGAGAGGTAGTCAAGGTGTGATTGCATCCACAATGCAAGATTCCTTCGAGGTAGCGGATACTGTTATAAAGGACTTGGCCACTAACCTCAATGGTCAGACAAACTATCCAAAAAAGTTGAATGTTGAATCCATCCCCCATATAACTTGGTCTCAGTGGGAATCGCTAGACAAGGAGGAACATAGACGTGGTCAACTATCTTCAAAGCCAAGAGAGAAGTTTTTATCTATAAAAGATGTCCAGGACCACTTGTCGTCTTTATAATAAAATTTACAGCCAATGAATTTCGAGCAAAATAGAAAATTTCCATTTCTCAATTTCTATCTTCTCCCTTTTCCCTCTGTTAGTCTCTTATTCTTTTCTATTTTTTTTTCTTTTTTTTATTTTTTTTTTCCTGTTTCGCAAAACGCATTTTTACTTCACCATGCAATTTTTTAGTTTGCTTTATCGAGACCAAAGCAAAAAAAACAAACATTGGGGAAGAATAAGTAAATTGTCCAAATCAGTAATAGACACCATTCCTTTTTATTGTGATTACTTCCTTCCTGGTTTCGCATAATTTAGTTCCCTATATCCCTTCACATTCCTCCTACTTGTAATACCATTTGCTAACCAAGAAAAAAAATATCAGAATATAGTATAGATAAGTAAGTAAGGGATTTACTTATCGGTGTCAGACTAAAGGGATCATATCTATTAATACCTGCTCTATCTCATAAATACCGTTCACAACAAAACTAGATCACATATTATTATATTTGTCTAGCTTTTTAGTGTGTATACTTATTATTTTGTTAATATTAAAACTAATATCTAATTTTTATTCTTTTCAATTTTAAAAAAGAAAATCACATATCCAATGATGTTGAGAAACATGCTATTTAGACGTTCCTTAACCACTTTAATCCCACCAAAGATCGTTTCTTCCAATCAAGTAGCTAAAGCTCCAAATGCTAAAAGAGTGTCTAATATGGTCAATTTTTATAAATCATTACCACAAGGACCAGCTCCAAAGAACAGTAATCCATCCGGTCTAATTAATTGGTATAAGGCTAAATATTTCGAGAAGGAGAGTGTTCAACCTCTTTTACATTTAACTGCCGCTATTTTGGTTTTTAGTTACTCTTTAGATTATTACTTCCATTTAAGACATCACAAAGATGGGAAACATTAAGAGAAACCATTGTAATTGAATAAATAGATGAACGTAGAAAGTATTTTATATTAATAATAATCATGATTATTATTTTAAAGCATAAGGATCAATATACTTTCGTTGTGTTTTTCTTTCTTTTCTTTTTTTTTTAATAAATTTCAGTTGTCCTGTCTCTTGTGTTTAAATAATTCTAAATATTAATATACAGCAAATAAAAGTTTAATATATATATTCCTATTTTATTTTTATTCAATTTAGTAAATTTAGTTTTTTTATGATATTACTATAAATTCACTACTTTTTATATATATACACACACACACTCTCTCTATATATAGTTATATACATCTGCATAAATATTATACCTCACTAATATACAGCACTTGAGTTCCTCTTAGGAAAATATCACTGGAGTATTTATGGAGAAGTCCATTATTACTATTTTCATAATGTTCAGTGGTGGATGATAATGTTACGTTCATAAACCCATCAATTGATTCTAATGTACCGGTATAAAGCATCCCAGAATGTAATTTCACATTGACTGGTTTTCCAATAATATTTGTCAAAAATTCTGTAGAAACACTAGCTGAATCTGTGGAAGACATCTTATATTATTATCTTTTTTCTTTTCTCTTTCTTTTCTTTTTCTATTTTTTTATGTTGTCGTAACCTACACTGTCGCTTATACTTTTGTTGCTATTTTTGCCTGAATTGACCAATAAGTACTTATTTTGTTGGGTAATGAAGCATCGGTATGTAACTCTATTGCACTTTCAATCCTTTTTTACTTTTCACTTTTTACTGCTTTCTCATCGTTTTTTTGCTTTAACTAAGAAAACAAACCAAAAGTGATTGATTTGGAAAAAGATTTCTTCTTTCGCTCATCATTTCCGTTTTAGTAACCATAGTACTAAAGTGGTAATATTATTCCTAACGGGGAAACAAGATGTGGCCATAGGTCTAAAAATAAATTTCTTTTAAAAAACTACTAGTCCACAAAAAATTAAAAAAGAATAGAAAACAGGATTTACGGACAGGCAAATAATTTAGATGTTCAAGAATTTCTACAGAGATGACAATTAACTGACAAAGAGAGTGAAAATTAAAGATCTTTCTATCTTCTCTCTTTTTTTTTCTTTTTCGCTCTCTTTTTCTATTTTTGGATATAGCTTAAACTGAGGTAATATTTTGATTGAATTAGATTATTAAATTGTGTAACCATAAACTTAATTGTGTTAGTGTTCATAGTGGTGCTGATAGAAAAATATAATAGCTAAGGTTCAGTTGATAGGAATCTGATTCATTAAATAAAATTATTTCCTCTTTCAAATATATATATATATATCTATAGATAAATTAAGGAATACAACTTTATATTATAACTATTATAGACTTGGTTAGCATAGAGTATTTAAAATTTTTACTTCTAAAAAATTAATGACAGAACCTCAAAAACAATCAAAAAATTCTACGTTGACATGTTGTCAGTGTCATCTTGATATCACAGATGGTAAAATATATGAAATTGATGATTTTAAATGGCATGAAGACTGTTTTCATTGCTCACGATGTCATAAAAAATTACAAAAAAATGATGATTTTATTACATTACCTCAAAATATAGAAATCAATGACATTAAATCATGCAATTTAATATGTAATGATTGTTCTAGAAATTGTCAGCATTGTGGTAAACCAATTAACGATATGGCTATCATACTATCATCCAATGAGGCATATTGTCAAGAATGTTTTAAATGTTATAAATGTGGGAAATTAATTGAAGATTTAAAATATGTGAAGACAAGAAAGGGATTGTATTGTATCAACTGTCATAAAATATTATTGGCTAAGAGACAGTTATATAAAGACAAACAATCAAAACAACGACAAGATAAAGAACAACTTCCAATTTATATACAATATCAAGAGAGAGGACCTACATCTGTTAAGCAGAACACTCCAGAGTCCTTTATTTTGCCCAAAAGGTCAAGTATGAGACCCAGGAATGATTATCTTTTTAATAATGTTAATAACTATTCTACTCATAGGCATTCAAGGTCATTATCGAATTCAAAATTTGAACAAAATATCCTTGAACAGACATCTAGATTACCATCAACATCATCTGGAAATAGTGTTAATGGATTAAAGATAAATCATTCTAGAAGTATATCTTTGGATGATGTTTTGAATGCAACATTACAAAACGATACTTCTTCTTTAGATGATGTTGAAGAAAATAATAATGACAAGGACAATATAACAAATGATACAAAAAACTTTCAACAAATTGAACATTTTGCATCAAAAGATATCGGAAGTAGTAGATCATATTTGACTGCATCAACCAATTCGATCTCAAATAACAGTATTGCCACCTCAAATAATCCTGTTTCCCATAATATACCACATGATGATGAGTACTCCAGTCCTGCAAGAAGTAAAACAAGTATCTCGGATATAACAGAAAAGAATAATATGAATACATTGCCAAAAACACCAGAAATAAACAAGAGGAGTTTGAATGTTAATCAAACCATAGATTTACCCTTAAATAGCCCTATGTCAATATTTCAATCTAATAATTCTGTGATAAAAAAGTCACATAACAATGAAAATGAAAGAATAGAGAAAAGATCTTCAAGAATTATGGATACTTCTCAAGAAAATCATATAAACAGTTTATCTTCGTTGAATGAAGGACTTGCATTACAGTTTGATAGTACGAATGAACAAGGATCAAATATGATAACACCCGACACATATATTCATTCTACTAATATTTCAAAAAGTAAAAATATAAATAATAGTTTTATTACAAATGGTGTCGGTAATACTCGCAGTAATAGTGCTACCAATTCTGGAGGGAAAAAATTAGGTAGATCTTTATCATTAAAATCTAAGAATTTTTTTAGTCATTGGAAAAATAAAAGCCATAATGTAACCACAAATGATCCAAATAAAGTTGCTGAACAACATAAATCATCCTGGATAAACAACGAAAATTTTGATACACATTCGGGTTGGGGTGTACATTCAAGTCATGAAAATGATATGTATATTAAGGCCAATAAAAACACAACTGGTGCTAATAAAATCCCTGCTTCTTCTATTCGACATTCGAGTAGAGGTAAGAGTGATACATTAATCTATGACAGCTCCCAATTATTGGTTAACATGAATGTTACAAAACCGACAAACACCACTATATCCTCAACAAGCTATTCCACTCCAAGAAATCAACATCAAAGAAACAATAGTAATATATGGACTGACTCTAGGTCAACATCAGGTGTAGCAATGTTTAGAACACCACCTTTAGATAACCAAACAATGTTCAGAAGAATGCCACAGTCGGTGTCAAGTTCTATTTCTAAACATATTCCTACCTCTTCTGAAAGTAGTATACTTGAAAAGAAACAAACAACCAACCTCAACGAAAGTACTCCTATTCTGACGAATGGTACTAAAACGGATAACTTTACCTCAGTAGAAGAATCCTCAACTTCAACAATTAATAAGGACACTTTAGATATTAAGATTACCAAGACTGCGTCACAGAAATCTGCACAAGATACTGACAGTGATTCAGAGGATGAAAATAAAAATTTTGCGGATAGTGTAGAAGATATGGATATAAAATTGAGGAAAATGAAGCTTGAATTAAAGGAAATGGAGGTCTCAAAACAGAAATTAATCATTGAAATCGACAGTTTAAGAAGCCAAAGAGATGAACTTGTTGATGAAGTTAGGAAATTAAAACAATCCAAACAAGAATACTTTGACGAAGAAACAAATTTATCAAAACATAGTAATGTCGGTATATTGAACGATGGAGTAAATATGACTAGAAAGAGTTTAATAGGGTCAGACAATGAAGAGATACATTCTCATTCCACTTTAAACGGCAGTAAACCCAAATTTTGGAAAATATTTGGTAATAATAACTCACTGCATAACACCACAGAAAACCTAAATACCACTACCCATTTATCGGCTAATAAAGTGAACCTAACTCCTTCACAAAATAGAGCAAGATCTAATAGCGAGAATTTTTCAAATAATATATCCAATAATGGTGCAACCAGTACAGTAGCCTCATTAACATCTGCCACTTCTACAGAATACAAAAGTGTTTCAGATACTTCAAATTCTATGAGCACTTATTATAATTCAACATTATATCAATATTGCCTTAAGAGTCAAAATGTTTTAAATGTACCAGACATCATCTTTAAATGTATTGATTTTATAGAGACAAATAAACGTAATTTGGAAACTGAAGGCCTTTATAGAAAATCTGGGTCTTTATCATTGGTTGAGGAAGTGGAAAAAAAATTATATACGGAAAATAGTGATTTGAATTTGATATGCGATGATGTTCATGTTGTTACGAATGTATTAAAAAGATTTTTGAGAAGATTGCCTGATCCCATTATTTCCTTCGAAATATATGACCCATTGATATCTTTAGTAAAGGATGACAAACTGATTGAAAAATTGCCTTTAATTCAAAATGAAGAAACGGACATTGATAACAATTTATTTGAATTTGTTAAGGAATCGATTACTAAGTTACTAAGACAATTGCCACAGGAGAACATAAGAGTGTTGTCCTTAATAATAAAGCATATAAATTTAGTTTCACAATACCATAGATTCAACTTAATGAATCTTCATAATTTGGCATTGGTTTTTACACCAAGTTTAATGCGGGACATCACAGGGGAAAGAGATATAGAGGATATGAGAGAAAGAAATTATATTGTTGAATTTGCATTACTACATAAATTGATATAGATTTTATCATTTCCGAAGGTACTCCAATATGATGATAACTAATTTCGATGAGTCATATATAGATTATAATAAATACATAATGAATATAGAGAAACATTATACATGTAAGAAATAATATAATGGTATTTACAATTTTTTCAAATAAAATAAAGAAGAATAAAATAAATAGAGAAGATGGGAGTGTTACCATTAGAGAGAATAATATTAGTGAATGTCTTTAACATTTGGTTGCGATAACATTTGAAGTTTTCTTTTACCCATTCTTAAAAGATATTCTATTGTAGTAAAATCTTTTCTCTTCAAATCTCTATATTTATCAAACTCACTATGAATATATTTTAAAAAATGTAGTCGATTTTCTATAGGCTTCGTGTATACCATTCGTACCCATTGGCGATAGGAGTGTAAAACATCTCTTTGCAATCCAGATAATCTTACCATATCTTAAATCTCCTTTTTCTTTTATTTCCTTATCTTCTCCTTAAACCAATTACTCTTTTGATGGATAATCACACACCAAGAACAAACTGGATTGGGTATGAATTACACCAATATATAAAAACCGAAAGTGTTGTGTAACGTTTAACTGCTAGGACTAAATTTACTAAATCCTATGAAGTATAATAAAAGTTCTTTAAGGTTAAAGATCAAACACTCCCCCCGCCCCCCTTTTTTTTTTTCCTACATTAGTTATGGAGAGAATCAAGAAAATAAACAAACAAACATAATATGAAATAATTAAATAATGCAACTAATGAAAAAAAGATATTTGTTTTACAAGAATCTCAGATGAAATAAAATATACAATGATCTTAACACACAGCAAGAGTTTATGATAAGTTAAAAGTTCCAAAGTGTTACTTTATTCCAATTCAAGACTAAATATGATACACTATAGCAAGAAAAGAAAAGGTTAACATTACGCTTCTTTTATCTGCCTAAAAATATAGGTATATATAAGTATATTTGTGATCTTTATTTGTTTAGTTTATAGGGGATTTTTAAGAAGATAGAGAGTAAAAGAGAGAAAATAACAAAATTGTATTAAATTATTTATATCATTTGTTGTTGTTATTGATTAATCAATGAATTTCAAGATTAGTCGGTAATCTTGATAGATAACCTTAAATAAACCAACTATAGAAAGGTCACGAAGCCGAGAACTAATTATTTTGATCGTTTTAATTGACAATGAATCAGATTTAATGGAAAACGATAAAAATAATACTACTACCCTCCTCCCCTCCCTCTTTCCTATTTCGTGTGATATCAACATTTTATATTTGCACATGCGGAAGAAAAAAAAATGAGAAAAGCCGCCGATAGCCGATGACTGACGGGAAAACACGGCAAGACCTTGTTCGGCATGACATGGTAAAACACGGAGTTCCGCCAACAAATGGTGTCATTAAAATACCTTAGACACAAATAACTTTCATTCCATTAAAATAATATGTGTCAATGAATTCCCCAATAATTACATACATATATAAAGAGTGAAATATATTGACTGCAAGGTACCAAAAAAACTAAATCAGTTAATAGATGTAGAAAAAATTAATTGGAGCTTGATTTACACAGTTTTCCAATCTGATGAGTGTTATAATATAGTATCCTTTGATATTTTTGTTTAATCCAAAATTGTAACATCAAAAATTAACTAATAATAATTACTAGCACAGTATCTTACTATATTTTAAAGGCAAATTTATAACTTTATTCACTATGACGCTAATAAAATCTCAGCAAATAATTTCAAACATACAAGAATCAAAGACTGATGAGTTTAACGCTGATCATTCAACAAAATTAATTCCATTCGGACAATATCTATTTCAAAGGATCATTACTGCAGGTACTAAATCGATTTTTGGTGTCCCTGGGGATTTTAATTTACCGCTTTTAGAATATCTATATGAACCATCGCTCATTAAACAGGGATTAAGATGGATTGGTAATTGTAATGAATTGAATGCAGCTTATTCTGCAGATGGGTTTTCACGCTATTCAAATAAAATTGGATGTGTTATTACAACATATGGGGTTGGTGAATTGAGTGCTATAAATGGTATTGCTGGTGCGTTTGCAGAAAATGTTAAAATTTTACATATCGTAGGTGTTGCCAGAAAAAAAGATTCAAGACCTAATACATCTAATTCAAGGAAAAATTTACATCATTTAGTTCCTAGATTAAAAGATGCTAATTTTATAGGTCCTAACCATAAAGTTTACTACGAAATGGTTAAAGATAAGGTTTCATGTTCTACTGAATGGTTAGATGATATCAATACTGCTTGTAACAAAGTCGATAAAGTTATTAAAGATATCTATAGGTATTCTAAACCAGGTTATATTTTTGTTCCTGTAGATTTGGTGAATCAGCTTGTCTCTGTTAATAATTTAGTTAATGAACCTTCTATTTCCATGAAAGATTGTCTTGATAAACCATCCGTTACTACTCTAAATGAAATTACCGATATAATTTGTAATTGGATATACCAGAGTAAGGCACCAGCCATTATTGGAGATGTCCTTGTTGACAGATATGAGGCTAATAAGGAACTAAATTTGTTCATTAAGAAAACACAAATATGGAATTTTTCAACTGTTAATGGAAAATCAATAATCGATGAACTTAACCCATACTATATGGGTCTTTATAACGGTGATGAAGGCGCGCCATCTGTGATTGAAAGGTTTTTGCAGTGTGACCTTATTCTAAATTTTGGTATTGATGCTAATGAAATCAACCATGGCCATTACACTTTTAAATACAAGAAAGACGCTAGAATCATTGAACTTCATCCTGAATATATTAGATTTATTGAAACTGATACTAACACAGAAAAAATAATTAGAGGAATAAATTTTGTTTTTATCTTAGAGGAATTAATTAAAGAAATAAACCCAGTGTTTTTAAATTTCCAATATGATTCTAAAGTAAAAGCATATACCAGTCAAGAAGTCTATCCAGATATAGAAAATGTTGATTCTGAAGAGCAGGATATTACTGTGGATCGCTTAACAAAAGCTATTTCAACTTTTTTTAATCCAGGTGATGTTGTAGTCTCTGAGACTGGCGCAATCTACTTTGCCTTTCGAGATCTTGTTTTCCCCAATCAACTTAAATATATTGCACAAGGGTTTTATTTATCGATTGGGACAGCTCTTCCGGCTGCATTTGGTGTTGGAATTGCAATGCAAGATTATCCACGGTGCCATATCACAGACGACACAGTTCCAACAGATTATGTACCAAGATTAATTCTGTTTGAAGGTGACGGTTCTGCACAAATGACTGTACAAGAAATGACGTCAATGTTGAGATATCAAGTACCTGTTGAATTATTTATTTGGAATAATAACGGTTATACTGTAGAACGCGCAATTTGTGGCCCTACAAGATCATATAATGACATTATGTCTTGGAATTGGACAAAATTATTTGAAGCGTTTGGTGATACTAATTGTCAATATACAGTAAGCACATTGATTGAAACAAGATCTAAATTAGCGTGGAAAATGAAACAGTTGAAAAATAAAAAAGAACGTGACAATATAGAATTGATGGAAGTTCAGCTTGGTGTATTGGACTATCCAAAGCAATTGCAGAGCATGGTGACAGCTGCAAAGGTTAGACAGAAATTGGAAACGATGGAGGATCATCCTGCTGCTTGAATTTGCTAGTTTTGTCCTATCCTTGTTTTATTAAATATATTCAACGCATTTAATACATGATAGGTTTTTTCTTTTTCTTTTTTTAATATATACTATATATATATTTTGTCATTTTCAATAATAGAACCTCAAGGTAATAGCAGCATATACTTCAAATATATAATTTAAAAATATGTATGATAGAAATAAATTCTTTGAAAAATATGGAAGTTTTTTTTATAATAAGTATAAGATTGCATTGAGACATATAATAATGAAATGAATGACTTCAGTAATTTTATTATTGAACAAACTACTAATAGCTTGCAACTATTCAATAATTAGAATTTAAATAATAATAATAATAATAATAAAACAGCAGATAGCATTATTCTATTTTTAAGAGAATATTATGAAATTAACAATGATGTGTGCAAATGCTTTTGCTACAGAAACAAATATTTCATAAAACAAGAGAACAATACAAATTTTATAAAAATGATAGTCATTCTTCAAGAATCTATAAAAACAAAACTAATAATATACTTGAGCCTAGTTAATAAAGAATCGAAAGGTACAATTAATTCCCAAAGATAGATATTAATTTTTACATTATAAAATATCGATAAATCATTTTTTTTAACCGTGTTTTATTGATGGTTAAAATACATCAGCAACTATCGCAAACATATTTTATTTCAACCACTTCACCCAATATACTACAAACAGCATTCTTACACGTTGGCATAAATCAGTGATTGTGCAGATTGAACAATATATTCTTTCCAAGTGACAACAAATCTTAGATCCATATATAGAAAAGTACTTTTCATTTACGGAATATTTATATTCATAAAAGATATTTCTCCACTCTCTCGTATAAACTTCTGCTTCTCTTTTAAAAAAACTTTTATTTACTTCTTTTAATAACCAATCTTATAAATTATAGCTATCTAATTTTATACTAGCATATAAAATTTACTTGTTAAGACTACAACAGAGTGGCAACTTTTTTTCGTAAGTTCCTTTTATGTGCTTAGATTTGCTTAAAAACATAAACTATTGTGTATTTTAAATTGCTTGATACTAGTTAACATCCTTTTGTAAATTTAGTTCTTATTCAACTCTTGAATACATACGAACATCTTCTAAACCATTAAACAACTTTCCTTATAAAAGTTTTTACCATCAGAAATACTGATGACAACTTTTAATTTAGATCGGAGATTGTTAAAGAACTAGACACAATGACAGCACTTCTACTATATTCTAATCTTACGTTTTTAACTTCATTGAAACAACTTTTCTTTTAACTGTATCAAGAAAAAAAAATCTTATCAAAAATAATAAAATAGATTTATAACCATCTCATTACAACCATAGAGTTCTGAATAATAGGTGAGAGCAGGCTGCTTGTTCCTATGTGTATGTGTATTTACCCTGTAGTGATTGTTATGCGTTTCATTTTAATCGAAGTTTTTCATTTTATTTTATTTTCCTTCTTTAAGCGGCAAAAATAAATTTTTGCCCCTGTTTTAATCATCAACAGTCAACAAAAAAAAAAAAACAAAAAAATTTATATAAAAAGACAACAAAATTTTCTAAAAAACACAAAAAAACCACGAAATTTTTTCTTTCTGTAAATATCATTTTCGTTTTTATAAAGGTAAGATTCTCCAATTCAGAACTCCACTTAGATAAAAGGCTAAACATTTTTGTTTATTCCAACTGAGTAAGGTGTTTAAGACAAGTAAAAAAGAACCAAATTTTTGAAAAATCCTCCCTTTTCATACACCCTTCTCATTAATACTAAACATATATAATAACAACAATGGCTGGTAACTTAGATCAATCTTTAGATGAAATTATCGGTAAAAGATCCCAGAACCGTCGTAAGATCGGTCCAAGAAGAGCTGGAAAGCAGGTCAATGTCCATCGTAGCCGTGCTCCAGTAAACAGAACAGCTGCACAAAGAAGTGTTAGGGCTCCAGTTAACGCTGTTTCTAGAGTTGCTAGACTTCTAAATTCAAACAGCCATGTTAAGGTTAATGTTGAAGGTTTACCAAGAGATATCAAACAAGATGCTGTTAGAGTATGTTTTTTTGCTTTTCCAAATTTTTAGAAACAAAATTATATTTAAGTTACAATGGAAGATAAGATCAAGGTATAAGAATAGAATAATTTTTTCTAATTGGATTATTGTTTTTTTGGAAGGAAGAACGGAAAAAAGAATGTTATTTTTTTTTCTTCAAAAATTCCGCAGGCATGCATATTATCTCTTTTTAATTATATTGCTGACAGGAGATCGCAGTGTAAATTGCAAAGAGAGTTAAGTGATTGATTAAGTCAAATGTTAAATATATTTGTGCGTTGAGAAAGGATATATATTTATTATCTTTTCATACTATGCCATGCATTCCAGTATTTTGAATAGCTTAGCGAACCTCATGTTCTACTTAATTATTAATTTTTGCATTGATTATAGACTGGGTGGCTAGAATTGTACTTTAAAACAACACCATCCTAACTAGATAAACCCTAGTTAGTTCGTCTTTGTATTGTTTGACAAGAACTCGTTTTATCCAACAATAATGTGGTTTAGTTCTTTTTATGCATTATTGAAATTGAGTTACTGTAATAATATTCTTATGAAGGAGCAATTAAGTTTGTTTTCTTTCATTTTGGGAGGAATGGATATTAATTATAAAAAACACGTGATTATTAAAGTATAAGACTTTTTTAGTTTAAGTGTTATCATGTTTCAAAACAATTTGACGTACAATTCTCTCACCTAATGAAACCCTACTGATCTAATGCTAATTATAACTTGTCGTTTTTGCTAAGTGAAATTCAAATGCAGGTATCGATAATTATCTTAAATCGTTTATCACCGAATATTTGAATACGTTTATTTTTTTTTATCCTTTTGATATTCTTGTGACTTTTTTACCTTTGTAAGGTTTTTTTTTCAACCAAGAAAATAATATGTGACAAAATCCAATATTAAACTATTTTGTTATCTTCCCTATTGTATTAATCTTTTTTAATTCATAATGAATTATATAGTGACTAACAATCTATTTTTTATTAACAATATTTGTGATATTATTGTTATTGATAGTGATAATTTTTGATATAGGAATTTTTTTCTACTCATGTTGGTGGTGTTACTGGAGTATTATTATCTTATAATGAAAGAGGTTTATCTACTGGTATGGCCAACATTACATTTAAGAATGGTGATTTGGCTCAAAAAGCTGTTGCTAAATTCAACGGCGCACCAATTGATAACGGGAGATCGAGATTGAGATTAAATATTATTGTAAGTGCTTCTGCTGCATCCACTGCTGTTGCCAATCAACAAGATTTATCTAAAAGAATTAAACCATTACCAGGTAAAGTCAGAAGCCAACCTGCTCCACAAAGAAATGTCCACAATAGACAAAGAGGTCCAAACAGAAAAGCTGTATTAGCTAAAAGACAACACCAAAGAAAACCTAAGCCAGCTAAGAAAAGTCTAGAAGATTTAGATAAGGAAATGGCCGATTACTTTGAAGATAAGAAGGCATAAGCAATATAAGGGTTTAAAAGTTGTTGTTGTTTCTTCTTTATTTTTTAAACCCCGCTCCCCTTCCAGAATAATAATATATATGATTGATATTCAAAATTATTTATATCATTATAAAAATAAATATTAATAATAACATTATATGTAACTCTATATGTGATTTCAATAAACCCTCTAATGTTTATTATATTGCTCACATAATATTTTTAGAGATATGTAATAAAATATCACTCCTTTCGACACTTTGTGCTGATACTTTTTTTATTATATAATCTAAAACCTTTTAAAAACTATATATAGATAATTATTTCAATAAACCCCAAAATTAAATATAAATAGAAGCTTGAAATAAACGAAAAAGATATTAATCAATCTATTTTAATCATTATTACTTCTTCTGTTCCAAAAACCTAATTTATCACCTCTTTTTCTCGTTACGGCACTCACACCACCAGCTTCATACTTACTTTTCCTTTGAAAAGCATGCGCATTTTCAACATTAGGGTCTCCATTACTATTACCCTTATTTGAAGCAGATTTTGGTAATGGGAACCCAGGTTTAACTTGCGCTATATTTGCATAGTAATCATCTATCATTTTGTCTTTACTCTGATTTAATGCGACCTCATAGTCATCGATCATTGCTTGAGGTTTAAATTTTGCGTCTCTTTTTGACTTAATTATTGATTTTACAATATAAATAGAAAGGGCACCACCAAGAAATACGTAACCTACTGTCTTACTGCACGTAAAAAAGCAAAAAATAAATCAATCAAACTTAAATATAAAAGGATAAAATAAATAATATAATTGTTGTTAGTAAATTAATTTAAAATATATTCTTGGTACGTTTGTTTGTCTATTTGTTTTCAAGTCAAATGATTATTAAATAGTAGGAGGAAAAAGACACATATGATATTAAGGGGAGAATTGTGTCAACATACCCAACTTTCCTAAAAGAATTGAATGTCTCCATTATTAAAGGTATTTCATGTGGTTAGCTTACATTGTAATAAATACTGCACTAAAACGTTGCAACTAAATATCTATAAAACAATACACGTATGCATATATATGTATATATATATTCTACTAACTCCTTTTATATTGTATATGAATGAGTAAAATGGATGCTCCTTTTTTTTTAAAATTTCCCAATTTTTTTTTAAACTTTTCATGCACTATTATTTACAATAAGAAGAAAGTTGAATCTTAAAGTTACAGAAAGTTCAGTATAATAGATTCTTTTCTTCTATATTGGATAAATGAAATCAATTCTATTACAATGTCCATGTAGCTGACTGTATGAATAATTTATCATCATATCTATATGGATGTGTGTCTGTATTATCCAGCTAGGTTTTATAGTCATATAATAATCATTCACAATTGTTCTGGTTGTACCATATTGGATCTTGTGTGATGTACGCTTGGGCGTGGATTACAAAGATTGACTGTATTAAAAAAAATAAAAGGTCATCTCCTTTCATTTTCTATCATGTCAACTCATATATTCATTAAATCGTTCATGTTAATTGATTGTTCTACCTCAAATATAATTAATAAAATAAAGGAAAAAAAAAACAAAACAAAAAAGTGAAAGAGTTCCATTTTGTTTAATGTCATAGTTTAGATAAGGTTTCATATGTATAAAATACAGTAGCATTCGCAGGCACAGCCCTGATCAACGTTATACCTAAACCACGATAGAATCCTGTAACTCCATATTTTGTAATTACTTTTCTAATAGCATTTTTCATAGAAATATGATCAATCTGCATAATCGATTTGACTGTATCAGCAGGAAAGATGCTAGCATTGAAGGCAACACCTGCGCTAGCACCACTAACTAATAGTTCCCAAGTCTTATTTTCTTTATCCGGATGTCTTTCCTTTAACTTGCTTTTCATTAATTCATATGTGGCAAACCATGCAACCCCACCAAATGATTCTCTGATAAATGTTCCAGATTGTCCTTGCCATAATCCCAGCAGGCTTCTCTCCTTAATTACATTTGATATAGTAGGGAAAATTTTAGTAGTTCTTTGTTCAGCACCTGGAACACTATTAGCTAAATTAGCCACTTGTAGTTTACATTTAATTAATTCCACAGGGGTCAGAACGAAACTGGCACACGAACCAGAGATAGCACCGGATATAATAATATTAATCAATTCGTTAACACTAGTATGCTTGTTTAAAAATTTAGAGGTTTGATTGTATGCGACAAATAAAGTAGCATTCTCCAAAGAAGCACCAAATAACGGAGATCCAATTCCTTGGAAAAATCCTTTGGTTATACCTTCATGTTGGTATGTATATTTTATACAGGACCAAGTGGTTGGAAACATCTTAGCTCCTTGTGTTTGTAGCCTGACTTTAACTGTATCAAATGGATATTCTATAAATTTTCCAAATGCACCTGCAATAGACCCATTCAGTATATCTTTAAACGCAGAGTTTTTATTATTTATTACTGTTTGTTCAGTAGAGGCTGTTGTTACTAAATCTTTGGAGTCCATTGATTGTTTCTGAAAAGATTGAAGTGAGCAAAGAGGGGAGGAATAGATTGATTATAATTGATGTGATGGCAATAGTAGTAATAAGCAAGTAAATAAACAATATGAATCGATGAGTTATTCAAAACTTGATAAATATATACATATATATTTAAAAATAGTAACGAGTGTGAAGATAATACACTATTGCGTAAGAAGAAGCAAAACAACTAGTTTTATAACAATGTTAACTGTGATACTTCAATACTGTGAATATCTATAATTAGTAATTGACACTTGCCTTACAAGTATTGAGATCAGTAAAAGGAAAAAAGAAAAAAAAACAGCGTAGTCGATAACTCAACACATCAACCACACTCCAAATATAGAAAAGAGAAACGAAAATTGAAGATATTGATACTAAACAGCACATGAACTTTGCATGCCAAATATTAATCTCAATTGATTTTTATTTATTTGTTTTTTTCTTGCCATACTATGCAGAATGAATGATCATTTAATAATCGAGGATATGTGCATGACTTCCTTGAGAAACATCTGAAGATCGGCCTGCATCCCGAAAAAGAAATTTTTTTTTTTTTGATCGAGCCTCTTAACTGTTAATTATTACAGTGCTTATTACTGTGTTGTGTTGTGTAGTATCTTACAATTGACAAGAGATACCTACATATAAATTAACTTATTGATAGATTGGTGAAAATCATTATCTACAGCAGCTGTTTCAAGAAATTTTTCTGCTTAATCTGTAACAAAAATCCTGCCTAAAAAACCCTAGTTGTTAATTGTAATTAGGATGCCATATTTCTTTCCAAGCTTTAAGCAAAACTATCTACCAGGTATATATGTAATAGAGTGCACATGAAGTTGTATGCACATCAGTAGAAGTTTCGTAATTTCATTAATGAGACAATTATTCAGTACTTTATAAAGAAACTATTACACTTTAAGGTAATCTAATGTGGCAATTGTCTTAATTGTATTGTCGTATCACACTGAATGGCGTAAAACAGAGACAGATGATTGACTCATTAATA
Source organism: Arxiozyma heterogenica (assembly GCF_036370985.1). NCBI lineage: Eukaryota > Fungi > Ascomycota > Saccharomycetes > Saccharomycetales > Saccharomycetaceae > Arxiozyma > Arxiozyma heterogenica. The sequence continues at coordinate 339,338 of NW_027042670.1, read as the reverse complement.
TTTTCAATTGAAGTCTTTTCTTTAATAAAAAGTTAACCAAAAAAAAAAATGGTAGATGTAACAAAATACAGAAATCAAAGCGGAATTTGATTCCGCATAATTCCGATAAGGGTTTCAAAAAAGAAAACAATTCCATGCTTTTTTCCAAAAAGGCCATGTGACTAAATACATTATCCGGGTAAATATTTGGTGTTTATCATTTCAGACGGTCTAGAACTTTGGAATGTCGCAAAAAAAATTTTTTTTCTTCTATTCTTTTCTTTGATTATTTTTTATCCCCATGGATAATATCTCTTTTTAAGTTTTACTATGTGATGTAATTTTTTTTTTCTTCTTTTTCTCCCCCATCGATTGTTTGAATATTTTCTTATAAAGGATTTTTATAACTGTTGGATGCATATCGTTTTTAGATTGCACTCTTTTCAACTTATCTTGTAAATTCCTTACTATCCTTTCTGTCCTTGTGTTGTTTACATGTATTACACTCTTAAATCTAGTTTTTATGTCGTATTTGATTCCTTCGTTTTCTTTTACTTCTGTCCTGAAAGAAACCAAGGAATAGTCTGCACTTTTGCTTAAATTGATTATTTCAGTTTCTAAGAAGTCCCATTTATAAAGAACCAGTTGAAGAAACCGTCAAAAAAAGAAAAAAATGAAGTACTTAGCTGCTTACTTATTGTTAGTTCAAGGTGGTAACGAATCTCCAGCTGCTGCTGACATCAAGAAGGTTATTGAATCTGTTGGTGTCGAAGTTGACGAAGCTAGAATTAATGAATTATTAGCTTCCTTAGAAGGTAAGGGTTCTTTAGAAGAAATCATCGCTGCTGGTTCTCAAAAGTTTGCTTCTGTTCCAGCTGCTGGTGCTGCTGTTGCTGCTGGTGCCGCCGCTGGTGCTGCTTCTGGTGCTGCCGCCGCTGAAGAAGAAAAGGAAGAAGAAGCTGCTGAAGAATCTGATGATGACATGGGCTTCGGTTTATTCGATTAAGAAGGATTAATAATTTTATAGAAAACACTTTTTTTCTTTATGAAAAATAGATACATACATACATATATGCATACATATATATATATTTTTTTGTATTTAATATTTTGTATAAGTAAGTATATCTATAGTTATTATCTAATTAATTTGAATTTTTAAAATTATTGACAATGTGTGATTTTTTTTATGTGTTACCTATTTTCTACATAATTTAAGGTCATGTCGATATATATATGCGTATGCGTAAGCTTATGTAAAGCAGCGATTATTTTAATTCATTTAAAATGGATTGTAATCTTTTTATCTGGTCCTTATCCTTCGGATCAACAGATTTAAGTTTGATTTCCAGATTATATATTAATTCTTCTAATTCTTCAGTAATTTTTTTATTATATATAGTAATGTATTCTTTGATATCATCTGTGCCCATAGTTTCAATAATGGAAGATCTTAAAGCATCTAATTTACTACATTGTAACTTTAATTTATCTAATTCATCTTCACCAATTTTAATTGCACGACAATGATTTATCAATTCCTCTCTTAATATTTTGTATTCTTTTAATTGATTTTCAGCATCTGTCTCAGTGGTCACTAGTTCTGGTAGTTTATAGATATTATTAATCAAATAGTCCATGTCATAATAACCATTATTAGGATTACCATTTGGGTCAAGACCATATGAATTTATAACATTATTTGATTTTAGAATGTTTCTATGATAAAGTGTTTTAATAATCTCCTTTCGTTCTTCTAAATTCCGGTCATATTCCATATCTATAACATTCCTTGTAATTATATCTCTTGCCATTTGACTAACATTTTGCATACGTAAAAGTTGCAGCCTTGAATTTACCAGTCTTAATACTTCTTCAGGTATACCATGTTGAATTGATTTATTTGGAGAAGTTGAATCATTTATGATATCAATTTGGTTATCAATAAAGTTTGATAGTTGCTCATGTTGATTGGATGAATTTGACATATCATAAATCACATTAAGCTTTTTTATAAAGGTACACTTTATATATTATGGTAAATATATATGCAGGTGGATATATACATATATGTATGTATATATTTGTGTGTGTATGCACAAATTAGTAACTGAGCTTGAAATTAAGCATCACCAAATAATCTAGTTAATAATGATTCTTACCTTCAATTTCCTATTTATGTTTTATTTTTTTTTCCATCACTTTATTTTATTTTTCGTTATAAGAAGATCATTAAGCATTTAAAAAAAAATCTATATGCAGGGAAAGAGAGAGAGAATTTATATAAAAAGAAGTTTATATATGAGTGAGAGAAGAGCAGAAAAATATTTGGACAGTCCATATTATGTATGCATTCTTAAAAAGAAAAAGAAAAAAAGACTCTATAAAATAAAAAAGACAATTTTAATAAGTTATTAGTGTATCATTTGTTAAGAAAGGAAAAGTGATTATCATAATTTAATATGTGTTAATTTCATTTCCAGTGTATCAAAAAGACTCTGGTCTTGATTTATGTTTTTTTTTTTCTTTAATTTTATATTTTGGAAAAAAAAAGGCTTAACTCCAGAGACTCATTTGTTATAATTCCCTCTACAAGTAACAGAGAATGTCAAAATAAAACATTTTAGGACAAACAAAACTCCGGACCCAAGCTGCAAGTGCAATCTAATTAACTGTTAAATATATGTTTGTAATAAATTACTGGGAAACTTATTAAACTAATATCTGATTATGGGGAAAGAGAAGGTGTATGCATGTGCAGGTGAGTACTATAAGCATAGATGATTATCAACAAAACAAGCTTAATAAGAACTATACAATTGGGAATCAACAACTGCATAATTTGTAAATGTATATATGCACAACTAGTATCTGTATTTTAATAGATTTACTTGAGATAACCACTTATTAATACTATACAATTTGACCAAATACATCATGCAGTTATGACCAATGTACTAATACAAACAAATAACTATAAAAGAATTATATAATTTTACATCTTTTCTACTAGCTCATCCTCACCTCCCAAATAATAAGTCAATAGCAACATCATGACCTTATATTATGATTATTATGATTATTATGATCGTTATGATTGTTGTTGCTATAAGTTTGTAGCAGCATAGATTGATTTTACCTAAACAACTGGAGCATTAGGCATCATAGTTGGTTTGAAATGGAAATATGAATTATCTTCTGTAACAACACAACAATACAGGGAGTACCAACCACAACAACTGGACAGGATACCGAAATAACCACCTGCCATCTTAACATTATTATTATCAATGAAACAACCGATACATAATAGTAAGAAAGTCAAATCTAAGAAAGTCAGTAGAAGGAATAGTCCCCAGGTACTCTTTAAAGTACACATCAACATCAAAAATGTGAATACGGTCCAGCCTGCAAGGAAAAACCCGATAATATTATTTAACATAGTTGTATCATCACCATATGCAGATATACTATGGAACTGATCTGTATTAATACAACCCCATGAGATCCAGAATCCACCGAAGGAACTGAAAACCGTCATAGCATAAGTATCACCGGTAACGAAACATAAAAGACCTGCAAACAATTCAATAGCACCACCGAAAAACATGAAACAACTGATTAACAATTTGACATTAGTGACACCACGAACATTTGCATTGACCAGGGATAACGTTAGACATGATAAGGAGAAGGACGCTAGCCCAAGAGGGACTGGATTGGCTAATTTTCTAACAGTAGATCTTTCACGAGTTGGATAGGCGTCGGAATCATCTATCTCCGGTCTTAACGCAGCTATTAGATCTGAACGTTTATATGTAGTATCACCTAAAGTAACATAGTCTTTATTATAGAACACCTCCCCAACACTTCTGATAGAGACATCCACACCTTGTGATTTCTCTATTTCCAAAGATGAACTCATTGCTATTAATACTTATTTTTTTCCACTAAAAATGATATATACGTAACTTTTTGGACTTGACTTCAAAGGACAAACTATATCTTTTACTTTTACTTTTTTGTTCTTTCTTTCTGTCTCTCTTTACTATTTTTTCTTTTTGGTTACTGTCTATCAAGTTTTAAGATACCAAATACAAAGGACAAGAAGTGATAATAATGACGTTAAAAGAGATACACTTGAAAGCAGCTATAAGGTATAAGTCCTTTTAAGTGAACTCATAGACTGTTGGAAGAGGAAGAAAAAAACTTAAGCAATTGAAATTGCAATGCGCATATAATATACAATTAAAAAAAAAATAAAAAAAACAAACAAACAAATATAGATATCTTATCTGAAATGCTTTTTATATTGTTTATCGGCGGTGCAAGGAGCAAAAATATTGGAGAACATGGTTCCAATACAAAATGAAAGATGACTCCTCCGCTTTTTGTATAAAATTTTAGTATTTTTCCCAGGATCACTAAATAATTACTACAACCTTAATGCAAGAGTGAATGATGTCTACTGCCTCTACACCGCAGGAAAACGAAAAGCTCCACAAAATAAAACAGAAAAAATAAAGAAATACAAGAGAAAAAAAAAAAGCAACAAAAAAGGACATCGAATATGTGACAGCCGCGTTTGTGTCCCGCCAAAGAAATTGAAGAAATAATCCTTCGAAATTTGGCGACTCGATGATTCCGCTTACCCGTTTAGGGAATCAAATTGTTGTGGCTCCGTTTAGCAAAACTATGAAAATAAGAAAAAACCGGATTTTATATGAGCCGATTTTTTTCTCGCAGAAACACAGTTTTATTTTTTCTCTTCTGGAAGATCTGCTTTTTGTGTTTATATATATATATAGAGAGAGAGAAAGAAAGAGAAAATTAAGGGTCTCCTTGTCGTGTATTGTTATCCTCCTCCCCGTGCGCCGATTGTGACACGACAACGCTGGCTTCTTATTTTCTTGAAACGGAAAAAAAATAGAATTTATTTTTTAAGTTGAGGGTAACCCATTTTTTCTTCATCTTACATAAATTCTTTGCGTGGGTGAAACAAATATACTACTAATAGTCTGACGGTTTCACCCCACGCAAGATAGAGCTTTTTCTATTTTGTGTCAACTGATGGTTAGACTTCTCTTGCAAAGTAGCCTGTAGTGTGTGGAACAAGAAATTAATCCCTACTTCCTTATAAACATCCTATTGTAACTCCCGCTGTCTGAATAGAACTTAGCACCAAATTTCTGTGAGTTCTCCTTCTAGAGAAATTTAATCTTTCTGGCAATCTTGAGATCTGTCTTAAAAATTCAAAAGTAAAAAAAAAAAAATTAACAAAAAAATTTTTTTTTTTCTCATTTGCTCTCCATTGTCAATCTGCAAATTGACACAAGGCCTTAAAATTTTTTTCTTTCCTTTCAATAAAAGTGGTGTTTACATTATATATATTTTACTATCCCTGTTTTACCTCCTTATTTACTTATAAAACGTGCCTCTTGTGTACTTGTTCCTCTAATTAGAAGAAACTTTCCTTTTATTTACCTTCTTCTTCTTGGCTTTCAGATCCCCGAGACACCCCCCTAAGAAATCAACAAAATAAATTCAAGATGGTTGCTTTCACTGTTGACCAAATGCGTGGTTTAATGGACCAAGTTACTAATGTCCGTAACATGTCCGTTATTGCCCACGTCGATCATGGTAAATCTACTTTAACCGATTCTTTAGTCCAAAGAGCTGGTATTATTTCTGCTGCCAAGGCTGGTGAAGCCAGATTCATGGATACCAGAAAGGATGAACAAGAAAGAGGTATTACTATTAAGTCTACCGCTATTTCCTTATATGCTGAAATCCCAGAAGAAGATGTCAAGGACATCAAGCAAAAGACCTCTGGTAGCGGTTTCTTAATCAACTTAATCGATTCTCCAGGTCACGTCGATTTCTCTTCTGAAGTTACTGCTGCTTTAAGAGTTACCGATGGTGCTTTAGTTGTCGTCGATACCGTTGAAGGTGTTTGTGTCCAAACTGAAACCGTTTTAAGACAAGCTTTAGGTGAAAGAATTAAGCCAGTCGTTGTCATTAACAAGGTTGACAGAGCCTTATTAGAATTACAAGTTTCCAAGGAAGATTTATATCAAACCTTCGCCAGAACTGTCGAATCTGTTAACGTTATTGTTTCTACCTACGCTGACCCAGTCTTAGGTGATGTTCAAGTTTACCCATCCAAGGGTACTGTTGCCTTCGGTTCCGGTTTGCACGGTTGGGCTTTTACCATCAGACAATTCGCCAACAGATATGCCAAGAAGTTCGGTGTTGACAAGAACAAGATGATGGAAAGATTATGGGGTGACTCTTTCTTCAACCCAAAGACTAAGAAGTGGACTTCTAAGGAAACTGATGCCGACGGTAAGCCATTAGAAAGAGCCTTCAACATGTTCGTTTTAGACCCAATCTTCAGATTATTCGCTGCTATCATGAACTTCAAGAAGGACGAAATCCCAGTCTTATTGGAAAAATTAGAAATCACCTTAAAGGCTGATGAAAAGGACTTAGAAGGTAAGGCCTTATTAAAGGTTGTTATGAGAAAGTTCTTACCAGCTGCTGACGCTTTGTTAGAAATGATTGTCATGCACTTACCATCTCCAGTTACTGCTCAAAACTACAGAGCTGAACAATTATACGAAGGTCCAGCTGATGATGCTGCTTGTTTGGCTATCAAAGCTTGTGATCCAAAGGCTGACTTAATGTTATACGTCTCCAAGATGGTTCCAACCTCTGATAAGGGTAGATTCTACGCTTTCGGTAGAGTTTTTGCTGGTACTGTCAAGTCTGGTCAAAAGGTTAGAATCCAAGGTCCAAACTATGTCCCAGGTAAGAAGGATGACTTATTCATCAAGGCTATTCAAAGAGTTGTTTTAATGATGGGTAGATTCGTCGAACCAATTGATGACTGTCCAGCTGGTAACATTATCGGTTTAGTCGGTATCGATCAATTCTTATTAAAGACCGGTACTTTAACCACCTCTGAAACTGCTCACAACATGAAGGTCATGAAATTCTCTGTCTCTCCAGTTGTCCAAGTCGCCGTTGAAGTCAAGAACGCTAATGACTTACCAAAATTAGTCGAAGGTTTAAAGAGATTATCTAAGTCCGATCCATGTGTTTTGACTTACATGTCTGAATCCGGTGAACACATTGTTGCTGGTACTGGTGAATTACACTTAGAAATCTGTTTACAAGATTTAGAGAACGATCACGCTGGTGTTCCATTAAGAATCTCTCCACCTGTTGTTGCTTACAGAGAAACTGTTGAATCTGAATCTTCTCAAACTGCTTTATCCAAGTCTCCAAACAAACATAACAGAATCTACTTAAAGGCTGAACCAATGGACGAAGAGGTTTCTTTAGCTATTGAAGAAGGTAAGATTAACCCAAGAGATGATTTCAAGGCCAGAGCTAGAATCATGGCTGATGAATACAACTGGGATGTTACCGATGCTAGAAAGATTTGGTGTTTCGGTCCAGATGGCACTGGTCCAAACTTAGTTGTTGACCAAACCAAGGCTGTTCAATACTTAAACGAAATCAAGGATTCCGTTGTTGCAGCTTTCCAATGGGCTACCAAGGAAGGTCCAATTTTCGGTGAAGAAATGAGATCTGTTAGAATTAACATCTTAGATGTTACCTTACACGCTGATGCTATTCACAGAGGTGGTGGTCAAATTATTCCAACCATGAGAAGAGCCACCTATGCCGGTTTCTTATTAGCTGAACCAAAGATTCAAGAACCAGTCTTCTTAGTCGAAATTCAATGTCCAGAATCCGCTGTTGGTGGTATCTACTCTGTCTTAAACAAGAAGAGAGGTCAAGTTGTTTCGGAGGAACAAAGACCAGGTACTCCGTTATTCACTGTCAAGGCTTACTTACCAGTCAACGAATCCTTCGGTTTCACCGGTGAATTAAGACAAGCTACTGGTGGTCAAGCTTTCCCACAAATGGTTTTCGACCACTGGTCCACTTTGGGTTCTGATCCATTAGACCCAACCACCAAGGCTGGTGAAATTGTTGTTGAAGCCAGAAAGAGACACGGTATGAAGGAGGAAGTTCCAGGTTGGCAAGAATACTACGACAAATTGTGAATAGCTTCATTAGCAAATGCTATGCAAGCTTCATTGTTTGTTTGTAGTATAAATCTCGTCATTCTATCTAATGTTATATAGTATAATTAATTTTCAACTCTCATTCTATTTATATATTTTAACTAATAAAGCAAGGTTATATTTTTAACATTCTATTATCTTGCAGGTATGCAATAAGGGAAAGATTTATAATGTATATAAACATTTGGATATTATAAGAACAGAAGTTTCAGGCTTGGTTTGTGTTGTACTCTAGAATAAAAAAAAAAATGAATCGTTTTTTTCTTCTAGATTTCATGTAATTTTACTGATTTTAGTACAGTCTTTTTTTTCTTTATTCGACGAGATAAACAATACTTAACATGAGTAAAAGCATAATTTTATAGCTGCATATATAATGACGCAAATTTCAGATCATATAAAGATACAAACATGCAAGTAGATAAGTATATTCTGGCTCTATGTGATTAATCCAATGAGCCTTCCTAACAACTTGAAAAGTTTTTATGTACAATGGTTGGATGAATTCATTGAAAGGTTAACACCAAGACAAGAACAGCTTAATTTGACATACAACAAAGCCAAAAGAAACCTAGAAGATACTGATGACATATTTTATTATCCGCAGGACTTGAAAAAAGTAAAAGGTATTGGAACTACTATTGTCAATAGATTAGAAAAAAGACTGGAAGAATATTGCAAAGAAATAAATGTACCAGTTCCAGACAAAAGTGAACTAGTAGGTTCACCTCGAAAGAGAAAAGTAACTGCTTTGAGAATAAATACTGTGGATCAGAATGATACAGTTCGTGAACTAAATGAAAATATTACTCAGACTAAGAAAAGAAAGGTCAAAGAGTATATTCCGAAGAAAAGGTCAGGTGGTTATGGGATTATGTTAGGCTTACTAGAGTTGAAGGCATACCGTAGAAGTGTAACAAAGGAAGATATCATTCAAGTAGGGCAAAAATACATTAGCGTTAGCATGATACCAAATCATTCAACAAAAGAATTTTATGGAGCATGGTCATCAATCTCTTCTCTGAAAAAGCATGAATTGGTATTGGAAGAAGGTAAGCCCAGAAGATATACACTGACTGAAAAGGGTGTGCAATTAGCAAAAACATTAAAATTGGCGGACAATCTTGTTTTTGATACAGATGATGAGACAGAAAATCCAATAAATGGTGATTTTGAGGATACGGAAGTTAGTGCTGATTTGAGTATGTTATTAAAATCAAATAAAGTAGAAACAGCAGAGAAAAGGGATTCATCATTTATTGAAACCACATTTCAAAATATTAACTTATCTAAGAATCCAAATACTGGTGATAATGATACCCTCAATAATACTTCATTTGATGCTGCTACAGACTCAGGACTCAGTGAAAGTCAGCGAATTGTAAGAAGGCGATTTGAAGGAATAAGCTATGAAATTTGGAAGAGTAACACTTTTGAGATTTACCCAATAATTGACTACAGAGAAATAAAATCTCAAAATGATCGTGAGTTTTTTTCCAATGCTTTTGCAAGGAAAAATATGAAACATGAAATACGGCAGCTATCATTGGGTGATATTGTATGGGTGGCCAAAAACAAAACAACAGGAACGTTATGCATATTAAATACCATTATTGAGAGAAAAAGACTTGATGATTTAGCGATGAGTATTCGTGACAATAGATTTATAGAACAGAAGAACAGATTAGAAAACTCCGGTTGCAATTATAAATATTATTTAATAGAAGAAATAATGAGTTCGTCGATTTCAAATATGTCAGAAGCACTGAAGACAGCACTTTGGTCGATACTTATATACTATAGATTCTCTATAATTCGAACATCCAGCTCTGAACAAACTGTAGATAAACTTCATGCCTTGCATACAGTGCTAAGGCGAGAATATTCCAAAAAAGACCTACTTGTCTTGTTTCCTAAATCATTAGAGAATCAGCAAGATTATCGAACTTCTTTACAGAGATTTAAACTTGAATTTAGTCAAGGTACTAACATCGAATGTTGTCATACTTTTGAAACGTTTCAAGATATAATGGGCAAAAGAGACATGAGAACGGTAGGCGAGTTAACTATTCAAATTTTGATGTACGTTAAGGGAGTATCTTTGGAAAAGGCAGTTGCCATTCAAGCCTTATATCCGACCTTAAATCATTTACTATGTGCTTATAGATCATGCAAATCAAACCTAGAAGCAAAGCAACTATTATATATGAAATTAGGCAATGCTCCAGGTAACAAAAGAATTACAAAAGTATTATCTGCCAAAATTGCAGATGTATTTACTGCAGACTAATGCGCATGTTACTGTATTTTATGGACAAGAAAACAAAATATATATATATTCATGCATTCAAGTAAGAAGATACTCCCCTCTTTAGGAGTAATGTGTCACAAAAAAGTCCACAATAAAGCATTATCTTATCTGGCAATGACATTTGGTTCCATAAATCCATAGAACTCAGGTAAAAGGGATATTGATTGATATCTTTAAATGACGATAGAAATTAAGACAAAGTGTAAAAAAGGAAATTGAATCATAAATTCAATTATTATCATAATGCTCCTTTACAATATAAAATAAAGGCAAAAGTGAGGAATGATCATAACTAATTAATAATATTTTATGCTAGCATAAAGCATTATTTTCAATAAATGTATTCTCGGCTATCTCCATAAAAAAACAATCAATATAAATATTTTAACTTTATAGAATATTACATATAAAGAAAAAAAACATCACTCAAGCACATGATTTGCTTCTTTCTGTTTAATATATAATAAAAATAAAGATATCGGCAAGTAAAAATTGACTTGACAAATTTAACATAAATCATATAGTGATATTTGATTCAAAACACATTGGAAAGTGAATTGTTACATTGATCTTAACATATTTCATTTCTTTATTAAACAACAAAGAATATTATTTACCAACAGTTACACTGGTTTTTTCCTTAAAAAATCGCTAAATAATACCTAAGAGAATAACTGAAATAAATAAATAATTATTAAAGTTTCCATATTATCAATATCATCTAAATTTTATACAAATATATTTTAACAAGTTTATATATATCGATTTTTTCATAGAAAATTATCCAAGACATTACAACTTTTAGTTAATAAGAGCAGATACATAAAAATACTGTTAATAACAGTAACCTATTTATCTTAAGTGTTTTGAAATAGAAGTTTTTAGGATAAAATTAATAGAAAAATAGGATTTTAGCAGATATTAAGCGATACAAAACTAGATATTTATGATTCAGACGTGATTAAAAGTTGATAAAACTACCAAATTATTTTTTGTTATTTATGGAGGAAAACTACCTGAGGTCGTAGAAAAAAACAATTATAGAGAAAGTTTAGCTACTTTTTATATTAACTTTCAACCACTTTTCGTATATTAACATCACTTCACAGCAATTTTCGCAGCTGTAATATCCCTATACTACTGTTTAGGGTTTTGTTTAGAAAAATAAGGGTTGACGATATTTTTCTAAACTTTCCTTTTTGCAAATTTTACAAACATCGATAAAAGCAGGAGTAACCAACATAAGTACAAGAGAGCAGCTAAAAACGAACAATAACGAACAAGAACAAAAATAAAGAACAAGGAACCAAGAATTAAATAAGTAGAGATATATAGTATATAAGTGTATACTATTAGGTTAGCTTAGATTAGGGATATAGATATATAGATATATAGGAATATTACATCTAGAGATATAGAAAGAGTCTACATTTTATATCTATCCAAGTGAAATATTATTGAGATTTCAGCAAGATTAACTGTTATCAGAAACACATAACCTAAGGATTATTAGAGCAGCAAAAAATGCGTAAGCCGGGAATCGAACCCGGGCCCCCACCTTGGGAAGGAGGGATTCTAACCACTGAACTACTTACGCAAACAACTACTAACAGCGTTAGTGGAATAGTATGATTATAACCATCAAGATTCCATAAGATCCTGAATGAATTTAGAAATATTTATTGTCTTAATAAGCCATACACATGCTACAACATTAGATGCTGCATAATAAAACATTAGATTACATAAGATTTTGGCAAAATCTAGAATTTACCTATTGTTTTAATAAGTCCCACGTGTATTACTAATTACCATGATTAGAACTGCACCCCAATTCCCTAGTTATAGTAATTGGGTGCACTACTGATAAACGGTACAATTATTATGGTCATAAGTAATACATGTGTGACTTTTTAAAACAATAGGTAAATTCTAAATTTGTCAGAATCTTATGTAATCTTGTTGGTGATGACTCCTCTATTATACAACAAATAATTTCGTAGTTTAGACTATAGAACTGACTTGAAGAATTACACTATCAAATGAATAGTTAGGGCAATAATAAATATATAAAGACGTTATATATAGGAAAATTAAACGATTATTGCTGATTCTTTTTTTTCTTATACAATATATTACATACAATTAAAAATCAAACAAAAACACAAATTTAGATAATAAGATGATAGTACTTTATATATAAATGATGTGTTGATAATTTCTGTTGGAAAATGAGAGTTTATTACTGTCATTTCCATAGGAGTTATTTTTAATTAGTTTTTCTATATATTATGTGGTGTTCGGATATACCATGATATCAGGAAGACATTTTATTTTTCACCAAATATGTTTTTCACAGATTTCAAAAGAAATGAAAAACTTAAAAGAAGCCCTGAAGTAAATACAAGAATTTATACTATATACGCTATATAATAAGTTTATACATGTATTTAGTACACAATAAAAAAAGCATCTATAACTTAATAATGTCTGCCATTACTATGGACGTTGGGGGCTCCAAATTCCAATAATAATATATATAAATTATGTATATGAACGAAAAAAAAAAAAAAGAAAGGGAGGGAAAGTACTAATAGCATATGATTTCTCAATAGAATATATTAGAATTTTAGCCGTTATCAAGTATCCATATCAGTATAGCGAAACATAAATCATTCTTTTGGATACGAAAGGAATTGTAACGATAACTAATAATTTTACATTATTAAATATTCAAATATTTTTTTTATGATTTTTTTTGTTTCCTATGGTAAAGAATTCTTGTTTTTTCAAATTCTTAGTATATAACTTATAAAGATAATATGATGCCATGAAGGACAACCTTACAATAAACTAAACAAAAATAGAAAAGACACCATATTTGGTTTGATCAATATGGGCCAACTCTTTATAAATATGTGGTTTACTCATGGAAATATGCATCTTTTTGCTCACTATTCATGGTAAATAGTACACGCCAATTTGCAAAATGTTGTGTCTCTAACTCCTTCTATCTCCATTCCGTGACTCTTCCGTGCGGCATTTGTGTTGGAATATGCGGAATATACATTTGTTAACCAAAAAATAACAGAGAAAGGCAGAGAGCCAGAAAGAATATCCAGAAAGTAAAGGATATCGATTATTTCAGAAAGATCTGATCACCTTTTTAAATTCATGAAACTTTTGAAGCCTCTATTTTAAGGAGACATGATTTCAAAAGATATATGTATTTTTCGAAAAAAAATATTATGAAAGAAGATGAAGACTAGGAAGTACTTCATTTTCATCTAAAAATATTCTTTTTTTTAAAGCTTTTACTGTTGTACGCGGTACTTATAACTATTATAAATAATAGGAAGGTAATTGAGTACCCCTTGGACAAGAGCTTATTTATAGTCTATACAAAGTTTGATTGATATATTTCTGTAATTACGACTCATTATTTTTTTTAAAACAGATATGGCTCGTGAAAGTAGTTTAATAACAATTATTGGTGAGGATGGATATGCTAGAATTCGTCAGACCAAGTGTTTGTTGGTTGGTGCTGGGGGTATTGGATCCGAATTACTTAAAGATTTGATCCTAATGGAGTTTGGTGAGATCCATATTGTCGATTTAGATACAATTGATTTGTCCAATTTGAATAGACAATTCCTATTTAGACAACGTGACATTAAACAACCTAAATCCACTACTGCAGTGAAAGCAGTCCAAAGCTTTAGTAACTCCAAGTTGGTGCCATATCAAGGTAATATAATGGATACAACTCAGTTCCCACTACATTGGTTTAAGCAATTTAATATAATATTTAACGCCCTAGATAACTTGGCAGCTAGAAGGTATGTGAACAAGATCTCTCAATTTCTTTCTTTGCCATTGTTAGAAAGTGGGACTGCTGGTTTTGACGGGTATATCCAACCTATCTTTCCTCAAAAAACAGAGTGCTTTGATTGTACAAAGAAGGAGACACCAAAGACTTTTCCAGTGTGTACAATTCGTTCCACTCCATCTCAACCTATTCACTGTATTGTTTGGGCAAAAAATTTCCTTTTCAATCAATTATTTACGGATGAAGATAATAAGAGTGATGATGAGGAAAATAAAGAATGGGGCACTACCGATGAAACAGAAATAAAGAGAATCAAACAAGAGACAAATGAGTTAAAAAGTTTACAAAAAATTATTTTAGATAAAGATTTTGACCGTATTCCATATATTTTACAGAAATTGTTCATTGATGATATTGCTAAACTTCTACTAATAGAAAATCTATGGAAAAATAGAGTTAAACCCTTATTGCTAGATGAATCAATTATTAAAAATAATTGTCATGATGCCAAAGAAAAAATATCATCGAATAAAGTATGGGATATCAATTATATTATCCAAAATTTTGTTGCTGCAACTAAAAAATTGTCACAAAGAATGGAAAGGGAGGGAAGCCATATTGAATTTGATAAGGATGATGAAGACACCTTGATGTTTGTAGCTATGGCTGCTAACATTAGAGCATATATATTCCACATTCCTATGAAATCTGTTTTTGACATTAAACAAATTGCTGGGAATATTATACCTGCTATAGCCACTACTAATGCCATTATTGCTGGTTTATCAGCAATTACCTCCTTACGTGTGTTAAATTTATTGGATAAATTTGCATCATTAAATGATGTCACTAAATTAAATATGGCTTTTACTGCAATGGCAAGTAATATGACTACAAATAGATACCTATCTAACCCTCAAGTTGCCCCCCCAAATTGTAAATGCCCAGTCTGTGTTCAAGTTGTTCGTGGGGTTGTACAAACATCTGAAAAATTGAATGCATCCACTACCTTAAAAGATCTAATTAGTTTATTGAAAACTAAATACGGCTACCAAGAAAATGATGATGTTTCAATTTTGGATATTAAGGATCAAAGGTTATTGTTTGATTTTGATTTTGATGATTTAAACGATCAAACTTTGGAAGATTTGAAATTTATCAATGGAACTATCATTTTGTTAAGTGATGATAGTGATAATGACTTGATAAAAAAACCAGTTGAATTATATTTTAATATAAATAATAATGTTGATAAGATTGTTTTACCAGATTTACATATTCCTGTAATTGAACAGAAAATACCACAAGACAATAATGAGGAAAATGAAGTTTTAACTGTCGCTGAGAATGGTGAAATTGATCAAGACGTATACATTATAGATGGTGACGAAAGTGTGTCAACTGTAGATAATAATGACAAGAAAAGGCCTCGTGAGAAAGAAGATTTAGAAGAAATTATTCAAATTGCGAAAGCTCCTAAAACAAGTTAGATTTCACATACAATTTTTTTCTTACAAGAAAGTATTAAAATGTCTCTTGTTATATTTGAAATTAGTAGTATATATAATACAAAGTTTTCTTTCTGATGTCCATTTTGTATTTTATATATGTATATGAATATAAAGAATAAAACACTGATATATACGTAGTAGAGATCAATAAAGTAATATTTCTCTCTTTCTTTCTTTGTTTGTCTTATTTTCTTTGCTGTAATTTCTTAAGTTATATTTTATTTTGTAAATCGTTGGAACCATGATTCTCTTCTTTTAGTCTTTGTCGTGCGCCCTGTAATATCACCTTCATTAGACGATGAATATTCCAGTAATTCATCGCTGGACTTATTAAACACATTGCTTAATACCATGGACAAAGGTCTGTTGGAATTACTGTTGGAACCATTAATACGGAAACCAGGTGAGGAGGTACTATTGCCACTTAATGTTCTATTTATAGGAGGTACAGTTAAAGTGTTCTTATTAATTGAAGTATTCATGGTTGGAGAATTAGTATCATCATCGAGATCATCGTCTACATCTTCTATTTCAGTTGTAGTAGAATCACCCGCATCACTTAAGAAACCTGGCTTATGTAACCAAGGAAATAACGTAGTTCTTCTTCGGTTACTAACTATCATGTCAGGTGGAGTAGGCGCTGAACCAATCGATCTAGAATGCGGCCTTCTAATAATGTTCTTGGGGTATTGAGGTCGCAGCTGAGATGCTGATGATACAGTAGGTGGTTTCAGAGAAGATGATGATCTTTTCGCAGAAGGTTGCTTAGGAGTGACAACATCAAAAGATTTATTGGTTTCAGAATCATTGATAGTCACTCTCGGTGGTGTAACGTTGTTTTTCAAGGGGGAGGAATGTTGTTCCAAAGATGGCTTTATGGATGTCAACGATTCCACACTATTATTATTTTGATTATTCATGTGGCTGCTTGATCTTTCTTGCTGCTCCTTTTTAGCTATCTTCAAAAGACGAGGTAATAATTTATAGGAATATTCTATAAGGAATTCCACTACAAAACGGGACAATTCGTATTCTTTTGGATCCATATCATGTTGTGGATGAGATAGAAAGGAAGGTTGGAATATTGCTGCTAGATTTCTTGCAGACATTAGATTAAATTGTGATTGCCTGGCAAATAAAGACAAAAGATCTAAGAGATATATGGTCAGTTGTTTTGTATCGTTATTTAAATGTATGAATAAAGTTTCATAGTCTTTTAAAGCTGCCCGAATATCTCTACTCAATTTTTTTCTATGACGAAGTTTTTTCTTTCTTTGTAATTCTTCTTCATCGATCTCACCTTCATTTTCTCCTTTCTGCTCCTCTTTTGTTTCTTTATTATTGTTTTCTTTCAAAGCAGTATTATTGTTTTCTGTAGTTGTCTTTTGTTTCTCTTGTGAATTATCATTTTGTGTTGATTGTTTATTAGTGTCATTGGGTTTGTCTAACACATTCTCTTTATTTATACTTTCTTCAGGAATATTATTATTATTAATTGTTTCAGATGGAGTAATTGGATTCTCTTGACCTGATTTTGAATTATCAACTTTACTACATATATTTTCTGTAGGGATACTTTTCTTGGTATCCTTATTATTACTTGTATCTTTACTATTATTATTAGTAGTAGTAGTAGCAGTATTTTTGTTACTATTATCTCTATCTTCAACCATCTTTAACGACAAAGAATTCGTCTTATCTGCACTTGGGTGTGATACATGATGTAGTGCCATATGTTTCAGTATTCTAGGTCTATTTCTTAAAGGATTTCTAAAATCTTCATATAAAGAAAGTGGAATTAACGGTTCTTGTAAATTATTTAAAAATCTTCGCAATAAAGATGCTACGTCATGTACACTATAACCATCCCAATTATTAAA
This sequence comes from Arxiozyma heterogenica, assembly GCF_036370985.1. Classification (NCBI taxonomy): domain Eukaryota; kingdom Fungi; phylum Ascomycota; class Saccharomycetes; order Saccharomycetales; family Saccharomycetaceae; genus Arxiozyma; species Arxiozyma heterogenica. The sequence continues at coordinate 321,729 of NW_027042670.1, read as the reverse complement.
TTTTGAACCATAGTCGGGTCCATGAGAGAAAATGTATTGCAATTCTTTAACACGTTTAGAATTTCCGGCAATTCTAAATATCCCTGAAGTTTCTAACCCATTTGATTTTAAGAAAGCACCACACTTAGCGACTACGATAGGTATTCTACCAAAGCTGACTAATTCACTTTGCACAATGACTTCAGCAGATGCAGCAGATAGTGAATCAGATAAAGACACACCGAAAACATGTCCATTAAATCCATTCTTATTGTTTAAGAAGGTATCTCTATAGACCTTATAATCATCAGTTTTTGTGGTGACAACATGAGAACTTAATCTATTAGTATTGCTATAGAAATTAGTTTTTACATTATGACTTGAGGACGTGTGAAAAGAGTTTGGTCTTGTGGAGAGAATCGGCCTTACTCTAGGTGGAGATGCAGTGGAAGTGGTTTTATTCGAGTGTAAATTAGCAGTTGCAATTGCTGAGGTAGTAGTTGTAGTAGTTGTAGCATTGGCTGTAATAGTGGAAAGTTTTTTCACTGAAGGTATAGATGTAGATAGATTAGCACTAGTAGAGTCAGAATTTTTTCGTGACGGTACAGGGATAGAGTCAGTTGACACACTCTTGGGGTTATTAATAAATTGTTTCCAAAATTGTGGCATACTTTCACCTTTAGAATATGGATGTAAATATGGATGTATAGATTATTTTCACGGTGTCAATGCTTTTCTTTTTTTAGTGTTATGTATCTTCGCTTTAATTAAGAAAAAAAAAGAAAAAGAAAAAAACAAGCCTTGTGAAATTTGCCTTAATTAGTGTTCGCAGATATATTACAAGACAGGTGGATGTGATGACACTTTGACTATTAGATCTAACTTTTGACTTTAATAATATTGGGAGACAGCGGTGGATAAGAGTATAAGAATTCAACTGAGCATATAAAGGGGGAAATAACGATAATATTATGGAAATTTTCTAAGTGATGGTTTATTATTTCAATTATTAGTTGTTTCTAAAAATACTCTAGGCCAATTAGTAGTTTCTCTTTAAATGGTAAATGCTAATTGTGAGACTATGCAAAACCAAAATATTATAAATTAAAGTTGGAAAGAGTTTATTTCTGAAGATGGATTTTAACAATAATATTTCGTCTTATTTTGTTTCTTCAACTTAATCTCTTTTAAAAAGGGACTTGAGGTGAGAAATAAAAAACAAATAAATAAAATGTTTCTTAGTTATCAAAGACGAAGCAAAGGAATAAAGGACTGTGAAGGAGCTAGTTTGACCTTAAGTCACGAGTAACAAATGTTTTACTAAATAGAAATCTAGTAACTATATAAAGTCTTTCTTCCAATTCAATTCAAGAATGAACAGATATAAGGTTAATAGCATTAGATGCCTTATTTCTGAAAGTATCGTTGCTTTGCAGGGAAGAGAGACCCAAAAAGAGAATTGCAAATTGTTGAAATTTGCCAAATCTGCGTTCTCTTATTGTGCAAAAGTAGAAAATAAATTAACAGGAATATCTAAAGAAGCGGCATGGGATTTCCTAATTGGAAGATAACTTCCCAAGAAGAGTATAAAGTGGCCAAAACATATAATTGACTTCCACAATAGGGAATACCCTACCAAGATAGGAAGTTAAGTCCAGCCTTATTCTATTGTTTCATTTTTAGAGGCTAATTTTCTAATTCTTTTTTTAATTTGTTTTTTCCTTTTTTCCTTTTTATTTTTTTTTTTTTAATTTTTTAATTTTTTTTCAATCTCATTGTTATTATTTTATGGTTTTCTTTTATTTTTGAAAAAAAAAAACATTTTGAGTAAGACTTGCAGAAACCCTAATGTGAGTGCCAAAAATTCTTAAAATAGAAACCTGTGTTACTGATAAAGTCAATTGTGATAAAAAAAAATATATGTGTGTGAAAAAAAAAAGTCGATTCACATTTTTTTTGGACAAGAATAAGGAGTGGTTCGTAAAGAATGACTACCCACGCCATTACTCCTCTTTTTTTTATATTGTTTTTTTTTCCTTTTTTTTTAAGAAAGTCACTTGTAATTTTTTAAATAGCCCTAATCTTAAAAACTTTTTAACCTTGCTTCAACTGAATTTACAAAAATATAACCTTATATATTTATATTTATGTTTATATTTTCATTTGTCCAGACATTAAGAAGTTTGATGAGGGATTACAGAAGGCTGAATCTTACAGTATCATATCACTAGAGCAATTTAGTGAAATTATTAATCTTCTTTTAATTAACCAAATGAATTCATGTCAATAGTACTTATCATGTATAGTTTATCCATATACATATAGTGACTACATTATCATATATACTTTAAATAAACATACAAGAGAGCATAAATATAGAAATTGGGAAGAAGGTATGCTAAAAGTTTTTGTTAATTAAAAGAAAAAAAAATATATATTTTAAATGTTAGTAGAAAAATACAAAAATAAAGTTGAAATAGACGTGTATATTCTTTTTTTTATTGATTCAACTGGACATAGTTACCAGGAAATAAACCTTGTTGACCATTATATCTACCTGTCCACCAGTCATTAACATCTGCTGAACGCTGAACAACTTCAATAACTGCACCAGCAGGGAAGGATAAATCACCTTCAGCTTGTGCTTGATACTCATATAGTGCCGTTACAGTCTCTGTCTTAGGTAATGTACTACCAGTAGCAATACCGGCAGGATTACTATATGGTGGAGGCATGGTATTGTTCATCATCATGTTTGGTTGTTGTGGTTGTTGAACTTGACCATATCCCATAGGTGGTGACATTGGGTTATTATGACCTTGTTGTGCAGCTTGGTCATATCCCATAGGTGATTGACTATTACCAAACCCTGGGGTGGATAGGCTAGGACTACTGGCCCCATATGCACCTGGAGTCTCATTACCAGAAGCGTAACGTTTTTTAGTCATTTCTAGTTTGGCTTTAGAATAGCCGATCTTAAAATGTGTGATAGTTAATGCATCAGTTTGTTCTTCAACATTGCCTCTCTTCGCAATAAAAGCTTCGACAATATCACTATTTAAGTCGAAATATGGAATCTTCATATCTTGGAATTTATTGTAAAGTGTATAAAAGATGTTTAATTGCATATAATAAAAGGAAACAAATAAAGGTTGAACAAACTGTGCTTCTAGACTGAAAAGAATAGGTAATTGATTCTTTAACATTTCATTATAATAATCATATTCTTGTTGGGCCACTTCCATTTCAGCTTGAGCTTTATATAATCTTTCTTCATCCTTAGCAGTAGGTTCCTTTTTATTTTGATATTTATTGACAGTATTTAATCTTCTATCTAAGTCTAATTTTTTATGATTTCTCTTTGTTGCCATTTTACGAATGTATGTAATAATCTTTAATAATTCTTGACATGGTTTAACAACTTTGTCCTCAATTAAAGCTAAGTCAGGTTTCAATGTTTCTTGTAATTCTGCCACTACGGCTCTATATTGCTCACTTGCTTCAATACCTTGTGGATTATCTTCAGGGATAGTGGCATTAGGGTCACTCATTTTACCACTAATTGGTTTGAAAATCTCTTCCATGGCTTTAGCAAATCCTATTTGATGGGTTAACATCCCATTGACTGCATTACTATAACGTTTAGATTCTTCACTTAATTTTTTAGTATCAGTTTCTAATTCTTTGAATCTACGTTCTGCATCTTCGTAGACTGGATCTATTGTTTGCTCCCCCATTTTAAATTTTTGACGGAAACTTTGGGGTGCTCTAACAATTGCTTTAGTAAAACCTTTGAAACTCATTTTTTTTGTTTATTTTTCTTAGATTGATAATAATTTTTGGTCAATAGCACTAAGATATTCTGTATATGCCTTAAAATGTGGTAATCCTGCAAAGAAAAATAAATAAATGGTAATGTTAATAGGTGTAATTTGTTATTAGGCCAACTACAATTACTCTACTAGAATGACTTAGTAGCAAACGTACACTAAAAAAGCTAAAAGAAGCTGTGAGTGTTAGAGTTAAAATCTACTGAAAATGCTTGAATAACTATTGGAATATATCGGTATTCTCTCAATAATTCCTTTTTATTCTTCTTTCCATCCATCTTAATATTTTACAAAGCCCATCTGATTACCTGCCCCCATTTTCCTTGCATCACTGCCTATGGGAAAAACAACAAAAATAAAAACAAAGAATAAAAAAAACATTATAAAAAAAAATAAAGCCTTTAAGATAAAAATAATCAGCCGTTGTAAAAAAAGAAATATAAATTAGGTTTTTAGAAGTATGTTCTAATATTACCATTTCCAGATTTTGTTTTCTTTAGGGTTTTCTTTATTTTTATTTCATTCTCTAGAGAAATTCTACGTATATTAAGAGATAAGGCAGTTTTACCTTCAGTAGAGGTTAATGAATCAAGCAGTCAAGCATTTCTCATTACTATAGGTGTGGTTTTGGAAGACTCGTTTCAGTGCTTTAATTGTTTATGTTAGATTCGAATTTTCTGATTTAATAGTTCAATTGAACAGAATCTCTCAGTGTGATCTGTTGTCTGTTATGCTGCATTATAGTTAATTAGATGAGTTATTTTGAAATAGGAAAAGGCGGTAAATTAGTTTATTCACACCAAGAATATATGTAAATATATATATATATATATATGCACTTTTGTTCTTATTTATTGACTACCATAGAAAGGATAAATAGAGAGACAGGAAGTAAAAGAGAGATAGGAGTATAGTGTTAAAGGATCATGGATCAATCAACCCAAGGTTGTGAAACTGAAGATATTTATTGTGATTGTTATTCTACATTATCGCAAATTACATCTACTACAATCAATGACATTGATTCATTGCCGTATAATTTTAATTTGAGAACCGTACTTATTTTAGTAGGAGCAACTGTAGGTGGGCTATTATTTGGTTATGATACAGGTGTCATATCTGGTGTTTTAATTAATCTGAAGGCCGACGATTTGAATCGAGCAGATTTGACAGACTGGCATAAGGAGATCATAACCTCAATTACTAGTGTTGGATCTTTTCTTGGTTCAATATTAGCCTTTCCCTTAGCAGATAAATTCGGGAGAAAAATTTCAATGTCTATATGCTGTATTATTTTTATCTTGGCTGCTTTTTGGATGGGATTTTCCATAACTTTAAGTTGGTTGATAATTGGAAGGTTTATTGTTGGTATTGCAATTGGAATCTCTGCACAATGTGTACCAATTTATTTAACAGAAATATCACCTGCAAGGATTAGAGCCACTATTCTGGTATTGAACTCTATTGCAATAACAGGAGGGCAATTACTCGCATATTTAATTGCATTTGGTTTTGATTATCGTTATTACAATATTGAAAATAAACAATTTTGGAGAGTATTATTTATGTTATCTTGTGTTCCTGCATTTTTTTTCCTTCTGATCTTAGATTTTATACCAGAATCACCACGCTGGTTAGTAATGCAAAAGAAGTATAAAGAGGCTTTAATGGTATTGGACATTGTTTATCCAAAGGCTGATACATATCAATTAAATTTAATTTTACAAAAGATTGTTAATGATTTGAGCATAATTTATAAATATCAAGATAAACCAGAATTAAATAGAATTCACACCACTCATTTGAAGAGAAACAGTGTATATGATCAATTAGTAACGACTATTGTCACACGTAATGAAAATATGGCATTATCATTTAGTGATATAGTTGATAATAGTGCTGATAGTAGTACTGAGTCTGAAACAACTCCACTACAAAACAATAAAAAACATTATAACAGAAAGAAACAAAGACATAGAATGGAACCAAAAGCTAAAAGAGCATTATTTGTCGGTTGTACATTAATGTTCTTTCAACAGATAACTGGTTTTAATGCATTCATGTATTATTCTCCAATAATTTTTCAAAGATTCGACTCAATTAATAATCCAATCCTACCATCAATTATTGTTGCTTTAATAAATTTTATTTTCACTTTTTTAGCACTAAAATATGTTGATATATATGGGAAAAGATTAATGTTATTATATACAATATGGATAATGACATTTGGGTTATTACTTTCTACTATGGGATTTGCAAGAAATAACGTTACAATATTAATAGTATCAATAACAATATTTGTTGGTGGATATGCATTAGGGATGGGGTCTATTCCATGGTCATCAGTTGAATTTTTGCCTTTAAATAGAAGATCATTTGGGGCATCATGTATATCGTGTACAAATTGGTTAACTAACTTTCTTATATCATCAACATTTTTAAGTTTGTTGGATAAAGTTGGTGATGAAGATTTAATGTTACTGTTTGCTATTTTTACAATATTTACATGGTTATTTGTATATTTTTGTTATCCAGAAGTGAAGGGGTTAACATTAGAAGAGATTGGAAAAGTTTATGAGAATGGTATTGATGTTCATTATATATATAGAAATTACCATTAATTATGTTATTTTGCTAAGTAATTTCTCCTTTTTTTTTGTCAAAACCATGATGATGTGTATATTGTATGTATATTCCACACTAATATAAATATTCTATTATACAGAAAAAAAAAAGACTACAAAATACAGACAATAGAAATGATATGTATGTATATTATGTGTGTGTAATGAGTGAATAGAAAGATTTAGAGAAGTAGGGAGAAGAAGAAAATGTGAATGCAATTAATAGCGTTCTTTTAATCTAGATGCGACAATACGTAAATTACCATAAACTTTACCTGGTGGGGACCCAAGAATCAAACTGACCACAGCCTCTCTAGCCATTCTAATATGGGTGAATCCACCAAGTATATGTATTTTACTATCAGCTAAAACGATTCTAGTTCTTGTTGCATTTTCAATAGCAAATTTGGTCTTACCATCTTTACCAGCAATACGACCGATGGCTCTTGCTAAATGATTACCAGTCAAAGTCTTAACATCTTTAATTTCAAAAGTCTCAATATATAAATCATCTAATCTTAATAGAGCAATGGCATCATCCAAATCGAAACCTAAAGTGAAAGCTTTGATGAAATCAGCACCCTTCTGTAAAGCACCAGGGTCTACAGTATGTTTTGGATGTGTTCTTAATTCAACAGTCTTTGTTTTTAGATTCATTCTAACTTGTAGTTTCAAATGGTCAACTAATGGAGGATATATTTTGGTCCAATTGTTTCTCAAGGGAGTCATTCTATGTGGTGGAACTGGAACTTTCCTACTCTCTAATTTAATCTTCGTGTTCTTGGCATCATTTGCAGAACCAAACTTTGGTTTGCCTTGCTCATCAAATATGATGCCCTTAACTTCCTTTTTTTTTTGTACTATGTCTTGTTCTAAATTCTGTAGTTCTGTATTTTGTTGTTCCATATCTTGATCTAATAAAATATCGTCGTCGTCGTCATCATCATTTTCAAGAGATTTTGTGTTATCGATCCCTATAATTCTGCTTGCAGTAGAAGCAGTATTTGTAGTGGAACTGGAGTTGTTAGCTGCATTATCAGAAGATTTCTTGAGAGCAGTGGGGGCCACCATATTTTTTAATAATAATAATAATAATAATAATAATAATAATAATAATAATAAAAGTGTATCAAATCAAATGGATATGTATAATTGTATATGTGTATCGAATAGAGTGAGATAGATAAAAGAAAAAGAAAAAGAAGATGGTATGGGGTAAAATGGGTATATGAGGTAAGTTAAGGTTTAATATAAATATTGGTTGAATATTATCGGAAGCTTAACAACAGTAATCTGCAAATAAAGATACGGTAACTTATAACTCTTAAAGAAGGGATTATTAATACTGATAATAACGACGTGTATCTGCCAATATAAGAAAGAGGTAAACACATTTTGGTTAGATGCGATGAGATGAGATACCTTTTTCCTTACAATTGAAACAAATTTTCATCATGAAGAAAAATTTTACCATCAGAATTGCTTTTTTTTTTTTCCTACTGTCATCTGTCCCTCGATGTCTGTACATCCACACACCACACCATACACACAAAGAAAAAACAGCGTAACTGAAAGCAATGGCATCTACTTTTTTGTATATTAGGGACAGATATATTGAAGATGAAACCATCATGGTCAGAGGTCTCTGACATGCAGTACTTTCAGTATACCATTGCAACAACGTACCAAGTTAATTTAATTTAGAAGATGCCTAGACACTAAGATTGTTCAGATACTAAATAATTTTCTAAACTATCCAAGATGTGTGTTCTTGTCATCACTAACCAAATACTGTTCAATGACACTAATCAAATCAACATCAAGATGAAGATAACATAACAAAAGGTATCTTTTTTTATCTATTTAATAATGGATAAGGTATTAAATCAGTTTTAGTAACTACTCTAGTCCTGTATATAAGAAAAAAGGTCACTTTCTTACAATTGAAAGATAATTTGCCGTGACAGTACTTTCTTGATGGCATTCTAATGCTAGTTATTGTATATATAATTTTTAAAGCAGATTCTTCGAATGGTGTTCCTGAATACCTCTTCATTTTTGCAAAAATATAACGATTTGATGTCAAAGACATTCGCTTTCTCTCTCTTCCTGTTTATATAATATTCTATGGTCAGATTTATATACGCACACACATAGATATATAAATATATATATCTTATTTTCTAATTTATTTTAATTAGTGCTGAAACAAAGAAAATTAAATAAAAAGTTTGGTCGAGAAATATATAAACTGACTGAAGATACAAAAGAAAGCAAAGCAATGTGCATTTGACTATGTAGTATACTTTAGTCGGTCGATACTGAGATAAAATAACTTTTTATTATATATATGTATGTATGTATGTATGCACGTTTGTACATATCATAAAAGATAAGAATATATATATATTATAAAAGAAAAGAAAAGAAGTGCAGAATAGGTAAGTAAATGGATCAGTAAATGTGATTGGTTATATACATTTACACTTTAAAGAGATATGTTACGATTATATAATACAAATCACATAAAGACAAGAAACGTTGCTTCTTTATTAGGTTTCTATAAGAAAAAGAATATGCTCAATCTGATCTTGAGAAATTATATTTATAGGTTCGACACGCATCATCAGTCAATTAGATACTTACATGCTTCAAATACCAGATGTACTTCCACTCAGAAGAATGATAAGTTACTATCTAATTTAAAACAACAATTTAATAACATCAAACAGATTACAATAAATTATTGTGTACAGTTTAATAATCACTTTAGTAAATTGAAAGTATCATTAAAGGAAGCAAACAGAAAGATTATGGAACAAGAAGCCCAATTCAAGAAAACGTATAATAATAATAATACACATAGCAATACACACACTAATAACTCAAAATTTAATGGATTATTGTTACCATCAGAGATTGAGTATAGGAGGAAATTATGGTCAAGAAAATTGGAATTTTACCTGGATTCATTGCAGGAAACTTTATTTACAGCCACTAGGGCATTAAATGATGTCACCGGATATTCAAGTATACAGAATTTGAGAAACTCAATAAATCAGATGGAGAATGAGTTGAATTCAATCAAATTAAAAGTCAAAGAGAGCAAAAAAATGTATAATGATGCAATCAGCCAGAGGATTCAATCTCAGAATGAAGTTAATGATCTTTTACAAAGAAAGGGGACATGGTCAAGTGAGGATTTGGAAAGATTTACCAGATTATATAAAGAAGATACAATTAATTCAAAGAGAGTAGAAGAATGCAAACAAGAATTGAATGCCATTGAAATGGAGGAAGATAGATTGACTAACGAATTATATAAGTCCATATTGACTAGATATCATGAAGAACAAATCTGGTCAGACAAGATTAGAAGAACTTCCACATGGGGTACGTTTATATTGATGGTGATCAATATATGTCTTTTCTTGATATTCCAACTGTTGTTAGAACCATGGAAAAGAAGGAGATTGACACGTAGTTTTGAGGATAAAGTTAAGGTTGCTTTAAACACATATTCAAAGGAACAAGAAAATTTGATATCAATAAAAATAGAAAAAATGTTATCCTCATCTACAAGACAAGTGGTGCTAGTTGACGATAGTAACCAGCAGTACGAGATGCAAGAGGACAAGAAAGAGATGAATAATAACAAAAATGATTATTATAAAGAAGCTCAAAGTTTGAATCAAGATATAAATCCATATGTGGTCTTTAAACAACTTTATTCCAAATTGACTCAAATTCCAAAAAAAAGGAATCTAGAATTCAATAATATTGAAATATATATATTCTCTGGTACATTATTACTCTTAGGAAACTTGCTAACTATTATTGTGTACAAGCTAATTTAGACCAATTCTATAAAATGCATAGATGTTATGGAGACATATAAACATATAAATATATATACGAATAAATGGACCTATTTAAACTTCTCACTCACTTACATTTCAACACAGTTTGACTTACTCTCTTCAAAAAACACCACTTCTTTAAAGTTGGGTGAACCATAGAGAAAATTCTCTTTCTGCGTTTCTTTCGCTATTTTCCTGTTTCTTTTATAGAGGGAGAAATCAGTTTGGTGGCAATAAGAAGGAAAAAAAAACTAACAACAAAAATAAAAATAGAATAACAAAAAATAAGAAGCAAGAAGTAATGAGAATACACACTACTATCACTAGGTTTAAAAGATTATATAGTATAAGTACTAACCAATTAAAAAAAAAAAAAGGATAAAATAAAATAAACTTGTTCTATTTTAAGATTGAAGTACACGCACACATATAAATAAATAATTACTTAGACGTAATAATGGAAGAATTGGGAATTACTAATAACTCAGAAACAGTAGTGGAATCAAAGCTATCTAACATTAAAACTTATGGTTCTTTGTTATCTGAATTAAATAAGGACATATTATCCAAGGTCAACAGCAATTCATTGTACGGGAATACCGCCAATTCAGATATTTACTTAAAACTAAAGAAATTGGAGAAAGAATATGAACTATTAATTCTACAAGAAGATTATATCAAGGATGAACAACGTCATTTAAAGAGAGAATTATTAAGAGCACAAGAAGAAGTAAAAAGAATTCAGTCTGTTCCTTTGGTCATTGGTCAATTCTTAGAGCCTATCGATGAAAACACTGGGATCGTTTCAAGTACAACTGGTATGAACTATGTGGTCAGGATATTATCTACTTTAGATAGAGAATTATTGAAACCTTCTATGTCTGTCGCATTACATCGTCACTCTAATGCCTTAGTAGATATTTTGCCACCAGATTCTGATTCAAATATATCTGTGATGGGTGACAATGAAAAACCTGATGTGACATATGCTGATGTTGGTGGTTTGGATATGCAGAAACAAGAAATTAGAGAAGCAGTTGAATTACCATTGACTCAGGCTGATTTATATGAACAAATCGGTATTGATCCACCAAGAGGCGTTTTATTATATGGTCCACCTGGTACAGGGAAGACTATGTTGGTTAAAGCTGTAGCAAATAGTACAAAAGCATCTTTTATTAGAGTTAATGGGTCAGAATTTGTTCATAAATATCTTGGTGAAGGTCCAAGAATGGTTCGTGATGTGTTTAGATTAGCAAGAGAAAATGCACCATCTATCATCTTTATCGATGAAGTAGATTCAATTGCCACAAAGCGTTTTGATGCACAAACTGGTTCAGATCGTGAAGTACAGCGTATATTGATTGAATTATTAACACAAATGGATGGTTTTGATCAATCAACAAACGTTAAGGTCATTATGGCCACCAATAGAGCAGATACGTTGGATCCTGCTCTATTAAGACCAGGTAGATTAGACAGAAAGATAGAATTTCCATCCTTACGTGATAGACGTGAGCGTCGTTTAATATTTGGAACAATTGCATCAAAGATGTCTTTAGCACCAGAAGTCGATTTGGACTCTTTGATCATTCGTAATGACGCATTATCTGGTGCTGTCATTGCTGCAATTATGCAAGAAGCTGGGTTAAGAGCTGTAAGGAGAAATAGATATGTTATTTTACAAAGTGATTTAGAAGAAGCATATGCATCTCAAGTTAAAACAGATAGTGACGTAGATAAATTTGATTTCTATAAATGATTTACTATTTATTGCGTCTGTTTTAAGCCATTTTCTACTAATGACATAAGTACATACAGATAAATATATATAGGTGTACATGATGATATGTAAGTTTACATATTATAAATATATTTTCACATGTATTCCTTGTAAAAAAAAAAGCTAAATATTTTACTATTGATTTAGATATACTTTTATGTTTATAGTATTGTAGGCTGTTAGTATGGTGGCATATTCATCTCTTTTTTTATACAGATATTTGACATGTACCTTTCAAAGTTTGGATTCAGTTATTCTTTCTTGTTTTCTTCGTTCTTTAATATATGAAATATGATATGATGCTAAGCCTGGAGTAAACGACGATATATCATTAAAATTGAAATGATCAAGATCTAGATGTGCATAAGTATGAAAATTATCAGTTATATTATAATATGATTTTAAAGTAAACAATTTTGACCTCACTGAATCAGGTGCAATTAAAGTTATATTTTCATTTTTAATCAATAGTTGATTTATAGTAGAATTTAATAAACTTAAGTTACAACCTTTTAGATCAATTACATGATTTTGATTAACTGATATGATTTCATCAAAATCCAATGTCTCTATTGTACCATTAATTAATTTTGTTGTTGATACAGTTATATTCGAATTCATGTACATCCATGTGGGAGGCATATAAGTTTTCCACCATACATGTACACCAAAATCTGTGGTTCTTTCTTTATTTTGTTGATAATACATCATCATTTTTATAACTCCACTCTGATGGAAACATCCCAGAATCATAGCCATTATTATATTATACAATAACCAAATCGAGACCCATCTTTTACAAGGAACATTGTTGAATGCGAGAAAAATTAATGGAGTCAATGGGACCAAAAACCTTAATTCTTGATGAGGGAAAATGGAAAGAATAAATAAAGCACTTATGATTGACAAAAGTGGCAGATTACAACTATTTAATTGATTAAATTTATGTTTTTTGATCTCGGTATACACTAGATATAATCCAGGTCCAAGTATTTGAGGCATGTTCACTAAGATATGGGTGTATCTGGGATGTAAACCATGTAATTTTAAATTAGACGTCTCTAGGTTATATTTAAGATTATTCCAAGGAGCTAAAACATAAGGATACGATATATTTGATTGATTAAGATTAAAACTCCATGTATCAAGCTGAATACAACATAAAAATGTAATAAAGCCCGTAATACTAAATAAAAGAAAACTTTTCCACTGATGGATATAATATCTAGAAAATAAAGTGAGCGACGGTAATAAGATAAATGCGGGGAAAGTCATTCTATTGAATATACCGATTACAATTAAAAATGCAACTAAAATATTGGTAAGGTATTTTTTTCTATGTACATTATCTTTATTAATATCATTATTGTTGGATGGATACAACGATAACAGATTTTTATAACAAACCAAAACACTTAATAATATTAAAGTTTCTATTGAATTTGAGAATGAATGACTCTGTATTGTATATGTAATATATGAGGTAGAAATTAAAAATTCAATATAATGTACTGTTTTAGGAACACCAAACTGTTTAAGAAACCATTTATAAATAACAACATATGACAAATAATGTTGTAATCTAACCAAAGATAGGATAATAGTTGGATCCTGAATATTCAAAACTTTGAATAATACAAAATATAATGGTCCATAATACAAATACAATGGTACAAGACTTCTAGCAGGATATTCACCTTGGAATTCCCACGAGATTGTTCCCTTGATACCACCAAACTTTTGTGCTAGGATCTCTATGGTTTGAAAATGTTCATCGCTATGAATATATGATGGCTGTATAGCAATAAGCAAACCGAAGACGTAACCCCAATAAGTTAAAGATTTTAGTTTCGGTAGCATGCCATTCCTTCTCTTTTTTTTCTTTGCTAGTCGTATATATATATATATAGATATTTCTTTTAGTTATTTTTATTTGTTTAGGCTTTATATGAGGATGGAGTAACAATAACGATATTGAATCCTAATTTCCCTGTTAGTGATCTAGCTTTTGAGATATTTTATAGTTTGCTAAACCTTAAATTGTCCTCATATGGTATGATGTGTTAGTCAATTGGATCTTTATTGATCTTTAAGCTTTTTAAATTCAATGAAGAAAGCAGATTCTCAGCTTAATAAATATATTTCGACTAAAGCCGCCTATTTTTCGCAATAATTACTTGAAGATCACGTGCCCTTTCAGGTTTCAACTTTTTGTTAGAAATTTTAAAAATTTTTTTTTTTTCTTTTTTATTAAAAACAAAACAAAATTTGAAAAAAAAAAAAAAAAGAAAGAAAGCGATGAAGGTAAACGAAAAGAAGTAATTATTTGGCGTCTTTCGTAATATTTTCACTTCTATTAAGCACGCTGTTGTTTGTTATTTTATAGGTATAGAGTTGCTTTTCCATCAACTTTTATTAAAGGTTTTGCATGGATGACTAATTCATATCGTTTACAGCTCTGACAACTACTAGAAAAATAAAAAGAGAAGAGGAGCATTCTATTGTACTTTGAAATAGTTGTAATAGGATCTTTCTGTCAAGATGTTAGATGAGCAAGCCATTCTATCATGCATTGAGCATACTATGGTTGCTGATGCCAGAGTCATTAGGGCTGCTGAATTACAATTATATGAAATTGAAAAAGAGGCAGGATTCACTGTCTTTTTACTAAAAATTGTGTCTAATCAAGATATTGCATTAAATGTAAGAATGTCTGCAGCTATTTATTTTAAGAACAAAGTTCAAAGATCATGGAGGACTGAAAATTCAAATGAAAAGGTTCATATTGGTGATATTAGGGAGGATGAAGGAAATATGATAAAAGAAAACATCATTCCAATCTTAATTAACAATTGTGAAAACAATCATATCAGACCTCATCTTGCAGAAGCTATTAAATATATTTTGACTAGATCTACATCATGGGATTTATCTTCTACTGTTATTGAATTGTTAAATACTGGTAAGTCTGAATACATATATGCAGGTTTATTATTAGTCTTTGAAATGTGTTCTGCTCATAGATATGATATGACTGGGAAGAGAGACCAGATCGATAATTTTATAATAACTGTTTTTCCAACTATTGAAACTCTTTTATCTAATTTGGTATCAGAGACTGATTACAAATCAAGTGAATTATTATATTTGATCTTAAAATCGTTTAAGTATGCTTGTTTAAATAACTATCCACAATATTTTAACGATATGGAAAAATTGAATTCTTGGATCAAATTACATCTATTTATTTGTGCAAAACCATTACCAAAGGAAGTTCTAGAGTTGGATTATGCTGATAGATCATTAGATAAGAGGGTTAAAGTCAATAAATGGGGATTTGGTAATCTAAATAAATTCATTCACAGATATTCAAGATCTACAAAACAGATTAGTGAAGAGCTTGTTCAATATATCTATAATAATTTATGTCCAGAAATTATCCAAGAATATTTCAAGATTATTCAAAGTTGGAAGGAGGGTTCTTTATGGTTAAGTGAATCGTCATTATACTATTTGGTTCAATTGTTTGAAAAATGTTTGATTTATGATGGATTATATTCTCTAATTGAACCTCATTTACAAGTTTTCATTGAAAATGTTATTTTTACTTGTTTATGTGCATCACCTCAATCTGTGGAATTATTACAGGATGATGAAGAGGAATACACAAGACGTTACTTTGATATGAACAAAGAAGGTAGTACTGCAGATGTAGCTGCAGTCGATTTCATATTTGTTGTTGGTCATAAGCGTCCAGAAAAATTAAATATAGTATTGCCATTTGTAAACAATGTTTTAAATGAATTTGTTTCTTCACCAACTTTAGAGAATGCTTATAAACAAGAAGGTGCTATGAGAATGATTTCTACTCTATTTAGTTTTTTTGATTCAAATACAGAAGCTATAGAGGGACTTTTTGCTCATTTTATTAGTAAGATTATAGGACAAGATAAATATCCATTTTTGGTGGCAAGAGGACTTGAAACCATAGCTAATTTTGATTCAACATTTACTAACATGGAAACTTTATCGATGATTTATGAAATGACATATAATCATCTTTTAAACAGTACAATTTTACCAATTCAGATTGAAGCTGCAGATGCATTGAAGACTCTGGTTGTTTCCAACCCAGATATCCATCCTCACATTTCCTCTCAAGTTCCAGGCATAATGGAGAGATTATTAAAATTATCAAAAGAATTTGAGATTGATACTATTGCTGAGGTTATGGAGGCTCTTGTTGAAAGGTTCTCTGATGAATTGACACCATTTGCCAACGATTTAGCATCCAATCTTGCTGAACAATTTCTTAAAGTGGCGCGTTCTATGGTTGAAAACAATGGAGGTAGTAGTTCCAGCGGTAATGCATACTCAATGGGTGATCAAGATCAAGAAATTCAGGCAAGTTCGTTGTTACAGACTATGACTACAATGGTTATGTCAATGAATAAAGTTTCTTTGACCACACAGTTTGTGCCAGTTTGTAAGTTTGTTATTCAAAACGCACAAATCATTCTTTTGACAGAAATTGTGGATTTGATGGATGCGTTAGCATTATCTTCGAAGACCCTATATAATCAATTTACACCAGAGATTTGGGATTTATTTCATGATGTTATGGATTCTTTTGAGACTTATGCATTAGATTATTTTGAATCATACGAAGTATTTTTTGAAACTGTTGTATTATTTGGTTTTCCACAAGATCAGACTTTCGTCAACCCATTTTTACAAGTTTTGTCTGTAAAGTTACAAAGTGAGATAGACTATGATGTGGATAGTGTGTTAATGATATTACAAATGTATGCATTATCTATGAAGGATATCCCATTATTTGATGAATGTATCAAATTTGGTTTTGCACGTCAAGAAGAGTTGGGTGTGGATCAAAAGGAGTTAGTGAAATTATTCCTGGCATATTTATCAATTAAGCCAGCAGAGACTTTAAGTATAATGGAATCCAATGGAATTACATTAGATTTTTTTAAGATATGGTTTGACTGTTCTTTGACTAGTGTATTTGGCATTAAATTACAAATTATGGCCATTTTAAACTTTTTACAGATGACTGATTTACCTGGATCTGTTATTGGGTTTGTTAATGCATTTGCGAATAAGTTAGTCAAATTAGTGGAGCAATTACCAAAGGCTATCAGAAGACACCAATTGATAAGTGAAGGTAATGGTGATGAAACGGGTGGTGCTGAAGAAAGTAACATTGATGATTTGAATCCAGAAGAAGAAGATGCATTCTATGAAGATTTAGAAGATGACTTCAAGGAGACACCATTAGATGGAATTAATTCATTTAATGAAGTTTATCAATTCTTCCAATTATTAAAGAATAATAATGCAGTAAGATATGAAGAGATTATTAATTCATTAACTGAAGAAAACAAATCATCTTTAGAAGTGATATTAAATTTCGTTTCAGAAAAGAATCAACAGTAAAAATAAAAAATAAGAAATAAAAAATAAAAAAGGAATATTTGTGTAAGATAATGATGTAAATATATATACATATGATAGAATGAAAAGGTATAGAAAGGGAATGAATAAGTAAATAAATGACAGAAATCAAAAAAAAAAAAAAAGAAAAAAATTGGAAGTAATTAAACATAAATGTGTTTTTGTATATCATATTAAACATGTAGATTATATATATACGTATATGTATACTTGTATGTATATGTATTTGTATTTGTGTTTGTGTATCAATTTTCTTCTTTAATGGTCGATGTATTGTTCATATGATTATCTGGTACTGGTATTGGTGTTGTTGTTGTTGCTGTTGTTTGATGTAACTTAGATCTAGATTTTCTAAATAGTTCTTCTTGTTGTCGTAGCAATTCTTCTTCGGTTAATCCAGAGTTTCTAAATTTACTATCCCTTCTTTCTCTTATCCTTTGTGTACCTTTGAATTCAGTTAGAGCGTGTTCTAACAACGGTACAAAAGAATCATATTCCAATTCTTTCAATGCAGCCAAGACATGTTCAGGAGCGATAGTCTTTTTCGAATCATTTTCTGCCATTTCAGAAGACATTGAAGATAAAATCATTAAGAATTCTATGCCGGATTTAATTACAATTTCTCTTGCGTCCTTATTAAAAGTCAAATCATCATCTAAAATCTCGGTTATCAGTTTTTGTACAGTCGCCTTAGGCAAAGATATATCATCTTTATCTAAACCTGCCATTATGGAATCCAATATATGTTTGAATGCGGATATATATCGTATTATTGATATAATGTTTATTATATGTTTAAATTCACCTATTTACACGTTTGTTTATATCTTTAAATCTTGATTTTCTTTTTCTTTTTTTAGTAATAACAATAAAGTACCTTATATCTGACCAAAAAAAAAAAAAAAGACTATATATATATATATATATATGTTTGTTTGTATGTAAACAGAGAGGAATGAATATAAACAACAGCCACAAGAATAAAAGCTAGGGTTGATCAAGAATATATTTGTATTTCCCAAGCATCAAGATAAAAATATGAGGAGGAAAACAAGGGCACAGGAACGAAAATTGGGAAATAACCGATTATTTACTATTTCTCACAGAAGAAGACGGGAGAGCTCAGTTTTTGTTTTTTTTTTCTTTGTAACTTTCCTTCTTCCAGACTCTTCTACAGTCCTTCATCCTTTTTATAGTTGGACCTCTTACCTATTCAGAAATCAAAAAAATAAAAAAAAAGAATAAAAATAAAAATAAAAATAAAAATAAAAAAAAGAAGAGAAGAGAAGAGAAAGCCAGACGAAACAGGGGAAGGGGAATAAAAAGCAAAGCAAAGCAAAACTCTCTGCAAGAAAAAAAAAAAATAAAACAGAAAAAGAAAAAAGAAACGACAATTTTGAGAAAAAGTACTGCTTTTTGGTGGATTGGTGAAAACAGAAAAAAAAAAGGACGAAATGTACAAGAAACTGTTAAATAAAGGTAACTGAAAATGTAAACAAGACGTTTGGAGTGGGTAATATGATTAATCACAACTTTTAGGTATATAGTTTCTTGTAGATTGAACAGCTAATGTCATATGTATATATATGTATATATATATATACATATTGTGTTTCACTTTCTTAGATGACAAGCTATGTAAAAATAGAGAATAGGGCAATGAGAAGAGAATTAAAAGACAAACCCTTGATACCTTTAAAGAAAGTTTTCTACATTATCAATAATACCCTAACTCAGATGGTCAGTTAGAAGTAAACGTAAAAGTAAAAGAGGAGAATTATTTTATGTCTCTCGCAAAACCAAAAAGATTATTGTTTTTGTAAAAATTTTCTCATTTCTCTTTTTTTACTCTTGCAAACGCGATTGCAAATGCGATGAGCGATGAGATTAAAGGTGAAAAAGAAAAGAAAAAAAAAAGAATTTATTTTTCCAGTTTTTTTTTCTCTTTTTCTGTTCTTTTCTTTTTCTTTTTTGTTATAAAAAATTTTTTTTTTTTGTAGATGAACATGTTGTCTTTCTTTTGTTCGAAGGACTTGACTTCTTCTTCAATTTTAATTATATCCTATTATTTTAATATTTAATTGACTATCTACTTCTTCAAATTTTTAATTTTTTTTAATATTAATACACATATGTTAATATTTTTCTTCTCTTTCTTTTTTTTTTTTGTTTTTACTCTGCCCAAAGTTCTATATTATAATGAAGAAATAGTTTGTCTGTTAGTTCTCTTTAGCTATTTTTTCTTTTTGTTAGCAATGGTTTTTTTTTATGATACTCTTTCTTTTATTTTTTTTTTTTTGCTTTTTTAAATCGAAACATGGATAAGAACACTCAGATCCTTCTTTCTTCCTAATTTCTGGTCTTGTACTTTTCCTGGTTGTATCTATTTCATTAGAAGATTAAGAAATAGTAACTGAGGTAGCAAAGTTGTCTGTCTATTTTAATCCTATCACTATCTTAGTTAAGATAAACAAATTGGAAAAAGTATAACAAAAAATTATAATAAAAGAAAAAAGATGAGTGACGAAAAGCAGTATATATCGTATAATAACGTTCATCAACTATGCCAAATAACAGCCAAAAAAATCAAGAACTTTAAACCAGACTTAATTATTGCCATCGGTGGTGGTGGTTTCATTCCTGCTAGAATCTTAAGAACTTTTTTGAAAGAGCCCGGTGTTTCAACTATTAGAATCTTCGCTATCATATTATCTCTATATGAAGATATACATACAGCTGTTGGTGATGAAGCTGAAAAAATTGGTGTTAAAATCAATAGAATCCAATGGATCGATTATGAACAATGTAAATTGGATTTAATAGGCAAAAACGTTCTTATTGTAGATGAAGTTGACGATACAAGAACAACTTTACACTACGCTCTACATGAATTAGAAAAGGATGTCGAAGAACAAGCTAAGGCAAAGGGAGTCGATTTCGAAAAGAATCCAGAATTGAAAACAAAATTTGGTATCTTTGTGTTACACGATAAATTGAAACCAAAGAAGGCAGACTTGCCAGATGAAATCTTATTAGACGAAAATCGTTATTTTGCTGGTAAACAAGTACCAGATAAATGGTTTGCCTACCCTTGGGAATCTACCGATATTGTTTATCATACAAAGATGGCTATTAAACAAGGTAACGACATTTTCTTCGAGGATGAAAGTGAACTTCAAGCAGAACAATAAAATAGCAACAAAATTCTTCCTATCACACATTTCTTCCCCCTCCCCCTTTCCATTTAATCTCACTTTTATATTTGATTGTGTTTGTATTTATAATTAGTTATACTTAGTATGTATTATATAGCATTGTATATTTGAAAATTAGAAGGGGATTGAATAAAAGGAAATCTATGTATAGTAATAATAATAATATATAATATATGATATGTAATATCTTATTTTATTGTAACACATATATATACATTTACACTTTCTTTGTATTCACTTGGGGTGTACTCAACACATAAAGGTATGTAAACTATTCCTTGTTCGTTATTTTAAATCACCAAATAATGTAGGTATAATATAATAATTAACATAGAGATTATTTGGTAGTTTCTATTCATCTTTTGAAAATGATAATAATGATTTTAGAACCCTCTTCAAAATATTTTTTGAACTGCAAAACTCTGTTATTAATTTCTGTCTCTGATAACTTGGGATCATTTGAAATAAAAAAAAAAGAAAAATTGCTGAAAAAAGATATGTGTCACACAGCTCATACAGATTCTCAGGACTTCACAGGCTTTGACTAACTAACAAAAAAACTGTCAACTTTTATTTTTAATTTATTTGCAAAGACTATGTGTGTAAAAAGTAGGACCTTGAGTATTTCGAATTTAGAGAATACCGGTTAGTCTTCTTTTTGCAAAAATCTAGCATTTGGAAGAAATGGCTCAGAAGCACTTATTAATAAATTTTTGGCCTGATAAAGATAGTTTATCAAATTTTTTTGGTTAGGTTGGTCATTGAAGATGATTTTAGTAAGTCTAGTCTAGCCTGGTCTATTGATGATCACCGTATGTATTGAAACATATAAAGCTCTTCTGGTTTCTATGAATATGGGCCTCTTATGTCCATATAATAACTATCATCTACACAAACAATTCAATTTATCTTTTTTTTTTTGGCGGGATGGCGGAAACTTGTTTCCGGATGAGGCTTAAATCGAACATTACAAAAGAATTAAAAGTAACATTGTGTTTTGTGTCAGTTACACGGGGGTGAAAGTTGATGTCTACAAAGAATAGTGAAATTGATTATTTTAGTATTTAGAAAAGGGACAACGAAGTTTGAGCAAAGAGACTTATATTGAATAATTATTCGTGTATAAATCGCCAACCATCTATTTTATAACATACTATTTTAAACATGACCATTTCCACCATCCCAATATGGTTAGACTGTGACCCTGGCCATGACGATGCTATCGCCATTCTTTTGGCATGTTTTCATCCTGCATTCAACCTATTAGGAATATCTACATGTTTTGGTAATTCATCTCCAGATAATACTGATTATAATGCAAGGTCATTATTGACTGCAATGAATAAAATCAATACCATCCCTATATATCGTGGAGCACAAAAACCTTGGGTCAGAAAAGATTTAAAATATGCACCAGATATCCATGGTGAGACTGGGTTGGATGGTACCACATTATTACCAGTACCAGAAAGAGAAGCATGTAGTGATATGACCTATTTAGATGCTATGGAACAAGCCATTTTAAAACATGAAGGAGAGATATCTTTAATCTCTACTGGTGCAGTGACATCGGTGGCTAATTTATTGAGACTAAAGCCAGATCTAATAGATAAAATCAGGTTTATAAGTATTATGGGCGGTTCATTCAATGGATTAGGTAATAAAAATCCAAATCAATCTGCAGAGTTTAATATTTGGATAGATCCACACGCGGCAGAATTTGTATTAACTAATCCATTAATAGCCCCAAAATGTATTTTATCACCATTAAATTTGACACATAAGGCTATCGCCACTAAAGAGATCATTGAAGAGAAAATATATCCACCACAACTACATAAGGAGAAGTTGAGGACTCTATTCTATGAATTATTTTTGTTTTTCCAAAAAACATATAAAGATGTTCAAGGTTTTACCAATGGTCCACCCATACATGATCCAATGACTCTTTACCCCTTGTTACAATTTTATAACTATGAATCAAGTGATGTTGTGGGATTCAAATATATGAAAATGGATATCGACATCATTACGGATTTGAACAGTGAGGATGCAGGAATGATTTTTTCTATAAAAGAATATGATGACCCATTCCAATCAAGTGATGATGAATATGAGGATGGTGTGCAGTATCAAAACTTAACTACAAGTCCTGGTGTGATTATTGGGTACGATATTAATATTGATTATTTTTGGAAACAAATACTCAATTGTTTGACGCTGGCTCAGAAATCTTCAACAATTGAAGGTTAATAAAGGATACTTTAGAGTGATTTGGTTGCTGTTTAGTTACCTTTTTTTCTTCTTTTCCTCGTTTTTTTTCAAAATATTTAAATATGTATTTGTATATATATATCTGTATATATCTAGAATGTAAATATTTTTTTGTTTGTTTTTAATGTTAGATTTTGTCTTAGTTTTTTTTCTGGATTATGCACCATAAGAAGCTATGCTCTTTTATATAAGGGAGTATTTGTTGTGTCAGAACTAACAGGACTTATTTAATCAATTTTTTTGTTCTCTTTCAAAAAAATCTAATTTTAGGTCGGAGGGGCAAAGAGGTCCACCAGAAGTCATTCTTTCTTTCCAATCTTTGGATAATTTGACATTGAAATTTTTCAATACCTCTCTTATTGTTACTTTCACTTCGATTAAGGCCAACTTTTCCCCAAGACAAGCTCTTCTACCACCATGAAAACTACTTAAAGAACCTTCGTTTTTTCTTCTTTTCCATTCGGTATTAATACTGTCAATTGTTGTGCCCCATCGTAATGGATCAAAATCATTAGCAGTTTTGCCCCAATGTTTTAGACTGTGAGTTGTTCCAAAATTATTATATCCAACATATGTGTCTTTTGGAATTATAATGTTATTACTCAAATGACACTTTTTAGTAGTCTTTCTATTTATTATAGTATTTAATGGCGGATACATTCTAATTGCTTCAAAAACAAAAGCAGAAAGAAGTGGTGCTTCTTTTAATCCAACAATATCTTTGATATTTTTAGTCTCATTCCAAATCTTTAGTTGCCAAGTGTCACAGTACTTGGCTAATAAATAAAGACAAGTTGAAATCAGTAATTGAGGATTTTCATGACCAGCAACTAGCAAGATTACAATGTTATCTGTTAGCTGGTTATAATCTATAATCTCATTATTATAAGCTTTAATTAAATCATTGACAACAAAATTAGTTTGTTCAAAATTATAATTATCAATCACTTCTTTTCTAACTTTTTCAACTAAAATATGTCTAAAACTTTTCACATCTTTAAAAGCTTTTTGTCTTTGTGGTAAATGAAGTAAATCAAAGAAAGGGAATGTTAAGAAAAATGGGTTAAATATTTGTTTTTTAATTCTAATAAGATGTTGATGAAGTGGATTGTACTCTTCTTCCAATGTTTTAAAATCAAATCCTAGAACAACTTGTGAAATGTTATCCAAAGCTAGTCTTTGAATCAATAAAGGAAGAAAATTATTATGATTTTTTTTTTGATTGGCTTCATTTTTTCCCGAATGATCATTAGAAGTAGCCACTTCATTTTTTAATGTTTTTTGAATTAATTTACAAAATTTTTTTGCATTGTTCTCTAATGGAGAAGCATTAAAATTTTGTAAGCCATCACTCATAATACTTCTATATTTTTTCCAAACATTGCCATGTGCGCTAATTATGTTGTCACCAGTGTAAGCAGCAATAACACTATATGGTATCTTTTTTTGATTTCCACTTTTAGCGAAAGTATTTTCATCTTTAAAGATTTGCGATAAATATTCTGGCCTCGAGACCAAAATATTCCACCTTGATCCAAAAAACATTTTCACAGCACCATATTTTTCTAATGGTTCTCTTAAATACATGTTGAACATATCAATTTGATCAATTTCAAATATTGAAGGAAGAAAGATGACATAAAATGGAATAGTTGGGATTGTTTTCGGAAAGTTTAATGGAGGTAGAATTATTCTTAATATGAAAATAAAAACACTTAATAGAGAGAATAGGATGGATTTCCAAAGAAAAGTGTTTAACATCTTTTAAGAAGAAAAGAAAAAATGAATGGATAAATAGAGGAATAGGTAGGGTTTTTGCTAACTAAAGCTCTTGCTGTCATTATTATAAAAAAATATTATTAGAGAATGGGAAAGAATATATATTCTTCTTTTTTTTTAGGTTAACTGTTAATATGAGTAAATAGATATGAGTATATATATACATTACATAACAAAGTATATACTTTACACTTTAATTTTAGTTTTTTTAAGTGTTATTAGTGATTTTATTAAGGTAAAAAGTATATAAATTTTTTTGTAAACCCTTCAATGTTTATACTATTAATACCTATTGACAGAGGGTTTTTATTTTCTTAATTACTTAGTGCCTTAAAAAGGGTTAGGAAATTATCATCATTTATTTCCTTAATATAATTATTTGTGAAAATATACTTATTAATTTGCTTGAGTGTTACATTTGCATTCAAAAGGAGTTAGTTGACCCTAATGTCCTTAATTTTTATTTATTTTATGAAATACATTTTTAATGTTTTGTTTTCGCTCGACTGGATTCTTGAATGGGGAAAAATAAAATTCTTGAATGATTTTTTCTTAGAAGTGAAATGTAAAAAATTTTGAAGTACTTCTCATACTTACTGCTGAACTATACATTCTCAATTAATTACTAGAAGTACCAAACCCTTTACTTCTATCATGTTATATAACTTAAGAAACACAAACCTTCAAATAAGCTCCCTTCAAATAGGAAAAATGTTTAAAGGACTATCAGTAAGCCCATTTCAAATCATAAATTTTTTTTGATGTAAAGTAAATAAACATTAACACAAATATATATATATATATCAACACAAACTTTGTGTATTTAGATTCTATAATCTTGATATAATTCTTCTAATAGTCATTCTTTTTTTCTTTTTCTTTTTTTTTTGACTCACAAATGACATTTGATCGTAGTTATAACTGTCTCTTCTCTCATTGATTATCTCAGGTTCAAGGAAACTAAAGTAATTCAGCAAATAAAATGACTATTATTGATAAATTATTTGCATATAACAGTACTACTCCGAAAAGTCCTTTGATTATAAAGGAGTGTGTTTCGGAATGTGGTAAAAAGCAAGATGAAGACACTCAATGTGATTCATCTACATTTAGCAAAATTCTAGCTCAATATTCTAGAGATCAAAGTACTGGAACGTTATTTAATATTGAAGAAAAGGAGTCTTGTCATTTTGAAAGTCATTGGAACACTTTTCATGAATCTTTTAAAAACAACGCTATTACTAATACGCATCCTATGAAAGTTCATAGCAAAGCAGTTCAAGTATATAGCATTGAAGGTGATATAGTTGAAAAATTAACTGAAAAAAAACTCTATAGTGTAATCATCTACGAGTATAAGAAATCAGGTGAAGATCAAATAAGAGGGATAATATCTCATACAAAAGTTGAAGATACATTTAATTGTTGGTTCATTTTTCATATCTTAGACCAAAGTCGTTTGAACAACAACTACAAACTTATTTTTCAAAAATCAATTGCTTATCATGAATTATTTGCAGATTATTTTGCCTCCAATTTAAAGAATACTGTGGAAGATGATCAATGGGAAGAGAAGGGAAGACTCTATTTCATCAAAAAAACAAAATATTTCACAGATAGACATTTGCGGATAGAATGTATTCTGCCAGCCTTTCCTTGTAAATCCTCTAATAAAAACAAAGTTTGCGGTACAGTACCAGATAAAGGCGAAGAATTAGCTTTAAAAAGATTAATTAAGGCTACTGAAGAAGTTCAAAGTTTTTACCCACCAGGTGTAAAGTTTTGGATTGTTAGTGATGGCCATGTTTTTTCAGATTGCATTGGTGTCGATGATGATATTGTAAGTCATTATACTAGTAAGCTTCATCAAATGTATGAACATATTAGAACAAAAGATAATGATGCTATTGGATTTTGTGGGTTAAACGATATTTTCTTCAACGGTATCTCTACAAAACAATTTGACCCTGCTTGGGTAAAAGAAGTTGAAGTCGACCATTTTACAGGAACTAAAATATGCTCGATTAGTGATGTTTCAAGACAAATATTGATGAAAGGATGCGACACAGATGCTGGAAAATTGAGAAGAGAAATTACTACTGATGGTCACCCACGATTATATCTGTATAGGGGTTTCTCTAGATTTATGATGGAAGATCTATTGTTATTACCTTACTTTCAAGATTTTTCAAAGAAAAAACTTAAAAAAATTACTTCAAAAATCGCTTTCAATATGATAAAACGAAACGATGCATATTCAAATCTTGTTGAATTAATGTTTCCACATCATATCAGAATTTCTATTCACGCCCATACTAATAGTGGCCCTAAATTTGGGGTTAAAGTCATTTCTAAAGATCAGTGTCGTATTGTTCGTGACTTAAATGAGTTGATTGAACCTACTTTTGAGGATCTTCTCCACATTCCAACTCCTTGGCATAACTGTGTCGTTAGAGTAATATATAAGAATTCTCCTGAGTGTTACTTTCTCACTAAACATGAAGTTGTGAAAAGTGCTATTTCCAGTGGTAAGTTCCAAGGCCATTGGGAGGACACGTGTTTAAAAGCAGGTGAGGGAGGTCACTTTATCCTTAATGAATTATGATTCTAACCCTATTTTTTTATATATATACTTTTATTTCCTGATTCTGTGATTTTTTGTCAATTACTTCCTCCTCAGAATATTAAATTTATTGACAATCTTTAATTAATAAAATATTTATTTGTATAGTATAGTGTTCTTTTGATTAATATTCATTCTTTTTTTTTTATTATCTTTAATTATTTATGTTATCTAATATACATAAATATATTATTATAATAATTATTACATATGACAAAATTTTTTTTTCATTATAGTGATGACTTGGTAATGCCTTTACTTACCAAATGTCAATGAAAAGGAAGAAGCACAACAAATCATAATACCCAAAAATAAATCCAGATAATCTAAATAGCACCAAGATAATCTTCCTTGATACTCCCAATAGCGTGGATAGAGCTAACTTGGCTTATACAACCCTCAATCTTGACTCTAATTCTACTCTTTATGGTAATCACATCATCTGAACTTTGGTAAGATGGAGGGTTTGATCCAGCATTGAAAGTTAAATCCTGAGGCATTAAATGTTTAGTGACAAACACTTTCATGGGCCCTACTTGAACCTCAAAACCATGTTGTGAACAAGACACTACTGTACCATCAACAACTTCACCCTTAAATGGTTTAAAAACAATAGCTCTATATTTAACTGTAAATTCTGCCGAACCATCTGTGGGCAATATTCTACCACGTTCAATCTCAATTTTATCATAATCTAATACACATAAGATATAACCAAATTTACCTGTACATGAACCTTCCACTTCTTGAAGTAATTTACTCCTCAAGAATTGTTTCATTCTTGGTCCAAAATAGGATGGATGTAAAGTGATATTTAAAGATAAATCTTTGATGAAAAACATCTTTTGAGCAATTGCAATAATAGGAAAATAAAAAACAATTAATTTTTTAAAAAAATATCAAGGAATATATAAATGCAAAGTAGGTTTAATGAGGGCGAGGGTTTATTTTTATTGGCGTTAAATGGAAAAAACAATAAAGTCTGTATAATATGAACGTAGGATAGAAAAGAATGAAAATCTCAGGGTTATGCAATGAATTAGGTGGTATAAATGGTTAAAAAAAATCAGAACTAGCAGCGAAGGACTGTTGAGTTATGTGACCTCGGTACTCTTTATTTGTTTCCTCCTATTACCACAAAAAAAAAAGAGACAAAAAGAGTAACACCCTAACTAAACTCAAACAAACAGTTAATCTTAATTGATTTTGCTCTCACGGTGTACAAATCACAACACTAACCTACCTACCAATATGTCTAACTACACACACCAACCTTTCAGGCAATTTTTCTTTTTGATATCTTTTTCATTTATTTTTTGTTTTTATGTATATACGTTTTTTTTTTTCAGTATCTTGAAAAAATCACTAAAAACGAAAGTAGAAGTTTTTGTCGAGGAAACTATGGACATCTAAAGCTTTTTAATGATCATTTCTTCCCTTCAAAAATGTATGATACAAATATGAATCAAGGAAGAAATAAGCGAAAAAGATACTATTTCAATAGGTGGGAAACCAGCAACATAGGAATAGCAATTAATCTTTTATTTTCTCCAAGAACTTATCAAAAAAGCGAATAAGTGGTAGTGATTGAGACATGCCCAGATTAGTTAAATCCCTTAGTGAAAAGATTTTGGAAAGAACTAAATCTGCTATTCAAAGTAGTATTACAAAAGATTCCTTAACCTCAACAGGTAGTAACTTAATTCCTCATTTCAAAGTCGGTGGCAAAGAATTATTCTTTCCTAAAGCACGTATCATCTTATTGCGACCCAATGCTAAACACACGCCATATCAAGCCAAATTTATTGTTCCTAAATCCTTTAATAAATTAGACCTACGTGACTATTTGTTCAATGTATATGGGTTAAGAGCATTGAATATCACTACTCAATTGTTACATGGTAAATATATGAGAGTATCACCATTTGCTGGAAGATACAGAGGTCCTCAAATCAAGAAAATGACTATTGAGATGGAAGAACCGTTTATATGGCCATCTGAACCATCTATCGGCGAAAATGACCATTGGAATAAGTCATTTATTGAAAAAATGAATAAGTTTAGTGAAGCTCAAGAAGAAAAAAATGTTGGGTCGAACAAATATAAACCGGATACTATATTCTCTGGCCTAATGTTGGATGGACAGTACGGGTACGGTGCACGTCCATTTATAAGTCATCGGATGGAGAGTAAGATGCAAAATGTAAAGAGGAAATCTGAAAAGAAAAGGGAGTTTTTAGAAAATGTTGCGAAAATAGATGAATATTTAAAAAGAGAAACAAATACAAACCTATAATGTTTTAAAGAAAAAGACAAATTTTATATATAAACCTAAAAAAAAAAGAAAAGCAAGAAAAAGAAAGAGATGAGGTAAGATAAGACCAAAAAAGAGTACTTCCACAGTCCTGTAAATAAAAAAAAGGTAAAGAAGAAACAGAAAAAGGTTGTATATATTGATATATACATACTTGTGTAAATGATTTTATCCATACTATTTATGACAAGCGACACTAGAGATCTTCTGACTTTTCCTTTTTGCTATTTTACCGCTGAACATAACTATCTATATAGCAATACTACACTTCTCAAGGTCTTACAGTTTCTAACTAAAACATAAATTCCTTAAGTTCTAACTAAGTATCATTAAAATTACACGTTTCCTCCTTTTAAATGTACAGTCGTTCTTGTCCCAAGAATACAAGTATCCCATTCATTTTATTTTTATTTGTCCATGACAAAACAAATACCAATGATTATATATATATATATATACGATAGCGATCTACTTAAAAAAACTTATATATTCCATAGTCAATAACATTGAATTACGAAACAAGTGCAACTAAATTATTTACCTTTAACTTCTTTAGATCTTCCTTTTTTTCATAATATTTTGAATCCTTTTGAATGAAACTTACAAGTTCCTATATAAACTAGGATCCAATCGCTTGCTTTTTTTCTTTTCTTATTCAATTTGTCTTTTGTTAAAATATCTTCTAAAGGTAAATATTATTGAATATTTTTATTTTTTTAAAATAGTAAAAGTTAACTGTTAGGTGTACAATCAGTTTAAAGATCAATTAAACAAAAAACAAGTCTTTTTTTTTTTTGGTTAATCACTATTTATTTATAATTACGGCTACTAAACCAACGAAGCTATAAAGAAGGAAGAAAAAGTTTTCTATGTTGCTCAACAAAAAGAAAATTAAACAGAGTGGAAATAAACTTTTGCGGCAAAATTCAATAATATTTTACATAAAGATCTGTTTGGTCTAATATCCAAAGGGGTTCTCTGAAACTCCTGTTTTTTTAAAATATTGAATAAAATGATTGACTAGTTTTGTTAAACAAGTCACATATAATACACTAAGTTACGCTAATGTTATTCTTATTACTCACATTCTCTTTTACCCCTTTGAGAATATCTTATTTTTTTTTTTATTATCCTTTTTTTTTGTACGGCAAAATATTTCTGCGGGGCTATCACAAAGATAAATAATAGGTTGTCCCTTTCTCCGTTCAATAAAAAAAATAGAAACATATTTAAAAACGGACTTTCTAAAACAATTCTATTGTTAGAAAGAAAAAAAACTTCTTTGAAAATAGTTAGTTCCCCGAACAATAGATATTATCAAATATGAGTACTTCTAATCCCCTAATTTCTTAAACTTTTTTTCTCCCTATTTTTTTGTTTTTCATTTGGTTCAAAAGAAAGTGACGTTCTTCCCCACATCGCTCCCCACCCCCTATTTCTACTTTGCTTATATCCTAACAATCAAATTTATGTTCTATGTGCTTTTCTAATTTAGTTATTGGATAATTGTTATATTCTTCTGAAACAATTCTTAAATCCCCTTTGACAACATCATTAAAGGTGAAGAAACAAAAACACTAACTCAAAATAAAGTTTCATTAAAAGGTTGGCCAGTATTGCCTAATCGATTATATTTCACTCTGTCCTCCTTCTTTTCTTTCACAATCATATAACCTCTTAACAAAAGATGCTGATATACAAATACTTTTTTTAAATTGATTAAGTAGAAGATAAGATTTACATAGGAGGGATATAATTCAAAATGCCATTATAGTAAATCGTTAGTAGATAAGTAATCTTATTTTCTGTATGTCTGCTTGATTATCTATTTATAAAATTAATAAAAGAGTAAAGCAAAGAGAATGGTAAATATCATTGACCGAATCAAATCTTGTAGCTAGTATATCCTTCTTAGTAGCAGAAGTAGAAACTAAAAAAAATACTATATATGTTTATACCAAGTTGAGCTATAGTGTTGAGGTGATTTCATTTAAAAAAAGAAAGAAAACATTTGTCTTCATATTTTTCTATTCTAATTTTCAACTCTCGAATTTCTCTATACTACTCCAAATTTTAACTGCTACATTTATCCCCTACTAATTAAGTGTTTGTTTGTTTGTTTGTTTGTTTGTTTGTTTGTTTTCCCCTTTTCTTCTGTTTCTCCCTCTTTTCTTTTCCTTTCCTTTTTTTTTCCTTTTTTTTTTTTCAGTAACACATTTAATTTGCAAAATATAATCATATTCCGCGGATTTAACTTTTGGGGTATTGTAAAACATTCAATACAGTCAAATACAATACAATACAATACATTCAATTATCCATACAGACAAAACAACACACACATATATATATACATAGATAGATAGATATAGTCTTGTAGTTAATAGATTAAACTATATTCTATCGTAAGATATACATTCTAGTCTCTTTTTTAGTTCTTATGTTCTATTTTTTTAATACAGTTTTGTATTTTGCAACTTAACTTATCTTCTTAAACTTACTCTTTATTACCTACCCTTTCTTTTCCCAGTTAAGTATAAAATTATTGACTTTATCTTCTTTTAGTTTATTAAATTGATGTAATAAAAAAAATACAAATAAGTAACAAATCATACTATTTTAATTAATTAATTAATAAAAATAAATTATGTCTGTAAATTCTAACAATAT
Source organism: Arxiozyma heterogenica (assembly GCF_036370985.1). Lineage (NCBI taxonomy): Eukaryota > Fungi > Ascomycota > Saccharomycetes > Saccharomycetales > Saccharomycetaceae > Arxiozyma > Arxiozyma heterogenica. Next base: position 289,303 of record NW_027042670.1, on the reverse strand, counting down.
AGAGAATAATGATAGGAATGATTTATCATCCAGTTCAAAATTCACAACATTTTCGATAAAGGATAATTACTCCTTACAACATCCATATACTGGTATGGACGAATCTGCACAAAAAGAAATCAGATCTTTGGCCAGGTCCTTAACTAAACAAAGTTTCATTAGCAATAACTCAATTAATTCTATTAACAACAATAGAAATAATAACATATCCAATGAGAACGAAAACCTGAAAAATTCTAATTATTCCCCTTCATTAAATAATTTAAGTACTGCCAGTAATAGTATTACAAAAATTGATACCCAATCAATACTCTCACAAGATTTACCTGGTGTCAATCCAGTGTTTGCTTCTCCTGACGCTGAAGGTTATGATCCAAGACTAGACCCAACAAGTGATAAATTTTCATCAAAGGCATGGGTTCAAAACATGGCCAATTTGGCTTCTGCAGACCCTGATTTTTATAAACCTTATTCTCTGGGTTGTACATGGAAGAATCTATCTGCTACTGGTGATTCTGCTGATGTCACCTATCAATCAACTTTCGAAAACTTGCCCTTCAAGTTATTAATGGGTCTCTATAGAAAATTTTCTCCTCTAAAAAAAACTTCTAAATTCGAAATATTGAAACCTATGGAAGGTTGTTTAAATCCCGGTGAATTGCTAGTTGTTCTTGGGAGACCAGGTTCTGGTTGTACCACACTATTGAAATCCATATCATCAAACACACATGGGTTTGATATAAGTAAAGATTCCACTATTTGGTATAGTGGTTTATCACCAAAGGATATTAAAAAACATTATCGTGGTGAAGTTGTATACAACGCTGAATCAGATATCCATTTACCACATCTTACTGTGTACCAAACTCTATATACTGTTGCTAGATTAAAGACTCCACAAAATAGAGTTAAAGGTGTATCAAGAGATGATTGGGCTAGACATGTAACTGAGGTCGTCATGGCAACATATGGTCTTTCACATACAAGAAATACAAAAGTAGGTAATGATTTGGTGAGAGGTGTCTCTGGCGGTGAAAGAAAGCGTGTATCTATTGCTGAAGTTACTATATGTGGGTCCAAATTTCAGTGTTGGGATAATGCTACCAGAGGTTTGGATTCTGCTACTGCCTTAGAATTTATTCGTGCTTTAAAAATACAAGCTGAAATAGCTAATACTGCTGCTACCGTAGCTATTTATCAATGTTCCCAAGATGCCTATGATTTATTCGATAAAGTGTGTGTTCTTGATAATGGGTATCAAATATATTATGGGCCCGCCAAAGAAGCCAAGCAGTATTTTCTCGATATGGGTTATATATGCCCTGAACGTGAAACTACAGCAGATTTTTTAACTGCTATCACCAATCCTGCTGAAAGAATCATTAATCCAGAGTATACAAAAAGAGGTGTCCGTGTCCCACAAAATGCAAAAGAAATGAATGATTATTGGAAAAAATCTAATAACTATAAGAAGTTAATGGCTGAAATTGAAGAAACATTAAGTAGAAATGAAGACGAAGAAAAAGAGATTGTTAAACAGGCTCATATAGCTAAACAATCGAAAAGAGCTAAACCTTCATCCCCATATGTCGTTAGTTATGGGTTACAGATTAAATACATTTTGATTAGAAACTGGTGGAGAATCAAACAAAGTTCAAGTATTACTTTATGGCAAGTTTGTGGTAATTCTTGCATGGCTCTTATTTTAGGTTCAATGTTCTATAAGGTTATGTTACATACGGACACAGCAACATTCTATTTCCGTGGTGCTGCTATGTTCTTTGCTATTCTATTTAATGCATTCTCATGTCTTTTGGAAATTTTTTCTCTTTATGAAGCAAGACCAATAACTGAAAAACATAGAACTTATTCATTATACCACCCAAGTGCGGAAGCATTTGCCTCTGTTATCTCAGAGATTCCTGCTAAGTTGGTAACAGCCATCTGTTTTAACATTATTTTCTATTTCTTAGTCAATTTCCGTAGAAATGGTGGTGTCTTTTTCTTCTATTTCTTAATCAACATTGTAGCCACATTCACTATGTCTCACCTTTTCAGATGTGTAGGTTCTCTCACCAAGACGCTTCAGGAAGCTATGGTTCCTGCATCTATGCTGCTGTTGGCTATGGCCATGTATACTGGGTTTGCAATTCCAAAGACTAGTATGTTAGGTTGGTCAAAATAGATTTGGTATATCAATCCGTTAGCATATCTTTTTGAATCCTTGATGATTAATGAATTTCACAGTATTAAATATCCATGTTCTACTTACATTCCAATGGGGCCCTTTTATGTGAACAGTACTGGTAGTGAAAGGGTTTGTAATGTTGTTGGTTCAATTCCCGGTGAAGATTATGTTCTTGGTGATAACTATTTGAAAGCAAGTTATCAGTATGAACACAAACATAAATGGAGAGGTTTTGGTGTTGGTATGGCTTACCTTGTCTTCTTCTTTTTCGTCTACTTGATACTTTGTGAATATAATGAGGGCGCTAAACAAAAAGGTGAAATGTTAGTTTTTCCATATTCTGTGGTAAGAAAAATGAAAAAGGAAGGTAAACTCAAGGATAAAAAGGCTAAAGATGAATCAGACATCGAAAAGTTTGCTGGGAATGAAGATAATGCGTTAACTGACGCCGCTTTATTAAAAGATTCTGCCACATCTAATAATGAGACGTATCATCCACATCCAATCACTAAAGAAGCTTTTGAACATAGTGAGAGCTCTGAAGATACTGCATTAGCAAGGATTAAAAGTGTCCAAACCATTAATTCTACTGCAGAAGACGAAACTGTACTCAAAAGTATTAGATCACATCGTGAGGAGCTTAATAATGATATTGATAACTTCAAAATATCAGACTCAAAAGCCATATTCCATTGGAGAAATGTTTGCTACGATATTAAGATTAAAGGTGAAAATAGAAGAATTTTAAATAATGTTGATGGATGGGTTAAACCTGGTACTCTTACTGCTTTAATGGGTGCTTCAGGTGCTGGTAAAACTACCTTATTGGATTGTTTGGCTGAAAGAGTAACAATGGGTGTTGTTACCGGTAAAATCTTTGTCAATGGGCGCTTACGTGATGAGTCATTTGCAAGATCAATTGGTTACTGTCAACAGCAAGATTTACATTTGAAAACTGCTACTGTTCGAGAATCACTAAGATTTTCAGCTTATTTACGGCAACCTGCCTCGGTTTCCATTGCTGATAAGAATGCTTACGTTGAAGAAGTTATTAAGATTTTAGAAATGGAACCATATGCTGATGCCATTGTAGGTGAAGCAGGTGAAGGCTTAAATGTAGAACAAAGAAAAAGATTAACAATTGGTGTGGAACTAGCAGCAAAGCCAAGGTTATTAGTATTTTTAGATGAACCAACTTCTGGTTTAGATTCTCAAACTGCTTGGGCTACCTGTCAATTAATGAGAAAATTGGCCACACATGGTCAGGCAATTTTATGTACCATTCATCAACCTTCTGCCATATTAATGCAAGAATTTGATCGTTTATTATTCTTGCAAAAAGGTGGTCAAACTGTATATTTTGGTGACCTAGGTGACGGTTGTAAAACTATGATCAAGTATTTTGAGGATCATGGTGCTCATAAATGTCCACCAGATGCCAATCCAGCAGAATGGATGTTAGAAGTTATTGGTGCTGCCCCAGGATCCGTTGCAACTCAAGATTATCATCAAGTTTGGAGAAATTCAGAGGAATATAAGGCAGTTCAAAACGAGTTAACTTGGATGGAGGCAGAGCTCCCAAAAGTTACAGAAGAATCCCCTAATGAGACAATGAAACAATTTGCAACCTCTATACCATACCAATGTAAGTTGGTTTGTATTCGTTTGTTCCAACAATATTGGAGAACGCCAAGTTACCTGTGGTCAAAATTTATCCTTACTATTTTTAATGAACTATTCATTGGTTTTACATTTTTTAAAGCGAATAGATCCTTGCAAGGTTTACAAAATCAAATGTTATCTATCTTCATGTATACGGTTATCTTTAATCCGATTTTACAGCAATATTTACCCTCTTTTGTTCAGCAAAGGGATTTATATGAAGCAAGAGAACGTCCTTCAAGGACATTTTCATGGAAAGCTTTTATTATAGCTCAAATTATCGTCGAAGCTCCTTGGAATATTCTTGCAGGTACAATTGCTTATTGCATTTACTATTATGCTGTGGGATTCTATAATAATGCTTCTGCAGCTAACCAATTACACGAAAGAGGAGCTTTATTCTGGTTGTTCACCACTGCTTTCTACGTTTACATAGGTTCTATGGGTATTTTAGTTATATCATGGAATGAAGTGGCAGAAACTGCTGCGCACATCGCTAATTTACTATTCACTATGTCCTTATCCTTCTGTGGTGTTATGGTACAAAAAAATTTGTTACCAAGATTTTGGATATTTATGTATCGTGTGTCACCTGTCACATATCTTATTGATGCAATGTTATCAATCGGTGTTGCTAATGTCCCAGTCAAATGTGCAGATTACGAATATGTTCAATTAACTCCTCCCCAAGGTATGACATGTGGACAGTATATGGCCCCGTATATTCAGATGATGGGTACCGGTTACCTATCTGATCCAGATGCCACGGATATTTGCCATTTCTGTAAATTCTCTGAAACCAACGTATTCTTAGCAACTGTTGGATCTATTTACGGCAGAAGATGGAGAAACTATGGTATTTTCTGTGCATATATTGTATTTAACTACTGTGCTGGTATATTCTTGTATTGGTTGGCAAGAGTACCAAAACACTCAGGCAAATTGTCAAAAAAATTATAATGAACAAGAGAAATCTATTCTTATATTCAACCTTTAATGATATTTAATTATACTTAACGACTTTATTCTTTGTATTTTCTATTCATATTCATTAATATACAACTTTTTTATGTGTCATTTTAGAACATCACAATAATAAATAATAAACCATATTTTCTTTTTTATTGAACTAATGCAGTTGAAGACATAAGAATACTATAGGCATTTTTTTCTTTTAGATAAAATAATGAGATGTTTTTGTTTAATATTTTAAATATCTTTTCCAGTAATGGTTATTTGACAGGGCAAAAAATAAAAATCATTTATAATTAATTTGCAACTTGCATATCTTAACCATAATATGGGTTACTTGTAATTAATCACTGTTTTTTTTTTACTATTCTCCAATCACCTTTTTATTAAGTAAACTTCTGAGATAGTGTTTTTTTAAAGTAATTATATATATAAGGTCACACAGAAATCCTTAGAGATTCTCATTTTTTTTCATTACAAAATTTAGAGTCTTTACAGGATCAAAATCTACTGTATTAAAATATTTCCAATGTATAAGAAGAGATTAATAATAAATGACTCCAATAACTTATATGTTTCATCATCAAGTAAAATTGTTTTTTATTCAAATATCTTTTATGGAGAAGTTCAAAACCAGTTTCAGATTGTGAATGTCATTAATATTTATTTGGAAGAACAGACAAAAGTATTGCTCATCCTGAACTAATTTCTTCTTTTCTTTTTATTTTTTTTTACAATCCAATGGAAAATCACTTGCACCTATAGTGAAGATAAATAAAAATACAGTTAAAATAAAAAGTTCAATTCAATTCCATAAAAAAAACAAAGAAAATATTGAATTATCCATGTCATTCCGACTCATCTAGGATATAGGTCAGTAACCAAACCTTTTATTAAAAACTTTGCCATTTTGTAATAAAAAGAATCTCATTTAAAATACACATTTATTGAAACTTAATTTTTCTTTGTTTATAAACAGTTCCTTATAAAACTATCATAACAAAGGATATGACTATTTATTCATGTATAGATATTTTCTAAATAAAACAACTTCATTTGTTAACTATTTTAGTCTTACTTTTTTTCCACTTACATCCACCATTAATCGATTTACAAAGACTTGTTTCCTTTTATTCTTAGCTAAGCTTTGTTTGTTCAAAGAATACTAAACATCCTTTCTATTTGACCTATCTATTTACTAGGGTTCATCCACTGTAGAAATTACTTATGTATACCAGTCCGATATTTCCAATATATAGAAAGGGTATAAAGGACAACACCACTGACCCCAGTAGTTTTTAATAGACATGAAGTAGAAGCTTTTTATTAAACGATCTTCGTTTTATTGTTCATCCAGTATTTAGAAAAATCAATCGAGTAAATCAGGTATTATTTTTATAAACACGTGAGGTTTCTGTAGAATTTTTATGAATAACTTTTTAAAAAAAAAAAAAACAATAGATAAATTTTCAATCTGGCCTTACAATTTCCTTAATATGAAGTGACCAAATCTGGTTGCTACTGATATTTCGCGAATTGCAAAGGTAAAAATTTTTAATTCAGTATGCAAAATGTAGTTCATTTGTATTGTTTGATAAAAATACGACACCCTTTTATTGCTTTTTTATTTTATTATTTCATCTAGAATTCTAATTGTTTTTGTATAGCAAAAACCTGAGAAATGAGAAGGAATCTCTGTATCAATATGACGTCATAGATAATTCTTCGAAATTGAACCGATAATCCTCAATTTTTTGTTAGGGTTTTGTAATCTTGGAAAAATGAAATTTGCTTGTTACGTAAGTAGTGTTCCTTTGTGATGAACATTCCTGAATTCGTATACTTTATGTTATAAGACCACAAATTCCACCTAGGGAATTACAAAAAGATTACAATACAGTTTTTCTCTAACAATATAACCATAAATAAATATACAAATATTCACAGAATAACTAAGTTCTTCTTAAAGTATGCGCATATTCCAATTAAGTATCTAACATCTCTCAACATATTCAAAATTGTTCCGATAAAATACAAAGTCAAAAATAATCTCTATCTATTGTTATACAATGCAGGGCATTATTAAAAATGAAAAACTGAAAATAAATGTAGGCTAAAAATTTTTAATTCGCTCTTTAAGGCATTTCTAAATATCATTTCCGATTTAATATCTTTAGAAAAACAAAAGACTTGTATATTGCTATTATTCATCTATAGAACTGCGTATTTTAATAATTTTTTCGTATATCAAAATACAATCTCTGTATATATAAGAGTGAGCTAACAAAAACACAAAAAAATTTTTTCTACTGTAATGTCTCTATAAACTGGCTTTCTTCGTGCTTTTTCAACTTTACACTCTGTTTTGCTAATAGACTAGACGTTATCGATATTAAATCCAATCTCATTTTCATTAAAGAAAATAAATACCTCCCCCCATCACTTATGCTTAAAAATATAAGATTATGAATGGATCAATATTTAAGTTATTAATATTTTTGATCACATTAATAAAAATTGTATTGGCTGGTTATAGTCCATCAGCATGTCCTGCCATAAATAACCGGACGCAAGGCTTCACTGCCCAGTTTTATTATTATCCATATGGTAATCTCAGGTATTCTCATTCTACAGAGTTTTTAAGCGGAGGATACCTAAGTATTTTAAAACCAGGACCAACAGTAACAGGTGTTACTAATCCATTCTTTTCGCAATTTGGAGGACCAATTCCTTTTTACCCTGAATTTTCTGCGACAAATTTTTCTGTGGCACTTTCTGGTTATTATGTGGCTCCTCAAACTGGTCTCTACAGATTCTCTTATCAAGTAGACGATGCAGGTATCATTTTTGTTGGTGCTGGTACTGCTTTTGATTGTTGTGCACATAGTAGCGATTTTTTTGGTACCAATGCAACATTTATTAATCAATATGATGCTCAGTCTCCGACAATAAGAGAACTTTACCTAGAAGCAGGTAGGTCTTACCCTATTAAAATATATTTTATCAATGCCCTTTTAATTGCAAAAAATCAATTAACTGTTATTCTTCCAGACGGAACAAAAGACACAAATATCGGCACTTCTGTGTATTCAGGTTTTGATAACTCTTCAGATAACTGTGAACCAATCTCTATTACTTATTCTTTTACTACTTCTACAAGTTTTACAACGTTTACATCTATTAGTAGTGTAAGCACACTAAAAAGTTTAAAATCTAGAACTACTTATGCTACGACTGTGACTACTAGTTACCTAGACGATGATCATCCAGTTATTAAAGAAATCATCCTTGTGGCTACCCCATCTCCAGTGACAACAGTAAGCTCTACTACTACAGTAACAACTACTATCACTAAGCTTACAACAACTACATCTCTTACCACTTTTACAGGGACAGATGGGTACATGACCGTCAGTAAAATTGTTATGATCGAATCTCCAATGTCATATGTTACTTTGTCAAGTACTGTTGCTCATAGTATCAATACTTTAACAACAACTACCTATACAACTGTTGTTACTAACTCTGGTGGTTCCATTTTTGGTGAGGTTATTGTCCTAATTAAAACACCTTTTTCATCAACTACCATGACAACTATGCGTAACGTTGCCTCTCTTACAACAACTACATATACAACTACAGTCATAGATTCTAATGGATCTTCTTCTCCAGAAGTTGTTGTTGTTGTAGTTACTCCATCTCCATCTACTACTTACATTACTACTACTGCAGATGTTTCTGCCCCAACTACAACCACTTACACTACTACAGTCACAGACAACAATGGCTCTTCATCTCCAGAAGTTGTTGTTGTTGTGATCACTCCATCTCCATCTACTTCCTACACCACTACTACAGGTCCAGTTTCTGTCCCAACAACATCTACTTACACCACTACTGTCACTGACAGCAACGGTTCTTCATCCCCAGAGGTTGTTGTAGTAGTGATTACTCCATCTTCAACTGGTTCAACTATCTACACCACTACTACTGCAGATGTTTCTGCCCCAACTATAACTACTTACGCAACCACTGTTACTGACAGTAATGGCTCTTCCTCTGCAGAAGTTGTTGTTGTTGTGATCACTCCATCTCCATCTACTTCCTACACCACTACTACAGGTCCAGTTTCTGTCCCAACAACATCTACTTACACCACTACTGTCACTGACAGCAACGGTTCTTCATCCCCAGAGGTTGTTGTAGTAGTGATTACTCCATCTTCAACTGGTTCAACTATCTACACCACTACTACTGCAGATGTTTCTGCCCCAACTACAACCACTTACACTACTACAGTCACAGACAACAATGGCTCTTCATCTCCAGAAGTTGTTGTTGTTGTGATCACTCCATCTCCATCTACTTCCTACACCACTACTACAGGTCCAGTTTCTGTCCCAACAACATCTACTTACACCACTACTGTCACTGACAGCAACGGTTCTTCATCCCCAGAGGTTGTTGTAGTAGTGATTACTCCATCTTCAACTGGTTCAACTATCTACACCACTACTACTGCAGATGTTTCTGCCCCAACTATAACTACTTACGCAACCACTGTTACTGACAGTAATGGCTCTTCCTCTGCAGAAGTTGTTGTTGTTGTGATCACTCCATCTCCATCTACTTCCTACACCACTACTACAGGTCCAGTTTCTGTCCCAACAACATCTACTTACACCACTACTGTCACTGACAGCAACGGTTCTTCATCCCCAGAGGTTGTTGTAGTAGTGATTACTCCATCTTCAACTGGTTCAACTATCTACACCACTACTACTGCAGATGTTTCTGCCCCAACTACAACCACTTACACTACTACAGTCACAGACAACAATGGCTCTTCATCTCCAGAAGTTGTTGTTGTTGTGATCACTCCATCTCCATCTACTTCCTACACCACTACTACAGGTCCAGTTTCTGTCCCAACAACATCTACTTACACCACTACTGTCACTGACAGCAACGGTTCTTCATCCCCAGAGGTTGTTGTAGTAGTGATTACTCCATCTTCAACTGGTTCAACTATCTACACCACTACTACTGCAGATGTTTCTGCCCCAACTACAACCACTTACACCACTACTGTCATTGACAGCAACGGTTCTTCATCCCCAGAGGTTGTTGTAGTAGTGATTACTCCATCTTCAACTGGTTCAACTATCTACACCACTACTACTGCAGATGTTTCTGCTCCGACGACAGCTACTTACACTACTACCGTCACTGATAGCAATGGGTCTTCCTCTGCAGAAGTTGTTGTTGTTGTGATCACTCCATCTCCATCTACTTCCTACACCACTACTACAGGTCCAGTTTCTGTCCCAACAACATCTACTTACACTACTACAGTCACAGACAACAATGGCTCTTCATCTCCAGAAGTTGTTGTTGTTGTGATCACTCCATCTCCATCTACTTCCTACACCACTACTACAGGTCCAGTTTCTGTCCCAACAACATCTACTTACACCACTACTGTCATTGACAGCAACGGTTCTTCATCCCCAGAGGTTGTTGTAGTAGTGATTACTCCATCTTCAACTGGTTCAACTATCTACACCACTACTACTGCAGATGTTTCTGCTCCGACGACAGCTACTTACACTACTACCGTCACTGATAGCAATGGGTCTTCCTCTGCAGAAGTTGTTGTTGTTGTGATCACTCCATCTCCATCTACTTCCTACACCACTACTACAGGTCCAGTTTCTGTCCCAACAACATCTACTTACACCACTACTGTCACTGACAGCAACGGTTCTTCATCCCCAGAGGTTGTTGTAGTAGTGATTACTCCATCTTCAACTGGTTCAACTATCTACACCACTACTACTGCAGATGTTTCTGCCCCAACTACAACCACTTACACTACTACAGTCACAGACAACAATGGCTCTTCATCTCCAGAAGTTGTTGTTGTTGTGATCACTCCATCTCCATCTACTTCCTACACCACTACTACAGGTCCAGTTTCTGTCCCAACAACATCTACTTACACCACTACTGTCATTGACAGCAACGGTTCTTCATCCCCAGAGGTTGTTGTAGTAGTGATTACTCCATCTTCAACTGGTTCAACTATCTACACCACTACTACTGCAGATGTTTCTGCTCCGACGACAGCTACTTACACTACTACCGTCACTGATAGCAATGGGTCTTCCTCTGCAGAAGTTGTTGTTGTTGTGATCACTCCATCTCCATCTACTTCCTACACCACTACTACAGGTCCAGTTTCTGTCCCAACAACATCTACTTACACCACTACTGTCACTGACAGCAACGGTTCTTCATCCCCAGAGGTTGTTGTAGTAGTGATTACTCCATCTTCAACTGGTTCAACTATCTACACCACTACTACTGCAGATGTTTCTGCCCCAACTACAACCACTTACACTACTACAGTCACAGACAACAATGGCTCTTCATCTCCAGAAGTTGTTGTTGTTGTGATCACTCCATCTCCATCTACTTCCTACACCACTACTACAGGTCCAGTTTCTGTCCCAACAACATCTACTTACACCACTACTGTCACTGACAGCAACGGTTCTTCATCCCCAGAGGTTGTTGTAGTAGTGATTACTCCATCTTCAACTGGTTCAACTATCTACACCACTACTACTGCAGATGTTTCTGCCCCAACTATAACTACTTACGCAACCACTGTTACTGACAGTAATGGCTCTTCCTCTGCAGAAGTTGTTGTTGTTGTGATCACTCCATCTCCATCTACTTCCTACACCACTACTACAGGTCCAGTTTCTGTCCCAACAACATCTACTTACACCACTACTGTCACTGACAGCAACGGTTCTTCATCCCCAGAGGTTGTTGTAGTAGTGATTACTCCATCTTCAACTGGTTCAACTATCTACACCACTACTACTGCAGATGTTTCTGCCCCAACTACAACCACTTACACCACTACTGTCATTGACAGCAACGGTTCTTCATCCCCAGAGGTTGTTGTAGTAGTGATTACTCCATCTTCAACTGGTTCAACTATCTACACCACTACTACTGCAGATGTTTCTGCTCCGACGACAGCTACTTACACTACTACCGTCACTGATAGCAATGGGTCTTCCTCTGCAGAAGTTGTTGTTGTTGTGATCACTCCATCTCCATCTACTTCCTACACCACTACTACAGGTCCAGTTTCTGTCCCAACAACATCTACTTACACCACTACTGTCACTGACAGCAACGGTTCTTCATCCCCAGAGGTTGTTGTAGTAGTGATTACTCCATCTTCAACTGGTTCAACTATCTACACCACTACTACTGCAGATGTTTCTGCCCCAACTACAACCACTTACACCACTACTGTCATTGACAGCAACGGTTCTTCATCCCCAGAGGTTGTTGTAGTAGTGATTACTCCATCTTCAACTGGTTCAACTATCTACACCACTACTACTGCAGATGTTTCTGCTCCGACGACAGCTACTTACACTACTACCGTCACTGATAGCAATGGGTCTTCCTCTGCAGAAGTTGTTGTTGTTGTGATCACTCCATCTCCATCTACTTCCTACACCACTACTACAGGTCCAGTTTCTGTCCCAACAACATCTACTTACACCACTACTGTCACTGACAGCAACGGTTCTTCATCCCCAGAGGTTGTTGTAGTAGTGATTACTCCATCTCCAAGTGGTCCAACTATCTACACCACTACTAATGCTGATATTTCTGCCCCAACTACAACCACTTACACCACCACTGTTACTGACAGCAATGGCTCTTCCTCTACTGAGGTTGTTATAGTAGTGATTACACCACACCCATCTGGTTCTGTCATTTCAACCACTATTACTGGTGCAGTCAGTGCCCCAACCACATCTACCTACACAACTGTAGCCACTGACAGCAACGGTTCATCTTCTACTGAGGTTGTTGTTGTTGTGATCACTCCAGCTCCATCTACCTTCTATACGACCACTACTGGTGATGTCTCTGCCTTGACCACATCTACCTTCACCACCACTGTTACTGACAGCAATGGCTCTTCCTCTACTGAGGTTGTTGTAGTAGTGATTACACCACACCCATCTGGTTCTGTCATTTCAACCACTACTACTGGTGCAGTCACTGCCCCAACCACATCTACCTACACCACTATTGTTACCGACAACAAAGGCTCATCTTCCACCGAAGTTGTTGTTGTTGTGATCACACCAGCTCCATCTACCTTATCCACTACTACTACTAGTGCAGTCAGTGTTCCAACCACATCTACCTACACAACTGTAGTCACTGACAGCAATGGCTCTTCCTCTACTGAAGTTGTTGTTGTTATAATCACACCATCTTCATTTAGTAGCTTTATGACATCATCAATTTCTGTACCATCTCCTCTCTACAGAAACTCAACTATTCCTAGTGAAAAGATTGAATCTACTTTGAGTGGCACTCTAGTTGTTTTGACTACGGTTGTTAATGGAGTTACTATGACTACAACTTATTGTCCAGAGCCATCCGCAACTTCTGGAACAAGTGTGACTGCTATCATTGGACATGGCTCTATTGAATCAGTTTATTCAAAGAACCAACAAGAAGGGATTAGCTCATCTTCTGCTGTTTCCAATGCAACTCCAGTCGCTTCTATTGCTTCCCCTACTATTTCTCAAATGTACACCAATAATGAAAATCCACCAATATCTGGAAACTCTAGAGGATCTAGCACTGCAGTAGGTAATGTTGAATCTAGAAGACCAGAAACATCAGTACCTACAGTGATGCCACAAGTTTCCCAATATGTTTCTGAACAATTATCCTCATCACCAACCGTTATTGCAGCACCTCGTGAAGGTGCACCTTCTGTTGTATCATATGAGGGTAAGGGTAGCACTATATATATGAACTGGAATGTTGCTCATTTTGTCAGCCTATTATTATTTATGATTGTTTAAATTGTATGCACATAGAAAATTTGGAAATAAAGAAGTTTAATTAATTAAATACTTAAATAATTTTATATAAACATATATAATATTCAAATATTGTGCATGCTGTGTAGTTTTGTTATTTATCTGATTGTTTTTCAAACAACTTATATGTTGAAGATATATATGATTATGCATGCCGAATCAACAATACTGTCTCTTGTAGCTGAAGGATCTAGATGATTCGACATAATAATACAATCTAATAGTTCCTCTATAAGCATTTTAATAAGCACATATTCATATTACATATTTTGACAATATTTAATAAAGAGATTGGGGTTAGAAAATTTACTGTCTTATACTTTTGAAGTCAACTGATCATATTTTAAAAGATAATAGAATCTCAAACCCCTTTTAATTAAAAAAAAATTGTGATTAAAAAAAATTTAACATTAATTTATTTCAAAGATAATAATAAAAGTTTTGATGAATAATACAAAATTGTTAAAAGCTTCCTCTACATGCAATTTTATCCAAAAAATTAACTAGAAATATGATCATTAAAAGCGAAAACAAAGTGCCAAAAACCATTTTTTTCCAAATTCACTAATTGTGTGCTTATTTCCCTTATGTATACGTACACATTGTTATAAATAAAATAATATGTATATCTATGAATATAAAATGTACTACGCTTATTAGAAAACACTATAGTCTCTTATACCAAACAACTATATATTTATATACATGTATTTATATTAATATGTAAAGCAAAAGAGACTCTTTTTATATATCAAAAAAAAAGGGACACAAAGTGAAAGTAAGAGAAAGAGTTAGCTATTTTTTAATTACGTAGAATCGCACATGAATGATTTGTTATATTTACTAAATATATTAGAGGCGTTATACCTAAAAAATATAGATATCTTCTCGAATAACAATACTTATATCTTATTGTTCTATTAATCTGTTATATCCTTCCGCATCTTTTGCTGAATATGGAACTTACAAGATTTTAAAAGATGCAAAAAAAAGGTTTCTTCCATCTATTCCTTCAAACACTCAAAGTATATTCATGGAATAAAAAATCTGAATTGAAATTAAAATATATAATAAGGAAGATATAGAAGCTATCTTACAGCACTACAATAGTCAGATCCTTAAGCGTATGTGAATATCCGTTATATCAACATAGTTAAGATCAATGATAGTGTAATGTTTCTAAGAAGCCATGATACCTTGTTAAATCTATACTATAGTTGCAATCCAAGTATCCAACAGCATATAAAAGAAAGTAACTCAATAGTGAAACAACAAATGAACTGTAACTTATTAACATAGTAAATATTGTAACCTTAATCGAAAATAAAATATACTTCTCTCCTTTTTAATCACATACCTTATAGAAATAAATGCTAATGTGGATAGTTTTTGCAGTAGTTTACCTTTTCAACTAACTGGAAAAACTGTTTTAAAATGACTCTTAATATGTAAAAGCGGTCTGCTGGGATTTCTTTTCCATATTTTTTACTATTTAAAGCTAATTCGAGGTCCAGTAAAGAAGAAGATTAAAATTTTTTAAAGTAGTGATACTTGTATCTAGCTTTGTTAGGACATAAGTTATTAGTCAGTTGAATCTCTCATTTATTAAGAAATTGTATAAATAACATACACAATAATATATTATATTTGTAAATAAGTACAAATTAATCCTTCATAACTTTTTTTTCTTCCTTAAAAATTTTTTCTCTGGTACCATCATTCCTTACAGTTCAATAAAAAATATTCATTAATAAACAAACTTGGTAGACATGTTATCCATTTTCTACCCCTTCCATAAAGGAGTGGGTTTTTTCTTTCATGGGTGAAATTCACTTGCTAAAAATCATACTAGTTTTCTTAGTCAGTCGTTGAAAATGTATTCTCTGGCTTTATATGATTTTTTAACATACTAATTAATATTAAAAAATTAACCTACACAGTCTTTTTAATTAAGGAATACACCAAATTATTTTCTTTTCTCTTTTAAATATATTACTTCACCTGTCTTGTATTTCTTCTTTTAATTTTTCTAATATAAGTCCTATAAATTTAGTTCTTATCTTAAAAAAATTCTGTTTAAAATAATTTATGTAATTTATTGAAATATGGTTAGAGGTGTGTAAGGAACCTAACTGGAAATCCAAAGATTCGCAATTCTGAGGGTAATACCTGAGTGTCTGGGTGGAAGAATGATACAGCCATGTACACAGTGGCTCGTATAAGATATTGAATTTGATTGGAGGATTTCCAGAGAGTGATAATTATATCAGGTCTTGTCAAGAGGCCTTTGATTATTGAGATATATACTAGGGGTAATCATCTTATTTAAATACATCTTAGTAGTGATATGAAGAGGCAACTCTTAATATCATACAACAAGGATAAAAAGAAGAAATAATACAACATCAGGGTTATTAATTAATGATATATGGAGCTTACGTAAGAGTGTTTATACTTATATTAATTGATCCGATTCATCCATTTACATACAACAACTCTTACAAGGTGTCTCTAATAATCTAACTTCATTCTGAGATGGGTGAAAAATTTTAAAAATTTAGATTAAAAAAGATTAAAAAATAAACTAAAACACACTATGTATTAAATCTTCAATTAAAAACTCTTCATACTATATTTACACCATAAAATAAAAATATTGTTGAAATAGAATGTTCTATAATGAAATATATAGAACAATAAGATTTTAACAGACACTAAACGATAAATTGTTGAGTAATAATTGTTGAGAGGTCACCAAATGTTATTGAGTTTGTTTATTAAATATCTTACTGTTCGTAGAAGAAAATGCCTTAGTATTAACATATATAATGTTGACGCAAGGCTTCGGAATCAAAAATTCTAGTAGAGTTCATTTTAAACTAATATAATAAGATAATGTAACTTACAATAGGATATTGGTGGTATTATAAGTTTTTTTTGTATTGCTTATTCTTTTTCTTTCTATATAAGTAATATACAAGATACGATATTATACAGTATACTCGTTTTATCTTCGAATCTTCTTTAATATAAATTTTCATAACTTTTAATCACTTAGTACGACGAATTTAGATTATCAAACGTAATCCTAATCATATTTCAACATATAAAGTCAAGGATTTCATCATACATTATTTTTATCTTATTTACAACTTTTGTATATTATTATTTCTATGTTGTATATAGAGAAAGAAAGTGAAGAACTTTATCATGATTTTGTATACTAAATCTATTTAATATAATATTGAGAATGTTTACTATATATCCAATGACTACAGGTCCTCATTCTCAACAAATATTAGATCAAATTAAGGTTAAAGGAAATAGTTAAGGAAAATATCAGTATTGGAGAACTAGAAAAATAAATAAAGAAGTATCAAAAAAATTAGACAATTCTTTATAAGCATTATTCAATAAGTAAAAGATAGAATAAAATCTTTAACCGACACCTATATAAACGACAAAAATAACAATATAACAACCAGCGCATATGAAACAATAACTTTAAAGTTAAATGCTTAAATTTAAGATAAATACTTGTGATTACATGAAGTTAGGAATAAAAAGAAGTTATCAAATATATTACATATTAAACTGGTGAAAATAAAAGTTTTTATAAAATTACAAAAAATAATGGTAAAAAACATAAGTTTTAAATCGAAAGCAGCTATGGACTTGAGAATTAGCGCATGTATTCATTTAATATGTAGTATAAATTCTCAATTATTATTATAATATATCTATATGGTACAAAAATGATATTATTATTTTTCGATCTTCTCTGGCATATACAATATAAAAATGATGACATATGGAAAATCTATACATGAAGAAACATGCTATCAAAGAATTGTTGGCTTTGTATATTTTCATAATTGACAAAACTCGCGTACAAACGACACAAATTTATCACTATGTTTTATTTACATTTACTGATATGCAAACAATAGATATCTTGCATTCTGGTATGAATTTTTCCTGGATGCCTGTGGCCTCAACCGATAAACATATTAGATATTTTTTAGTTTATATATATCAGTTGTTAGTCTTTTCTGTTTATACATACTATTTAAACATATACATATGTGTTGTGTAAGAGCAAATAAAACACTCTTTTTGTTGAGAATGAGCGCCTGTAGTCATTGGGTATATAGTAAACATTCTCAATATTATATTAGATAGATATAGTATATAAATTATAATAAAGTTCTCTGGTTCTTTTATTTGTATGTATTATACAAGGATGATCTATAAAAAATGAGCAAGGGAAGAAACATGATAGGAAAAAATGTTGGCTTTATATATTTTCATATCTGGCCTATCTTATATACGCATGGTATCAAATTGTTGATAAGGTTTGCTTACACCTACTGATAAACAAACACTACATTCTCCACTTTTTGCTTATCAATTAATGTTAGAACATGGACAGTATGTCTATTAGGTTTCTTTATTAAAGAATGTTTTATTATTTCGTTAATAATGATAATTAAAAGAGAAAAAAAATATTTTTCAAGAAGAAAAATTTTAAGGAGAGATTCAAAAGAAGAGAGATCAATTTATATTTATATATATATAACATATCATATAATTATGTACATTATTTTTATAGATTTTTAAGAAACCAGAGATCTAACCTACTAATAAGTTAAGTCATGACTGTATTAAACACAAATACCACTACTTTCCAAGAATTAATATTCACTAAAATCTAATTGGTCTATTTATTTATTCTAGAACATTCGAATTCAGCACTTTTATATCTTGTTCCTTTCTCTCTTTTCAAAATTTTCTTTTCTTCTATATATCTGAACACCACAAATAACACTTGTTGTCATAAGAAAGTCTTTAACTAATAAAAAATGTTGGAAAATGAGAGTTTATTACTGTCATTTCCATAGGAGTTATTTTTAATTAGTTTTTCTATATATTATGTGATGTTCGGATATACCATGATATCAGGAAGACATTTTATTTTTCACCAAATATGTTTTTCACAGATTTCAAAAGAAATGAAAAACTTAAAAGAAGCCCTGAAGTAAATACAAGAATTTATACTATATACGCTATATAATAAGTTTATACATGTATTTAGTACACAATAAAAAAAGCATCTATAACTTAATAATGTCTGCCATTACTATGGACGTTGGGGGCTCCAAATTCCAGCAATAATATATATAAATTATTTACAAGAAAAGGTTATGGAAGATGATCTTTAATCTTCAGAAAACGTTGTCCTTTTATATGTTTTCTGGAGCACGATCAATTATCCAAATTTATACATTAATGACCTGACTGATTCAAGCCCTAAAATTCATCACATTAATTTAGGTACGCTAGTGGATTAGAAACTGCATCCCAATTCTCTAATCATGGTAATTAGTAATACACGTGGGACTCATTAAAACAATAGGTAAATTCTAGATTTGCCAAAATCTTATGTAATCTAATCTTTTTATTATGCAGCATCTAATATTGTAGCATGTGTATGGCTTATTAAAATAATAAATAGTTCTAGATTCATTCAGGATCTTATATAATCTTGATATTAATAACGTCTCTATTCTACAAAAAGCTGTTATAGTTTGGACTTAGGACTAATTCTTTAACAGGACTATTGAACGAATAGTAAGGGCAATAACAAATATATAAAAACGTTATATATAGGAGAATTAAGGATTATTGCTTTTTTTATTTATGTTTGTATACAACATATAGATTATTTACGAAAAAACTGTTATGGAAGATGATCTTTTATCTCCAGAAAACGTTGTCCTTTTATATGTTTTCTGGAGCTCGATCAATTATTCAGATTTGTATATTAACGTGCTTAGTGATCCAAACCCTAAATTTTATTACATTAATCTAGGTGCACTAGTGGATTAGAACTGCACCCTAATTCTTTAATTATGGTAATTGTTATTATTCTATTCTACAGCAAAAACAGTGTTGTGGAATAGAATAGTTATAACCATCAAGATTACATAAGATCCTGAATGAATCTAGAACCAATTAGTGTATTAATAAGCCATACATGTGCTACAACATTAGATGCTGCATAATAAAAAGATTGGATTACATAAGATCTTGGCAAATCTAGAATTTACCTATTGTTTTATTAAGTCCCACGTGTATTACTAATCACCATGATTAGAGAATTGGGATGCAGTTCTAATCCAGTAGTGCACCTAAATTAATATAATAAATTTTAGGGTTTGAATCAGTCAAGTCATTAATGTAGTAATCTGAATAATCGATCGAGCTCCAGAAAACATATAAAAGGACAACGTTTTCAGGAGATAAAAGATCATCTTCCATAATCGTTTCTTGTAAATAATTTATATATTATGTATAAACAAAATAGAACAAGCAAGTAACAAGTCAAGTAACTTCGAATAAGTACATTAGCTCGATATAAGCCGCTTAATATATAAGACCGTTTTAGTAATTATACTATCGACTATAGTTGATTACTGTCTCGATTATTTGAATTACTATTAATATTATTTGCGCTTCCCTGGAATACACAAAGAACTTCACCACACCATACTACAACAACTGGTAGCGTTTATTTCATCATGTCCTCGAATAATTTAAATATGAACGAATTTTTAGACGCTATTGATGCATCTACGGCTACAGAACATCATACCACCGCACCAACCACTACTCCTGCTCCAACTACTAACCTAACCGCTGACCCTACTTCTGCTCCTGCTCCAGTCCCATCCGATTCCAAATACTACAGTACTGCTCCAATGCGCTTCTCTGGTCGCTATGATTTATTTAAACTACCAGATTTCCTTGTTACTGTCGAAGCACAACTTTATGCTCGAAACCTCCAAACAGATGTGGATCGTATAGCTTTTTTTGGCCGAAACTTAACTGGACCCGCTGCTCAATGGTATGTCCAATGGATCCGTAATCATGACCAACATTCCTATGAACAATTCCTTGTGGATTTTAAAAATAAGTTTATTGGTATGATCGACCCTCATGCCATCCTCAATGCGTTCCAACGCTTGAAGGAAGTTACCGTTGGCATTGACGCTTATAATCAAAAGTTTTCACAACTATTAGCTTTGATGCCTCCAAACATTTGGACTCCCAAGGGAGAATTACTTTTTTATTATCGCGGTCTTACTCCTGATACTGCCCGTATGGTAGCTCTAGCTCGCCCTACCACTGTTGATGCTGCTATGGAAGCTGCCAGTGAAACAGTTTCCATCACCAACCGTTCATTTCCTACCTTCACCACCTATGATATGGATGGAGACATCCATATGGCCGCTGCTCTTAACCCAGTCCCTATGGACTCTACTACTGATCATCATCCTCAAGTTGCTGCTGTTTATCGTTCACACGGAAGAGGGGGCAGAAAGGGAACTCACAAACCTTTCCAAGCAAACAAACAACCAATTAAGCGTCCCTCTCGTCAATATTGTATTGATCATGGTTTATGTTTCTATTGTTACAAGCCATTACACCGCTACAGTGACTGCCCTAACCGTAAGGCGAGCAGTCCCAAATGAAAAACAATTCCACAACAACACCGTCACACTAGCTCCCATCGTGTCCGCTCCCCATCCACTCGTAGGCAACAGTTGCCAAATTAAAATGTTTATTAAAGAAAAACCTGTCAATGTTTTAGTGGATACTGGTTCCCCCACATCATTTATTAGAGCCGATATTGCTGACAACCTCAAGTTAACACGTTCTACCGCTCCGCCATTCCGTTTTAGAGGTGTTGTATCATCCGAATCGTCATACACTAACGAATCCACCGAAATTTTACTTGAACTCGATGACATAAAAATTAAAACACCCGTATACATAACTGATGCTATTACTTTTGAAATCATAATAGGACACCCGATTATATCATCTCACCCGCTGCTCCACAAGATATTAAATAACAAGAAACCGGTCCCTGAATACATTGTATCCGTACTTACCGAGAATGATACCGAAGAATTAGATGTTGAAAATGCTGCTGCTGTGTTTGCTATAAAGATTTCTGAAACAGATACAGATGATCGATTTGATAAACTACCTCGCTGGTTAAAAGAGAAATATTCTGCTACGGTCCGCGATGATTTACCACCTAAGAAATTCGCTGAACCTCCAAAGGTTGAACACGAGATCGAAATTAAGCCGGGTGCACGCCTGCCTAGAAGACAGCCATATCAGACGACACCAAAAATAGAACAAGAGATAAACCTGATCGTTGCCGACCTTCTCGAAAAGAAATTCATTGTACCCTCCAAGTCACCCTGTAGTTCACCAGTGATTCTAGTTAAAAAGAAAGATGGTACATATCGTTTATGTGTGGACTACAGAGCTCTAAATACTGTGACAATCAAAGACCCGTTTCCATTACCTAGAATCGACAACCTATTGGCCAAGATTGGCTCTTCAACCATTTTTTCAACTTTGGACCTCCACTCAGGGTATCACCAAATACCTATGAAAATGGACGATCGTTTCAAAACCGCTTTCGTTACTCCTAATGGAAAGTATGAATATACCGTCATGCCGTTTGGTCTCGTTAATGCTCCAAGCACGTTTGCTCGTTATATGGCTGATTTATTTAGGGACTTACCATATGTCTGTGTTTACCTCGACGATATTTTAATTCACTCCCGTTCCGTTGATGAACATTGGAAACATATAGACATCGTATTGCAAAGGTTAACTCAAGAAGGATTAATTGTAAAAAAGAAAAAATGTAACTTTGCCGCTAAATCTGTTGAATTTTTGGGATACACTATCTCTGCTAATAAAATCCAACCGTTGATCTCGAAATGTGCAGCTATAGAACAATTTCCCACTCCCAGAACAATTAAAGAAGCTCAAAGATTTTTGGGTATGATAAACTATTATAGACGCTTTATACCCCGCTGCTCTCACATCCAACAACCGATTCAGGATTACATACATGGTAAAAGTAAGTGGTCGACGGATCAAGATGAGAGCTTTAACACATTAAAGTCACACCTAATCTCAAACCCAATATTAGTCTCCTTTAAACACGATGGTCATTACAGATTAACAACCGACGCTTCAAAGAATGGATTAGGTGCTGTACTCGAAGAAGTGAATGAGCAAGGAAAAATTCTCGGGGTCGTGGGTTATTTTTCAAAAACTTTACAAGGCGCTCAAAAAAATTACTCTGCTGGAGATCTTGAACTCCTAGCCATTGTCGAAGCCTTATCACATTTTAAATATATGCTTCATGGCATGCATTTTATATTGAGAACAGACCATATTAGTTTACTAACGGCACAAAAGAACAAAGAACCCTCTCGTAGAGTAATTAAATGGTTAAATGAATTAGCCGAATATGATTTTAAACTAGAATACTTAGCAGGTCCAAAGAATGTAGTAGCTGATGCTATTTCCAGAGCAGATTACAATATTGCTGCTATTGAAGATGCTGCCGTCACATTAGATCCGAAAAATTGGTACGAAGAATACCTAGCTGACCCATTATGTGCTGCCTGTTTTGTTTATATTACCAAACTTGATACAAAAGACTTACCCATTTGCAACTCATCATTGTTCAAGAAATATATGAAGAAATTGAACTTATCAAGAACCTTTCGCCATTGTTTTACAATTAATGACAATATTATTTACTTTAAAGAACGCTATGTTGTTCCCGACGCTAAACGAAATGAAGTCCTTCGAATATATCACGACCATGGCCTTTATGGTGGTCATTTCGGTTCAACCGTTACATACAATAAAATTGCAAGTCGTTATTATTGGCCAAAATTACACCACTCTGTTAATGAATATGTCTCTTCCTGTATACAATGCCAGTTGATTAAATCTCATCGCCCTAATAGACAGGGCTTATTGATGCCTTCTGAAGTTCCCGAAGGTCGATGGTTAAATATTAGCATAGATTTTGTATCTGGTTTACCTAAATCAGAACAAGGTAACGACATGATTATGGTTGTAGTCGACATGTTTTCAAAAAGAACTCACTTAATTGCTGGTAGTTACCCATTTGATACTACTTCCGTTATTAATGCTTTATTCCGTTATATTTTCGCTTACCATGGATTTCCATATTCCATTACTTCAGATAGAGACCCTCGTTTTACCTCTACAGAATACCAAGAAATGGCAAAAAGGTTGAATATAAAATTGAAAATGTCCACAGCAAATCACCCACAAACAGATGGTCAAACTGAACGTACAATACAGATCCTTAATAGGTTATTAAAGACTTATACTGGTAACAATCATAGACAATGGGATCGTTTACTTCCTCACATCGAATTCGTCTATAACTCTACTCCCAATCGCGTAACCAAGACAGCTCCTTTTGAAGTAGATATTGGATACATCCCTAATGAACCAATCATAGTTACAGGAGATGCTGTTTCTTCCCGTCATGATTCAACACAAGAACTAGCCACAAAGTTGAAAGCACTTACTTTACGCACAAAAGATTTCTTAACTGAGAATCAGATCAACATGGAAGTTACACATAACAAAGGGAGGAAGGAAGTTACCTTTGAAATTGGTGATTTTGTACTGCTACATCGTGATGCTTATTTTAAGAGAGGTCAATATCTAAAGCTACAACCCATATACGTTGGCCCATTTAAGGTAGTTAAGAAAATAAATGACAATGCTTACGAATTAGATTTACCTTCGATGAAAAAGACTCACAGAGTTATTAATGTTGAAAAACTAAAACCGTTAAAACGTAGAAAAGACCGCTATCCAAAAGATCCGCCTAATACTGCTGCCGAAAGGAAATTAAGAGTACATGAAATTATTAATGTAGTCGGTTACGATAAAGATAACAAAGTGTTTTATTGTCATATGGAAGATGTTGATCCGACTATTACAGTAGAATATCCAGTAGAAGAATTTAACTTACTCCCAACAAATATTGGTCAATCTTTAATTGACAATTTCGTACAATTATGGAAACAAGGTTCCCAAGAGAGAGAGGAAGATGTTGTGGAATAGAATAGTTATAACCATCAAGATTACATAAGATCCTGAATGAATCTAGAACCAATTAGTGTATTAATAAGCCATACATGTGCTACAACATTAGATGCTGCATAATAAAAAGATTGGATTACATAAGATCTTGGCAAATCTAGAATTTACCTATTGTTTTATTAAGTCCCACGTGTATTACTAATCACCATGATTAGAGAATTGGGATGCAGTTCTAATCCAGTAGTGCACCTAAATTAATATAATAAATTTTAGGGTTTGAATCAGTCAAGTCATTAATGTAGTAATCTGAATAATCGATCGAGCTCCAGAAAACATATAAAAGGACAACGTTTTCAGGAGATAAAAGATCATCTTCCATAATCGTTTCTTGTAAATAATTTATATATTATGTATAAACAAAATAGAACAAGCAAGTAACAAGTCAAGTAACTTCGAATAAGTACATTAGCTCGATATAAGCCGCTTAATATATAAGACCGTTTTAGTAATTATACTATCGACTATAGTTGATTACTGTCTCGATTATTTGAATTACTATTAATATTATTTGCGCTTCCCTGGAATACACAAAGAACTTCACCACACCATACTACAACAAACAGTAGTGGAACTTGGAGGGTTGGCCGAGTGGTCTAAGGCGGCAGACTTAAGATCTGTTGGACGGTGTCCGCGCGAGTTCGAACCTCGCACCCTTCATTTTTGCTTCTGTAATATCCCTGATAATATTGCTTAGGGTTTTTCTTAGAAAAATGAGGGTTTGTGATATTTATATTTTTCTAAACTTTTTTACAAAATTTTACAAACATACATAAAAGCAAAAGCAATCAACATAAGAACAAGGGAACAACCAAGAAAAAAGGAGCAACAAACGAAGAAAAAACAAGGATCAAATAGGAATAGATATTTAGTATATAAGCATATATTATTTTAGTTCTAGTAAATTAGGGATATTTATATAATATCCAATAATACGAAATATGTATTTAATACATTTCTGCACTTCATTCTGTTATATTTTTTGCAATATGTTATAACCTCCTAGAAGAACTTAGTTGTACTATCTAAATTTGCAAGAAAGACTAGATAATCTAATATACAAGGGAGCAGAAAATAAACAATATACACATATATATTTTTGTACAATAATTTTTTATCCCAACTACCATCCATATACTCTGGGTCATATAACTAGAATGCTGTATATTATTTCAGAAACTTTAAATTTACATCTGTCATTAAAACGATGATTTTCAGAATTTAATATTATGATGAGATAACCCTTTGAAGATAAGCCTATAATAGTAGTCAATTTTAGAAATAATATTAATGCTGATTTACTTAGATTAATACATAATCTACACTCTCTTTGTGTTTTTAAATGTAATATTAAAAAAATAACTAAATTAACCCCTCTTTAAATAACCCATATCAATAACAGGTAAATATCCACAAATCAAGGTTCTCAAATTATTATATTCAGAGCTTCTATAAGAGTTTTTACATCTAAACTAGTTGATATAATTTATCTATTTTGTTACCACAACTCTTACGCAACCTTATTAATATTACACAGGCACTCAATGACAAAAGAACATCACTCACCACTAAGCACAAGATATATCGAATAGTATCTAACGTAATGCAAAATAATAAATTATATCAGCTCAATTCAGCTATATACCTACATAAATTAGTAGATGTTGCCATACAATTAGGTGACGTTGATAACAACAATGGATATATCATCTTGCAGAATAGTATTGCGGTCTGCACCAGATGTAATACACACAGATAAACGATATGTTCCGGGCTCAATTGGTAAAAGTTCAAAAGTTGATAATGTCTCACTACGACTTGCCACAAATTTACTCAAAGACCCATTATACAGTACACGCCTATTAGGATTTAACAACGGCCTTGCTGTCTTATTGTCAAAAATCAACAAATTTACCGATACAATATCTGGCATATCCATCAAATCTTTTATCTTAATGGGACTTAGAGATACATAAACTGAAACAAGGTTTCCTTTTTCTACACAGGTTTTACCTGTGCTCATTTGAATTAAAAACAAATTATCACCCTTGTATAAGACAGGAACAATATCACCATTTGAGTTAAAAATGTAATTTTTTATGTTTAATATTCCATTAACTGTATCATCATGACATAAGCTCCATTCACATTTCAGCCTTTGTAAAATATAATCTTGACACCAAAACTTTGTTCTCATTGTGTTCTCTTCAGCTTTTGACAGACCACTTTGAATAAATTGTCTATCCTTGAATATGATAGGTATTGGCTTTTCAGATAATAGTTCTCCTTGTGCTTCAATCCTTCGAACAGGAATAATCATTCTCAATGTATGTTGAGCTTCTACAGTATATTTTTTACTTTTGAAATCATCAAAAAATGTTTGTAAAGATATACCATCAATCCAGGAATTACGAATGTCTACCAGTAATAAAGAATAATCGTAAATATTCAACATATTGTCACCTGTGTTCTCGTGAAGCTTTTTTTGAAGATACTGTATCCAATCTGTATCCACTTTTTTATCACTAATATCCTGACTCAATAAAATAATATCAATATTTGAAACTTCCAGAGATTTTTTTATAGTTATTTCAAAATGACTACTTAACTCTTTTACAAACAGGTGTAAACCATCGTTAGTTTTCATCCCATATTCCATAATTAAATCAAAGTTCGAAAAATCAGAAGGAGCATTACCTAGATCTACTTCTAAATGCAAATCACACATCTCATTGGGTTCCATTTTTGAGGGCAAATTATGTATAGTTATACACTTTTTTTTCAATTGTTCTAACTGTTTTTCAAAAAAATATAACTCATCCGGTCGTTGTTTCTGCCAATAATCTGGACTTAAATTCTTTTGTACATTCGTAACTATGTAACATTTCAAATAATTTATTGGACAATTTAATGATTTGTTTATTAGCTTTAAGTAAAAGTCACCCTTCGTACCATCCAACATCATAATACAATTATCTGTCATTCTAGATGTGTTAATAATGCCTAAGCATGGCTGTTCAGGTAATATTTTAAATTTAAAGGAATGTTCCAAAGAAACTGATTTATCTGTATCATATTTTGCATTAATTTCATATTCTTTACTGGGCATTTTAAATATAGAAAGCAATGCAGATCTTATATGTAGTATCTTACCATTGGTTTCCTTTTTAAAAATTAAGGGAATATTAATAAAAGCAGTTGATTCAGGATCAACAACAAATGAGTTATCCATGGTGATATTACTCTCACCTAACATGCAAAATTCTTTTATATTGTCTAGTAAATCTATGTTTGTTATTAATAATGGAAATTTATAACGATTTCGAATAGCAAAACATACCTCTACTTTATCATTAACCAGGTATGTATCGAAAGAAAGTTCATCATTATTCTTCGATATATGCCGTTCCTCTTTAAATGGATTAAAAATTTCTTCTGTATTCACTGTTGATTCAACATCATTCTCTACAGAAATTTTATCATCTTGAATCTCTCTAATTAATGGCAATAATGATTCTTGATTATTATCAGCATCTTGTCTGATTATTGTTATGTCCTGCAAAATGTTTCTATCCCAGTATTCTGTAACAAGATTCTTCTCTATACTACTTTTAATGTTTTGAAGAATGCTCCTTTGTTCTTCAGCCATTAAAACATTTTCATATTGAGTAAGAAGTATAATTGAATATTTTACAACATATTTTAAATTATCTAATCTTTTGCTCACATTAATTACTAATTCTAAAATATTTTTTTGCAAAGTCAAACAAACATTATTATTTTTACTTATTCTGTCAAAACTGTTGTCCTCAACTTTATTACACCCATATAAATCCACAATTCTATCTAATAAGAGCTCGAATTCCTGATGCCACATCACATGTTGTGATGACTTAAATAATGATGTAACGAATAACTTTAAAACGAACGCTTCTTTTTTATTCAAACCTAGTGTTCTATAAGTTGCTGCTGCTGTCCAATATACTGCAGATTGTAAGTCAAGAGTCATAGTACAAATCTCTAATTCGAACAAACGATTTACATAATAGTAAACATCAGTTGGTGTAAATTGGACAGGATCCCAATTCTCTAAACTATAGGTTCTTGTTCTAAACATATCTGGATTAAATGTACTGCTGATTATACTTTTAATCACTGATGGCGAAAATTGATCAATAGATCTTTGAGCTTTTACAATAAACATCAAAATTTTCAAAAATGTATCACAATAGACTATTTGTGGAACATATTCATTGTTGTGAGAAAGACTCAACTCGTAATAATACAATACTTTATCACTTATTAATTTAATTAACTTAGGCAAATTAATGTCTTCTACTGGGATATTACCAGTCAAACAATTATTTGAATAACCAGTATAATTATTAGAGTTATTAAATACAAGTGAATTGCGAGGTGACGCTGTTTGCAGTTGCAATGATGTCACCGAAACACTATTTCTTGGTGTTGAAACCTTGGAAGGAGTTCCTTTATTTTTAGTATTAATATATGAATTAGAATTATTGTTACTATTTCTATCGTTATCAATATCATTATAACTATTGTTTATCTGAATGTTTAATGAACATACGATATCAATTATTTCTGGGATAACAAAAGAAATATTAAGGTAAGACAAAAGAACAAAAGTCATTGAAATCCCATCCAATGCTGAACCCAACCATAACAAATCTCTAACTTTGTATAATAATGTTATGGATTCAGTAAAGCTATTCAATGCATCCAAATATCTACCTGCTAATAGTTGAAAATTACCTAAGATTTTCAATTGCCTACCCTTTGATCTTTGTTGCGCTTTGGATTCAGATGATGTCAAGGTTGATGTCAATTTAATAGATGCAGAACGTTTTAAATTATTTGTTGTAATTTCAAAAGTGGATAATCGTTTAGATGTGGTTGAATTTTCTATAATAGAATTTGAAGAATTTATTAACTGAGAATTTAAGACAGGTCTTTCTAGATATTTATTTATTACAGTCTTTTTAATTGAATTACCACCGACTGTTCCAGGAGATCTTAAAGTAACATGCTTATACGAAGAATAATAACGATTCAATGCGATCAAAAAATCTCTACCTATATCACATAAAATTGTCTCTAAATTATCAAATTGCCAAATATTAGTAACGAAGCAGTTATTTAAAGTATTAATATCATCAAAAGTTTTATCCTTTGAAGCCGTACAATAGATTAAATTATGCGATATTATTGTAGGATATTTATCTTTTAAAATGTTGATATTTTCAAGTGGATCACTATGATCGTTAACCAACCCAATAATAATGAAAGTCTTCCTAAATGGTTCAAAATCATAGAGAAATAAATCCAATTCATTATTCCTGTTATAACTCAAAGTATTAAAATTATAAAACAACCTTCCGTTAGGAAACCCCTGTGGATTAAATAAAGTTGAATCAATGGGAGTAATATCTAATAATCTGATTTCATCAAACTCTTTAAATTTATCTAAAACTTGTAAAAAATCCTTCCTTTTCCAATTACCAATTGGTACTATTAAAGTTCGAATTTTGCTTGGTCCTATAAAACATGGATAAGGTATCACAGAGTCCATTTGATTGTATATTTTGTTATATAGTATACTAGTATGACTATTCCTTTTTTTGTTTTTCTTTTTTTCTCACTTATTCTTCTCTAACTTTTTACCTGTCTATCTATCAAAAATTTTTAAAAATTTTAGAATTGTATTTTCAACGATGCAGAAATATATGTATATATATGTATATATATAGAATATGTGCTTTTAGCTGGGTTCTCATGCTGGTCTATGTACATACATATATTCTTTTTGTATATCTTAAAAGATATGTACAACGACATTTTCAAATTGTCCACAACTTTCTTCGATTTACAGTTTTTTATTTTCCGGTATATTTTCTAAAGAATATGGATTGTTTTTTTTTTTATTTTTTTATGAACAGAAAAAAAAAAAAATATAAGACTATAAATTTATTCTATAGTGAATGAGAACAATCTATGGACAACAAATAGAAAAAAAATGCATGTACAAAAAATACATAGAAATGAGAATAATTACAGACTTTATTTTTATAAAGAGTTTAAAACTTTAACCGTAGCTTCCACTATTGCTTTATGTTCTGCTTCATGGACACGATTTTCATATTCTTCTAGAGTTTCTTTACCAGGAACTATCTTTAATTCCTTAATAATAATGGGTTCTCCTTTATCAACTTCTTTGATAACGTAATGGACCATACAACCGGCAACCAACGGCTGATTAGAATCTTGGCATTTCTGCCATGCCATCTCGATAGCGTGTGTAGTACCATCAAATTGTCTTGGCAAAGCAGGATGTAAGTTTAAAATGGGAATATTAGAGACTCTAGACAAGAATTCTTGACCTAAGATCAATAGCCAACCGGCACAAATGATTAAATCTGGTTGATCCTCATTGATAAGCTTAGCCAGATCGATCTCAAATTGCTTTCTTGCTGATTGACGTGCTTCTTTATCATCCTTAGATAAGTTTTTGGTATACTGGTATAAAGAATGAATCTTTGTTGGAATGTTGTGATTTGAGGCTCTTGTTAAACCATACGCTTTTTTACTTGAGGAGATAACTGAGCAAATTTTTCCATTAGCCAGTAAATTTTCTTCTTGTGCATCAATCAATGCCTGTAGGTTGGATCCTGATCCTGAGATTAAAACTGTGATTTTTTTAAACATGCTTAGCTATGTTGAAAGTGAAAATGAAAGCGAGGGTAAACAAAGTAATTAACCTCACTACGGTCTCTATTTGATGTTATCATCATATCACGAGATAAAAAAACAGACACACTGACAGGCACACACAAAAAAAGAAAAAATAAAAAAGAATAAAGAAGAAAGAGAAAAGAACAGAGATTAACCTATATGTAATGTAAGAGAAATTCAATTATATAAGAACATACTGTTAGCCACCAATTCTACATGTTTTTGAGATATAACGATAATATGTCCAATACTTGCCTATTTACTTTTTATCAACCACTAATCAATCAATCATTAAGATCCATCATAGTAAAACAGTCCTTTGACTCTGGTTTTCAGACACTGAGAAAAAAACAAAAACAAAAAACAAAAGAAAAGTTTTTCCAACAAAGCCACGATCCACGGATCCGGAGTGGATGTTACAAAAAGTATTTTTTTTTTGTTTTTTGTTTTTTGTTTTTTGTTTTTTGTTTTTTGTTTTTTGTTTTTTGTTTTTTGTTTTTTGTTTTTTGTTTTTTGTTTTTTGTTTTCCTCTGTGTCCAAAAAAATAAAAAAACAAACTAGGGTTGGTAATTAATTTAACAAACTTTACTTGTCGTTGTTTTTGGTATATATTAGGGTTTTGATAAAATAAAAGTCAACAAATATAGCACCACTGAAAAAGAATAGCAGGAAGTTTCTCCTTTTCTCAAATATTATCCATATACAGGTCGTGCATGCAATTTTTTCGACTTCTTCTCCTTTTCTTCTTATCTTATTTTTTTATTTCTTTTTTTGTCTCTCTTTCTCTCTCTCTTTACTCTTGATCTAGATGTTCTCGAGGAGGAGTATTATGTGGACAACGTTTATGTATATTGTCCTTTTCAAAGTCAGCTGGTTAGAAATCTAGATTTCGACTTACTAGAAAGC
Organism: Arxiozyma heterogenica; assembly: GCF_036370985.1. NCBI lineage: Eukaryota > Fungi > Ascomycota > Saccharomycetes > Saccharomycetales > Saccharomycetaceae > Arxiozyma > Arxiozyma heterogenica. The sequence continues at coordinate 256,849 of NW_027042670.1, read as the reverse complement.
ATGTTAAGACTTATTTCTTTTTAGCTCACACTTGCCTTCTTTGAATGATATTATAGTTTTGATGTAGAGACTGTACATTTGTTGATGAATCCCGCAAAATATTAAATGACTAGTATTGAGCCTCGTTGGTTACGTAAAAAGAAAATACTACTATATTGTACGTATCTACCTAAATTGAAGAAGAATCAATTGATTCAAATTTGTAATCGATTCGATATCGAAAATTCATCTTTAAAAAATGACTTAATCTATAGACTAAACAACCATATTCAATCAAATATCGGCTCTTCTCTTTTAAGTAAAGATGCGATAGATTTCATGCTTTATCAATTAAAAAAAATTGTTCCTGAGAACGTTCAATATCGAATAGACAATTTGACTACTGAATCTCTTTTATTAATTTCGTCTTCATCTCCATCTCTATCTCCATCTCCATCTTATTCTAAAACTGCTAATTATAATCACAATAATAATAATAATGACAAATCGGTTCCTCTTCTAAAATCCGAGGAAATTAGAAAAAGAAATTCAAGATGCTTAGATCATAAAAAGATAATCTCTTCTCAAACAAAACATCCTTCAAAAAGCAACAATATCATAATCAACAACCACAATAATAAAATATCTTATTCTTTTCCTGAATTATCATTCTATCCAAGGATCAAATTATTGGATCAGCCTTATATATCTCCAATCACAAATAAGAAATTGAAGAAAAAATTTAATATTGAATTGAATCAACAACAATACAAGGGTATTCAAAGTAATGAATATAAGATTTTCTTTTTTTGTGGTGCTATTCCAATAAATATCGATATAGACAGCGACAGTGATGATGATAGTAATAGTAGCAGTAATAGCGACAATGAGAAACATGAAGTTATTCAAATAAGTTTCCCTCAAACGTATCAATTGATCAATATGAGAAATGGGATCTCTTTAGAAAAATATGCTACTACAAACAGTAAGAAAAGTCAAAAGTATAAACCTATCGATATCACAAGCCTCCTATCAAATGAACAACGTATGGGCCAAACACCATTACAATTTTCTTTCCATTTTGTTCCCTCCATGGAATATTATATGTCTATCTATCTTGTTCGTGCAATCAAAACAGATGAATTAGTTTACAATATCACTCAACATACAAAGATCTTAAGGAATGCAACACTATACTATCTAGCTAAAAGCCAAGATACTGAATTCGGTCTGCAGACCACGTCACTAACACTATCACTGGAATGTCCAATATCTGGTTCTAAGATAACCACTCCAATTAAATCTACTAAGTGTTCCCATATAGAATGTTTCGATGCCTTTTGGTATTTGGAGTCCCAGAGACAAATTGAGAATGGTCGTTGTCCAATTTGTTCAAAATTTATTAAATTTGATGATCTTTCTGTATCTGAATTTATTGAAGAAATATTAGAACAAATTCCCACGCGTTGTCGTCGGGTTCAGTTATCAAATGATGGCTCGTGGGAACCAATCATTGATTCAGACGATACAGATGAATCAGAACTTGAGGATGAAGATAATTTAGCAACGTCAATCACGGTGAAAAGACAAAAAACTTCTTCTGAATTAGAATTTACTCCCCTAAGTACTAAGATGAGCAGCAATATAACATTCACCAATGATAGTGAAAATGAAAATGCAGACAATGACAAAAGAAATTTTTCTCCATTAGTGCTTGGAAGAGTACCTAACATATTAGGGAGTACACCATTAAATAAAAACAATTACAAGGGACTTCCGACAACAAAAACGTATCATAATCTTGCTGCCATTGGTTCATCTTTGGATGACGATATTAGTTTAATTGAAGATTCATCATCTATTCTTATTAATGAATCCAATATCACTCCTATTCGTTCACAAAGTAAAGATTACAATTCTTCAAGAACATTTAATAATACAGACAGCATATTGGAAAATAGTATCGATAAGTCAATGGCAACATCCAACTATAGTGGATCATCAGTGATACATAAAAATATTGGAAAATCTACCGATTTTAATAACGATAGTAATACAAATATATTAAGAAACTTTTCCATATCTTATATGTCAATGCCAACAGAACCACCAAGACTTCCTGATTTACCAAGTTTACCGTTGAAATTTACTGATCAACCTATACAAGATCATACTAGCATATCGAAACAGCCTACAAAAAAACCAATTTTTGTTCCATTTAATTCTAAATCTAATGAAAGGAATGATAGTGCAGTACCGCAGAAGAGACAGCTCTCCGAAGGCAACATATCAGAATAATTCTTGCTCTATTTATTGTCTATTAATATCTGAATTTACAAATTCACCAAATTTGTAGACATTGTTGACCATCTAATTATAGATTATTATACAAAAGTGTACATACCTACATACAAATGTGCTATTTATGTATTTGTAATATTAATGCATACTTCATTTACTATCTTCATCAATAAAATTTACATAAATGGAATCCATATCTTAACTGATTGTTTATACTTAACATAATCTTGACCAAAAAAATCAAGTAAATGACGTTCTTCAAAGGATATTCTTCTACTAAAGAATTGATGTAGAACAATGCAAAATCCTATAAATGTGATTGGGTTTAATAATGTTAATTGTGTTCCAAGTGCCCACAAATAGAAACCAAAATAACTTGGATGTCTAAGCCATGAATACACACCATGAGTTACCAACGTATGATCTTTCTCTTTCTTAATTTTAATATTATGTGAAAATGATTTTCCAGCAGTGTACATAGCTAATGATCTTATCAATTGACCAACAACTACTGATATTATTCCAATTACTGTAAATACTTGACAAAACTTAGAAGAATTGTAAGCTTTCAATTTGGGACAAAAGTATCCTTCTAATAAAAATTCTAAAACTGCCACAACATGAGCCATTGTATACTCAATACCATTATTTAAAAGAAAGGATTGACTATTGACCTTTTTTGGATTATATTTTGCAGTGATATAATATTCCAAAAAATGAAATAATGCTAGAGATAAGATGTATAGATTGAAAGGTTTGAACTGAAGGAATGGTATTGAGCCCAGTGCAACTCCAAACAAAATACCTAATCCAAAAGATGTTTCTGCAATTTCATGAGGAACATTGTCTCTTATATCAGGATATATATCGTTCGTACAGTGCTGACATATCTTAGAACTGTTCTCCATTATTCCTTCTTTAAAGAATGTTTTGAATCACAATTGTTGCTTTCGTTTTCCTTTCCGTTTCCTCACCCACGCTTGATTCTGGTGATTATTACTAGGAATTCATATTTTCAATAGTTGAATTCCGTTAAAGTTATCATTAGATGCCATTAATGTTACAGCTACATTTGTATCCACATATATATGCATAAAGTGTGTGTGTGTATATATATTCATTGGAATCACGTTTTGGTAAAATTGAAGAATGTTTCAAGTTTTAGATTAAAATCTTGTGAGACAATTGTGTAATTTCCTAAAAGGGATATTTACAAGGAGTACAAGAACATTAAATACCAATAGGTTTAGATCAATCGATCTTGTAAAAAAAGAATATTTCTTGATTTAACTTAAACAAAAACACTAAAAATATACATAAAAATAAATATGAACATTTCTAAATAGTATATATTAATTTTCTTGAGGATTAGAGGATCTTTCCCTGGTGGTTGTTAAATTTTTTCTTGAACTAGTAGCCAGATAATCTCTTTTTGGAATATTATTATCAGATCCCAATGTCTCGTATCCACCAAGTCTTTGTCCACTACCGAATGTTCTAGTAGTAGTAGTAGTAGTTACCGTAGAGGTGGAAGTACCTAATCTTTGACCACCATTTCTTTTATTGACTGATTTAAGCTCATCTAATTTTTGTAAATAATTCCCACCAAACAAAAATTCATATCCCCAAATAAACCATCTTGGTGCATGAAATTTACCAGTTGGTACGACACCATACCATTTATCTTTTTTTGCAATAGATCCATAAATGGGGCCTAAAGATCTTGTATCCAAACAATTAAATATATATGCAGCACTAAATCCAAGTACCATCAGAATCAAATCCCCACCAAATACAAATGCTACTAGGCCTTGTAATAAAGGATAGAATTTCCCATAGACTGGAAGTATCCCGTAGAACCTGACTTCTACATTGGAATTATCAATAGCCCAGGTTAAAGTTAAACATGCATCAAATGCACAGGTCAATACCAAAGGTTGATATTTTCCATATATGATAACACAACCAGTTATTATAAAAGTGGAACAAAAAAACAGATAGAATGCAAAATCGATAGACGTACTATGGTAACGGGATACCAAAAACCTATCATTCTCTAAATGTACAGCTCTAGATCCCAAATTATACAATTCCATAATTGCAGACATTGCATTGGATGGTAATAGAAGAAAAGCAGTATATAGTCTCCACCATTGTTTATATGCTAAAACTTCATTAAATTGGAAAACTAAATAACCTATGTTAATTAATTGTAATGAAGTTAAAGAGGTCAGAATTGTCATTAATAATATGATAGTTCTAGACACAGGGGGAATACTCTTCCACATACTTGAAAAAGTTGGTGTTTCTTCTAAATTACCAGTCCCGGGTGAACTCCTACCATTTGTATTCTTTTTTCTATTCGTGTCATCAATAGTGTAGAAATTCTTCATTGGTAAAAGTGAATTTTAATAAATAACTATATGTGGTTGTTTTACAAAATATATCCAATTAGGTAGAATTATAATAATAAACGGTCCAAGTAGTTCTTTTATTTTCCAACTTTCTAATGGCTTTTCTCAAATTATGTATATACACATTCACACCCAGTGAATTTAAATTAATTTTAATGTCTCACTGTGAACCTTAATCTTATATAATGGATATTATTTGAACTTTTTATTGTGATCACTCAAGTTAACTTCATAATGTCCTTTTTTATCATTGATGTTCTTTAGAATTCGAAAGTCCTCACAACCGGAAAAATGTCTCGAAAATTGTAAGATGGAAAATATTTTTTTTACTATTTTAAATTTTTGATAAATAAAAAAAATTAAAAAAATAACTTAGCTCATCGCATTTTTATATTATAGGAGAATGCTTAAACATAAAAGTGATTAGTAACTTTTCTGTAAAACAGCGATTGTTACGTATTATTAACATATAACTTATATTCTATAGACTGTAAAGTATACTATATTATTGTAAAAAGAATTCACTAAAGTTAGTAAAATAAAAGAGCAAAAGGACAAAAGAATAAAGAAGAAGAAAAAGAAGAATAGAAGGCTTATATCTAACAAGTTATAATGGCAATTAGAACAAATAGACAAATTCTTACAAAAGGTAAGAGTTATGCTAATAAACAAGCAAAGAAATTTGGTACTGATGAAGTGACTTTTGATAAGGATTCTAGACTAGATTATCTTACCGGATTTCATAAACGTAAATTGGAAAGGCAGAAGAAGGCTCGTGAATTTAACAAAGAACAGAATAGATTAGCTAAAATTGAAGAGAGAAAGAAGATTCGTGACGAAAGAAAGCAACAACTAGAACAACAGTTGTGTGAATTTAAAGAGAGTTTAGAATTAGAAGCAGACATTGGAGAAGAATTAGATAATGATGATATTGATGAAAAAGAGAGTGATCTAGAATCATGGAATGGGTTTGATGAGGAGGAGGAAGATAAAATCAATCGTATAAATAGCAATGGCAATAGAATTAAATCTATACTGAAAAAAGGGCAAATCTCCACATCGGTCTATGATGATAATACAACAGTAGAAATTGAAAGCTTGGAACCAAACGAAAATTTTGAATATTTAGCAAAGATTAATAATGTGAAATTAGAATCCTCTGAAAAAGTTTTAAATCAAAGTTTAATAAGGGCCAAAAAATATGCTAAGTTCTTAGGAATGGGTGATACAGACATCGGTGACAATAATGATAGTAGTAGTAACAAAAAGAAAAAGAAAAAGAGGTTTAGATATTTAACTAAAAACGAAAGAAAAGAAAACCAAAGGAAGGCATATAGAAATAAGCATAGACATTAGTATTCCATTCTCATTTATTTTGATTGTCTGAAATCTCCCGTATCTTTTTATTTTATCGCATTTTATTCGCAGAACGATCTAACATTTCACTATTTTAGAATATACAATATACATATGACTTTAAAAAATTTATAAATAAATAAATCTATATTTCTATATATACGATTATTGTACCAAACAAACATTAATATATCTACATATTTTCTTTTACAATATAATCAAAAGAAAGATGATTTAAAATATATTCATATATTGAGTTTTTCTTTTCCCATATGTCTTTCACGACTTTGGCATTGGTCTAGAGATATATTCAGATTCTAATTTGAAAATAACCCATTGAGCTCTTCTTAATATCTCTAAATATTGTAATTCTTCATCAAAAAATACAAATTTTGAATATTTTCCTAAAAAAATCCACAACCACCAAAACCTTAAAATAAGATTTGTTAGTATAGCAAAATAATAAGTATATCTTTTAAAAACCATTTTATTATGACCTTCTCTTAATGAAATAAAACTTGGTATATTCCAATCCATTTTGATATCCCATAGGTATGAGTATGTAGAATTAACTGTAAGAAATAACATTTGAAAGGTTTTAAATTTTGATGAAGATAACATTTCAGGATGAATCCTTAAGTACCACGTAAAGATTAAGATTGGTAAATTACAAGTATATTTTAATGTATTACCCAACAAAGATAAATTTCTAACAAATTGGTATTCTCGAAGACATTGAAAGATTCTAATGAAGGATGGTAAAGAAGACAATAATAAATCAATGTCAGTATGTGGGCGATTAAATAAAGAATGTGTAAAAAGTAAAAAATCAATTAATGGTCTTGTAAAAGATGTTAAGGAATCAGATAATAAAATGTAGACATTTCTCAATTGAGTTGGTTTGGATTCAATAAGAGGCAATCTTTTAACTGCATACCTGGTAATTACAGATTGTTGGACAATGAAAAAGACCAACAACAATAATTGACATAAGGGGAAAAGATGAAGCATTAAAAATGGTAATGTACCCCATTGCTCATTACTATCGGTGGTATTTTGAAATCTGTGGAATAAAAATAATGTAGTAATATGTAATGGTATCATAAGTCTAGACATTTTCAACGCAAATCTTTGTACATTTTGGATCAATTGTCTATTAGTAGGAGACGGATGCATATCATGAGGCAGCTTTATCTGTAAGACAGAAGAAATGTTAACTTTATATGAGTTTAAATATCTTAAGATTCCGTACCATAACCAAATACTGCCCAATAATAAAAGATTGAGTCTCTGTGGTGTAGGACAATTAAAAAATTCTATCAAGTCTGTCATTGGTATTTCGTCATATATATATAAAGATCATAATAATTAAAATTGGAGAATACCCTTTTCTGTGGATAGTCTTTAAGGTGAATAGATATTATTTGACAAACAAATTTAGTATGTTTCTAACTTCTTTATTATATTTTATTGAACAGCTTACGTGTTTATTTGTTTACTTGTTTACTTTTTTTTCCTTGAATTAATTAAAGGAAATCGATAGATAATAGTAAAAATATAATAAATACAATAAGAGCAAAGAATTCATTATGTATAAAAACGATGTATAAGTATAAATAGGTGTGAGTTTGTCTGTTTGTATGTAAGGATATATAAATTCATAGCTTTTTTTCTTCTTCATGGTCGTGCTCTTAGAAGGATTCCCAATTGCCCAATTCAAAAACAGTTCCTAAAACTAATTTGACATGTTCAGCCATGTGAGAGAGATTTAATCTATCCAAAGTATCTAAAGTACTGTGAATAAACTTGCTTGTCTTTTTAAATTCGCTCTCAATGACAAAAGAGGCAGGATACCCATTTCTTGTAGCACTTCCATGGTCACTACATGCATACCCACATGTAGTTTCGACGTACGGGATACTTAGATATAAATCGATAATACGTTTCACAAATTCGGTTAAGGATTGAGTTGTATAATCTGTAACAACACCAATATGTTCATTTCCTGGATCCATTACATACCCAGTCATATCTTGTTGTAACATTGCCACTACTTTTTCATTCATTTCTGCATATTGAGTGAAAACATCTAATGACCCTAATAAACCACCCTCTTCAGCTGAATAAAAATGAAACTCAACAGTATTTTTAAATGGTTTACCAGTTCTTTCAATATAATCTGCAACTAATCGGAGGGCTTCAAGATTCGTTGTGGTTCCAGAACCATTATCATCTGCACCAGGAGCTGGTAAGATAGAGGGCATCAACAAGTTGATTGAATCAAGATGACTACCGATGATCACTTTATTTTCTGGTGTTTCATAACCTTTTATTGACAGAATAATAGAGAATTGGTCCCATAACTTATGATCTACATGCTCAATAGATACAAAGTCTTGTGGTAACTTGGCTACAATTTCAGATATTCTTTTGGACAACCACATAGCTGCATCATAACCAGTCTTTGATTTATAATACCTAGTATAAAAACTAGTAAATTTAGCCAATGTCAAATGCATTGAATCCATATCTATTTGTTCAATTAAGTTGGTGATCTTATCCATTTGAGTCATATTTGTTGGGTATGAATATTTAGGAATTGTAGGTTTGTCATTTTTCTTGTCATTTTTAGTCTTAAAGGGCCATTTGGATTTGACGTTTGTAATATCCATAAATGTTACACCTCTTCTAATAAGATCCAATTTATCGGATTCTGGTATGATGATTATTTCATCTTCATTGATTTGTAAAGTTCTTAGTTCTTTGGAGTTGAGTGGATTCAGATTCTCTAACTTCCAACCAAAGGGGAATGAGTTAGCTTGTGATATTAATAACGTTCCCAAAAGGGTGATAGAAGACAATAATTTCATTCTTGATGATTTTTACAGATTCTAATATACAGTGTATAATGTTTGTAGGCTACAGTATTTATTTCAATAAAAAAGTAAGTTCTTCATTTTGTGTAAGGATGTTTTGTGTATATTTCAATAATGGCTCTTATCGGTAGTTGTCTCTTTTATTTGTTGTGTAGTCAATATATAAAGTGATTATAGTTATGTTTTTTCATTTTTTGAAGTCCTTTTGAAGGTCAGAATATGGTAGCGGTTGTCAAATTGTCTCCAAATGATTTCTTTTTTTTTTGACAGTAACGTTTTGGGTTTTCCTTAATTCTTTTGGTTTTATTATATTGTTTAGTGGTATATTGATTGTCAGTTAGATAGATCTATAATACGTTTACATCAGTCTTCTTCTATGTTGGTTTCAATATCTGGTACTGCACCACCCTGTCACCAAATAACCGATAAAATTTTCTTATTCTTTATTTCATATTTAAAAAAAGTGTGTTTTGTTAATTGCTGAGGAACATATATAAGATATTAAAGAGAAGCTGGCAAGTACTCTAAGATCAACAAGCAACAGCAAACAAGAAACGAGAAAAGGGAATATAGATGGGATTATGGAAAATATTATAGACAAATATATAATAAACGATGAGGATGTTGCTTTCGAATACGAATTACAAAAGGATTCTTCAGAACAGGTGAGTTGGGCTCGATATCTAGATTCCTGGAAAAAACAATATTCTGTTGATCCTACTAGAAGAACCATTGATCATTTAATATGGCTATATAATAGATATGTCAATCATTTTAGGAATAATTTAGACCCATGGAGTGAATACATTACATGGATGATTCAGATTAATACGGTAGAAAATAGGAAATACACAGATTTTATATTAGATCTACATGAAGAATGCTTAAAACACGTTAAAGTTAAAGATAGTGGGAAAATAAGTATCCAATATTTGAAATTAGCAGTTGAATCATGTAATCTGAGTCATATCAGGAAAGCATTCGATATCTCTTTACAAAGAAACAGTCATAGTAATGGCAACAACAACAACAGCAAAGTAAAACATGCAGAAATTTGGGAAACACTTATAGTCTTTTTGCAAGAGAAATTAATTCCTGTCTGCTCTATGTTAAGGGAAGGTGATAATAATGACGATGATTATATTCTTAATAATGAGGATAATGATGATTCTGAGAAATCACAATTAGAAAAATTGGAAATATCAATATATAAAGCATTAGTCGAATCTAAGAATACTAAGAAGCTAAATAACAGTAAAGAAAATTACAAAGAAAGTGAAGTAATTAACTCCATTAATATATGGGCATCCCAATTCTTAGAGAGATACTTAATAGTGTGTCCGAATGATAGGATTAATGATATACTTCTGTTACTTTCAAAAACATTTGACCATCAAAGAATAAAATTCTGTTTTGATAAATGTTTATTCAAAAATCCTAAATTGACAACATTTGAAGTTCCACTTTCTCTATATTTAATCTATTTAAACTGTTTAGATCAATTATCGCTATTAGATGAATATCAAAAGTTATTAGCTGAATTAAAGGACAAATATCCAAAGGAGCAAGCACGATTGATAATATTTGATATAAATCACTCCATTAAGAGAAAGGATGTCGATACGTTGAGTATTCAAATGGTTCAAGAATTATCCAAAATGGAAACATTAAAAAATTTTGTTACATTATATGATTACTCGATTGACTTTGAACAAGCGTGTATTAATACTATTTTACAAGAGATGAAAGGGACCTGTAATTCAGATGATTGGAATTCCAAACTAAATACGCATGTGGTACAATTAAGTAATCTATTAGATTCAAGAGATATCATGATTAATGATTTAAAGTTAAGGCAAAACATCAATAATATTGATTATTGGAGAGAAAGAGTTTATATTATGAATTCTTTGGAGGACCGTGCTAAAGTTTATTCTGAAGCTTTAGCAAAGATTAGTCCATTGAAAGTAAATCAACCAGGCAATCTAGGTAAATTTTGGTGTGAATACCTTAAAATTTATTGGGACACTGAGGATTATGATACAGCTAGGGAGATCTATGAAGCTGGAACAAGGGTTCCTTTCCCATTTTTGGACGACTTAGAGATTGTTTATCTAGACTGGGTTAACAATGAACTAAATACATTTGGTAGTGAGAGGGCGCTTAATATATTGATTCATATTTTAGAGATTCCTGAGTCATTTGAAAGTTACATTACAAAGTTTAATGAAGGTCATAAAACTGTTCCTGCACAGTCAGTATTATTTAATTCATTGAAGTTATGGCAATATTATTTAGATTTACTTGAAAGCAGACCTTTAACAGAGGGAAATGTTAAAGACACTGTTAACGCATATGAATCAGTAGTAAAGCTTAGATTAATTACCCCCTTAATGTTTGTAAATTATGCTAATTTTGTAAATGTGAGTGCTAATGCTCCTCTAGAGAGTTATAAGATTTACCAAAGATGTCTGAATTTATTTTCACAGTCAATCATAATACAATATGAGATATGGATGAAATATTTATCTGATGTGATACGTGATATACCAGTTTCTGGAATGAAGAAGGAATCTATTAGAGACTTATTTGATAATTGTATATCAGAACTGAAAAATCAACACGAAATAGATACTATTTCGATCTATTTAAAATATAATACATTTGAAGAGGAAATCATTAACAAGAATGTTCCAACAAGACAAGGCATTAATATCCTATTGGATGGAGCAAGATCGATTGCAGATAACTTCATGGACAGTAAAGTTAAACTATGGCAATTAGCATTGGATAAGACAAATTTGTTGTTAGGTGCAGAAGCTTGTAGACCAATTTATGAAGAATGTGTGGAGAAGATTACGCCAGACTCTAGATGTGTTGAATATATCATTAAATTCGCTAAGCTAGAAATGGATCTTCGGGAATTCAAGCGTGTCAGAGAGATCTTACGCTATGGTGCCCGTTTACTGGCACCTGCTCTTAATACAAATTTGTGGAATTTTTGGGATCAGTTTGAAGTACAATACGGTGACAAAGACCAATATAAAGAGATGTTAACGTTAAAGAAGGAACTAGAAGACAGTATGAAAGTGGATAGTGAAGCTATAAGTGAAGAAAACAGTCATATTCAATTTGTTTCAGCTAAACGGTCTAATAACCATAACGATAGGAGCAGCGAGAAGGAGTCTAACCCAAACGAAATTGATCTAGATATATGATGACTGTTGCATCCATACACCCAGAAAGCGTCTTTTTTTTGTTATAAAGTTCCACTGTTTTTTTTTTTTGTTTTTTTTCGGATTTGGGAAAATTAGAAAATAAAACAAAAAAGAAACAGGCTTGGTTAGGATTTACTTCAATTCTTTTCCACTTGACATTGAATTTGTCCAGACAGAAAATCATTCTCTGTGGAACAGTCATGTAATTTTCTATAGGCTCTTCGGTTACTTGGATACTCTGGTAGAAGGAGGGGTTGCGAAATCAGAACCTCTATCTAATCTTTGCCAGAATAACCTCTATCTGTTTGAGCTTACTCACCTGTCTAGCTGTCTGGCTGTCAATCTAAATGTTCTGTGTAAGTAATGTTCTTCCCAGGTGTGGACAGAGCAGAATGGTACTACCACCCATCTGTGTAGCACAACAATTCTTTGCAGAGCCAATTTATGCAGTTTCTCCATACCAGTCTCAATAGCAATATTACTCTTAGATACCCAAGATATTGTAGTGAAGTCCACCATCATTCAGGAACTGACCAACCGAAGCATTATACATATTAGTAAATTTATAGACGTGTTATATTGTTAACGTATTTTATTATTAATTCGTTTGGCATTCATAAACCTCGTGTATTTGTATATGTGCTTTAATTTTTAGGGTATAAGAATAGTCGACCAAGAGCAACGAATAGTAAGTTAAAATGCCTCCAAAATTCGACCCAAACGAAGTTAAATACTTATACTTAAGAGCTGTCGGTGGTGAAGTTGGTGCTTCTGCTGCTTTAGCTCCAAAGATTGGTCCATTAGGTTTATCTCCAAAGAAGGTTGGTGAAGATATTGCTAAGGCTACCAAGCAATTCAAGGGTATTAAGGTTACTGTCCAATTGAAGATTCAAAACAGACAAGCCACTGCTTCCGTTGTTCCATCTGCTTCTTCCTTAGTTATCACTGCTTTGAAGGAACCACCAAGAGACAGAAAGAAGGACAAGAATGTCAAGCATAACGGTAACATCCCATTAGATGAAATCATTGAAATTGCTAGACAAATGCAAGAAAAGTCCTTTGGTAAAAACTTAGCTTCTGTTACTAAGGAAATCTTAGGTACTGCTCAATCTGTTGGTTGTCGTGTTGATTTCAAGAACCCACATGATATCATTGAAGCTATCAATGCTGGTGAAATTGAAATTCCAGAAAACTAAATAATATTATAAAACAATATTATAATATTTTTATCCTTTTCATATCCTGAACACAACAAAAAACATCCACATATTTTATTATTATTCAAAACTTTTTGCAATATAAATATATCTTTAACTAATGTAAGGTTTTAATAAGATAAAACACTTTTTTACGTCATTAACTCTTTTTTTAATTTTTAGTATTGTTATTTCTCTTTGAAAGTAATTCCAGTTTTTTTTTTTTGATAGGTCATATTTGTATTGTCCGGAGTTTTGTTAAGTTATTGTGTAGAAAGAGATCATCGTATACATGTTTAGAGCTATTCAGTTGTCGATAACACAGAGTGGAGACGACTACATATATCCAAGAATATATGTATGAAGTTCTTCTTTCAAATTCGTCGGCTCTTAATTGAATTGTTTTCCCTTTTTTTTTCTGCTTGTGAAATGTATCAAAGCTCCATAATTATATTGTTATAAGTTTGACAACACTCTGGTGCCTAGTGGATCTAGTATCGTTCAGATTCCTTATGAGATTTGTGCAGTTGTACTTGATCCAGTTCATATTAGGTTCCTATTTTGGTTCAAACAAGATCTACATGACATTTACTCACCAAGATAATCTTTTTTGTGATTATATTGGTCCATCTTTCACTGAGTCAGATATCTTTTTATTCCTCTATTTTATTCCTTTTTTTTACATGATACTCTTGTATCTTAAATATATTTACTTGATGTCACCATGTTCTTGTTCTTAGTATATTGCGATTAGTTTTGTAGCTAGGATGTAATTCAGGCAATTTATTTGTGCATGGTGTGTTGTCGCATAACCCTGTTGACAGCTATTACGTCTATGGCGACGCTGCTTGGTGCATGTTTTCGAATATTTCTTGTTTGCATAATAATGCATTTAATATTAACGTATGCATAGTAGTAAAGAAGTTGAGAAATTTTGTTTCTGAGATCTGTGTTTGCTGGAAGTAGAAAACAAGAAAGAGAAAAGCTATGTCAATACAGGAGCGGTAGGGGAAAATAACTAAATATATATTTTATGAGTACTAAAAATAAGTATTGAGAAGTAATGCAAATAAGGAGCTGTTAATCACTTTTATCCAGGTTAGACCATTTAAACTATATGCTAAAGGCTAAAGTTAGTTAATGTCAAATTTTAAGTGGAGGGACCTATTAAAATTAAATTCAAAATCAGAGGCATATTTGTCGCCACTTTCATGTATAGCACATGTCGATCTAAATGCCTTTTTTGCACAAGTGGAACAAGTTCGGTGTGGATACTCAAGAGACGACCCAGTAGTCTGTGTACAATGGCAGTCGATTATTGCGGTTTCATACGCCGCAAGAAAATATGGAATATCAAGAATGGATTCAGTGAAAACTGCTTTTGAAAAGTGTCCAAGTTTGGTTCCTATTCATACTGCTGTATTTAAGAAGGGAGAAGATTTTTGGCAATATCACGATGGATATGGTTCATGGAACAAGAATCCCAATAAGAGGTTATCACCAGAATCATATAAGGTTTCTTTGATTCCATATAGACGAGAAGGTAGAAAAGTTTTAAAAATATTCCAGGAGTGTTGTGATCTAGTGGAAAAAGCTAGTGTTGATGAAATGTTTCTAGATTTAGGAAGATTGTGTTTTCAACATTTATTGTTATTTGATAGAAGTGATGACAATGACCGTTTAAATTTGGATATTGACTATTCAGTGTTCCAAGATATTAGAACTATTTTTGTATCTGGTACATATGAATTAGATTCTAGGTTACCTATGATATCAGAAGATATAAACGAAAAGGTTAAGTTTAAAGGTAATGTATTTAATCTAACTTCATCATTTTCTGGTCAAAATTCTCAATTACCAAATATCGAAGATTGGGATGATGTTATTTTTGCTCTTGCCTCACATATCATCGATTATAGTAGAACGTATATTGAAAAGACACTTGGATATACGACATCATGTGGGATTGCCAGGACAAAGGTAGTAGCTAAACTAGGATCTAACTTTAAAAAGCCTAACGCCCAAACAATAATATTGAATAAATATCTTAATGACTTTTTGGACTGTGGCAAATTTGAAATCACTAGTTTTTGGACCATGGGCGGATCACTTGGTAAATCTTTATCAGGTTTATTAAAATTACCCTCAAAGGGTAGTATCAGGTACATTAGAGATAACTGGGATAGTAGCAAACAGTTACAAGATTTTATTGAAGCCGAAATTAAACAAACAAATTTCATTCCTGAACATAATAAATTCAATTTCGAGAATACTGAAGCCTTATCAAAAAAGATATATGAGTTAATAAAAGGCGAGTATCATGAATCCCTGAACCCTAAAGCTGTAGTCAAGTCTATGATGTCTAATAAAAATATGAGGGGAAATGCCTGTAATTCCCTTGTAGATATATTATCATGGTTTGAAGTGTTTTGTAGTGAATTGGTGTACCGTGTTGAAGAATTAGAGCAGGAGTATAAAAAGATTATAAAACCCAACACGGTAACAGTGTTTTTGAAAACTGCAGCCGGTGAAGTGTATAGAAAATCGGGTCCTATAATTTGCAGGAGTTCAGCTTTTAATGGTCAAGGTTTGCTTAAATCTGCTTCGAGGCTTGTTGATGAATTTGATTCACAAATTTGCAAAGATAAAATTCTTCGAGTTTATCCTTTGATCAATTTAAATTTGAGTATCTCCAATTTTGATATTCTTGACTTACAGAAGAATATTATGGATATGTTTGGAAATCAGGTACAAATCCTTAAAGTTAGCAATGAAGAGAATTCAAAGGAATCCACGTATGAAAGTTCGCCAAAGGACATAAGAGGTAAAAGTATTAACAATAACGATAATAAAGATGAGAATATTACATTTTACTGTAAAAAGTGTAATTTGCAATTTAGTTGTAACAAGGATTTTCAAGAACATCTTGATTTTGATATTGCAGTTAAATTGTCTGAAGCCTTGAATGGAGTAACAGAGGAGTCTTCCAACTTGTCGATTGGTGAGAAACGGCTTCTGTTTAAGCAAAGTGCGGGTAAAGATTCTGTGACAAACAGAAGTAGTAACCAAAACAATTCAATGAGTAGAAAATTGAAACTAAACGGTGTCCAAAAGAAGCGTCTAACTAATCATGACTCTTCAAAACACGACATACGACGTTTCTTTAAGAGATAGTAGTGGTATTTGTTATATAAAGGTCTTAGATTACTTTTTTAATCATTAATAATGCACTCTCTTACATTTGTAATTATACACATTCATAATATATTCACTAACGAAAGCATATACAAAAATATAGAAAAAGTATATAATTACTTTTGTATATATGAATTGTCATCAAAACATAGGGAGCCAACTGAAATACTTAAACCATTTAGGCTCCACTAATATACATTTTGCTGTTACGTAGATATCTCCATGTTTTGGTTCCATACCACAGATATATTGGAAAAGATTTTTGCGTGGAATGGCTTCCAAAGTTCCATTAATTATACATTTTCTGCCCTTCAGCTGACTGACTTTTGCTCTTAATACAACTGTTGTATCTGAAGGGATATCTTTCTTGAAATCTAGTGTTAATTGTGCTGTTACACCTCTTTTGTTTGGCAAACATGGAAATCCACAATAACAAAGACCTTCATCTAACAATAAGGATAAAATACCCTTATGAATCTTGTTGTTTTCATTACTCAAATCCGATCCCAAATGGTAAAATACAACTAGAGATTTATTAATTTCATCTCTAAAAATTACTGGGTCAATTTCTAATTTTTTCGGACCAAATAATTGACCTTGTCCTACATGATATGGACGATGACCAGTGGGAATATTCTCACTCTGAACTGTATGGTCTAAATGAGGATTTTTCTTCAATTTCTCATATAATGGTAATTTCGAAATTTTGTCCAAAATATCTTGACGTTGGATTATCGGTGATAATGGTTCATATCTCGAATTATGTTTTGCCGTTTGTAAAGCTGAATCCTTTAAAGTAAGAGCTGTTGAATCATCCGGCCAAGCTTTTGCAAATGTGATGAACCCAAATGTGATGCCTGCAGTAGGTAATAAAAAAAACCTATTAAATACCCTGAATATTGTCATGATCGGTTTAACAATAGAATATTTTTCACACTATGTTAAGGTTAAATACTATAAATTAAACACTTGGGTAATAATTAATATGGTTATCATTAAAATTGTTATCATTATTATTTTATAACAGAAATAGCAGCATATTTCATGATATGTTACAAATTTTTTCAGAATGTACTATAATCGTCTAATCCTACTAGTTGGTACGGTCTATATAGCAGAAAGTCGTTTTGGTTTTTCAAGTTGATTTAATTTTTCGCTTGTAAGAAAAAAACTCGAATGGTATATATTCATTTATGATAATAATAGTAAAAATAGTAAAAATAAAGATCGGTGTATTTTAAATTTCAGATACCAATTATACGCACATATATATATGCGTGTATGTTTCTGTGTACATAAAAAATAACATTTTAACGTCATTGATATGTATAGTTCAATCATGAGTTTGTTCTTATTGAGAGCAATGTTCCAATATTAAGGAAATTTAATATGCTTATTATTAATCTGACTTATTTGTATTTATATTGATATATATATATGCATTTGCGGTTTTATGGTGTAGATATCTATTTACTGAAATTTTCATTAACTATGTGATAACTTTGATCTATCAATCTCTATTTCAAGATTATCAAGTGTATCAATCTTTTTAACTTGAAAACCATATTCGTTTGCTAAATGTAATAGACAGATAAATTGGAAACTAGTTGATATATCCTTGAAAGTTTCTGCAGTATACCTTTTAAAAAGTTCGTGAGATATATCAGTAAATTTTAGATTAATTATATCTTGACTATTTTCCTTTCCAGGGGTAAAAGTCGAACTTGAATCATCAGTTGAGAGTGCTATTAAAGTTACTATCGACTTCCAAACATTATTTTTTAATTTTCTTACATCTATTCTTTTTGCTACACGAGCAAATGTTATTTTTTTATCCTTACTTTGTAGCTTAGATTCCCCATTCAGCAAATCTTCTTCAGTCTTGTGATCAGAGACATCATTATCATCAAAGTCATCGCCATTATCAAAGGCCTGATTGAAATCGATACCATTTTCATTATCTTCATCAAATGGATTTTCCACCTCTGCTCCCCTAACATTCTCATCATCTCCATCTTCATTGTAACCTTCATTATCTTCCTGTTCTTTTCTTCTATAGTTTTCGGCCCAGAAATTTTCATCTGCAATTTCTGGTGCTTCACCTGTAACAGCCCTTTTATTTGTAGACATAGAATGTTCTTCATTGATTATGTTAGTAGAATTATATCTTGTTGAAGGCCTATTTTTTTTTCTTGAATTAAATAGACTCATTTTCTGTTCAGGCTTAATAAACAATCTAACTATTTTTTCACTGGTAAAATGATAATCATCAGGCAATAAATAATGCGAATCTTCGATCCTTAATCTTTGTGGTAGTTCAATAATAGATGGTTTAATTGGTTTTACAAATATTTTGTCTTCTAGATCGTCTTCGAAGGTAAAAAAGTCCAACTCCAGTGGTTGTTTTTTTTTACTATTATTTTTGTTGTTGCAAATAGGATTGTGGTTTTCACCTGTTTTTGATTTATTGTCCGATATGACTTTATCATTATCTTTAGATTCAGCATTTTGATTTTCTTCTGATGATTTAGAGGTGTCAGTTATACTATTTTTCGTATCATTGTTTTCTGTTTGATGTAGAAAATCTTTTTTGATATTGCGGACTTTCCAATGTTCTCTGCCTCTCCAATTCTTTTTCATCGTTTCATCAAAGTATGCCATCAAATCTTGTTCAATTAATCCGTTCGTAATTGTACCATCTGGATCAACTATTGTAGATATATTATTGTTTTTACTTATTTGTGAATCACTTATCAAATTATCAACTTCATCAACTTCTTTTGGATTTGTAGGAATATTATTATTGTTGTGGTGCTTATCTGTGGTAGTTATATTACTATTAGGGTCATTTGTGATGCTATTTTCGTCCATTTCATCTTGCAACATTGAATACTCTAAATCTGGAATCCCATCATCATTTAAATCAGGTATATCATTTGTCGGTATAGCTTCTGCCAATTCTTGTTCAGTAAGAAAATTCTCACTCTTATTATTAATTGTCTCAATAAAAGATTGTTCCTTGTTTATATCATCTACTAAAGATCTTAATTGACCCAGTGAGGAAGATATTTCACATTCCGTAATTTTATTAAATTTAAGAAATTCCATGCCCAGGGTCAGTATTTCATCTTCAATAATAGACGTATTATATATATGTGAATTTTCTGATTCTTTTATATCTTCCTGTTTGGAATTCTCATCCATCTCTGACGCAGAGGTTATATTATCAGGGTTATTATTTTCATTTGCATTCCTATTATTATCAGATTCAGCAACTCCATCTTGAATAGTAGCATCAAATATGACTCTACCGGATGGATCAATGTTTAATGTATTTAAAAGTAAACTTTTCGCACCACCTTCATCAAAATCAACCAATGCTTTTTTAAAAAGAGGATCAATATTTAATTCTTGGTCCAAGTATTTCATTTTAATTGCATCGAATTCCACTAGTGTAGTCTCTAATATCCTTGCATGTCTAAAAGATCTTTTCCCTTCATCACGATTATCATCAAAATCAACATCACTATCGTTATTGATGTCAGAACGTCTCGGAAGACCACCTTCAGGATCATTTGCATTATCATTATTATCACTTTCTCCATTCAAATTAGTCCCTCGAGAACTATCGTTATTTCTACTATTACTAATATTGCTGTTGGAATTAGAATCAGAGTTTGATTTCCCCTTTGTTTTTCTTTGAGCCAATCCACTCAATAATCTCCCTGTCTCATCGCTAACCGAATCGACCCTGGAAGCATAGATTTTAACACACCCATCTAATGTAGCTGAAGCCTTTTGGAAATTGATTTTATTCTCTGCATCCATCAAAACATTCAAATCATGGAAATAATCAATCAAAGCAAAGTTCCAACTATTTCTTGGATTAATTTTATTATCAGTAGCCATCTTGATCCATTCTTCAAAATTGGCCATCATAACAGATCTGTTTGTAAATAGCCCCTGATCATTTTCATCATTGCCATACGATGGCAACAGCTGAGATGCCATTATTCAATTATTTAATTTTTTTTTTCTTTTGTTTTGTACGTATATATATGGGTATATGAATATTTATTACAGTTCAATACATATATGTAATTGTGGAATTCAGAGAAGGTTATATTATCTGGATGTTTCGTAAAACCTATCACTAGCTTTCACTACTTTATACTCTTCTCTTGAAATTTTGTTAGAGCAATATATCTTTCAATTAAAATTGAGATCGTGCTTTTTTCTTTTTTTTTTTTTTGTTTTTCACCTTTGACATAGGGTTTGGAGAGCAAACCCTAATCCACTTATTATTACAAGGGTCTGTAGGGATAATCAAAAAAGGGTTGAGGTGATAGTTTAAACCAATACAGAAGCAATGGATTCTGTTAGTCACATTGCTATTTCCTGAAGGTTGTCAACCGAAGTGAGATTATGGGACAGTTAAGGGTAAGAAATAGAAACATATATGTATTAATTAGCAACGAAATAAGTAAAAAGAATAAAAATAAAAAAAGAAACAGTCAACTGATCATGATCATCGTTACGGTTTATAATAATATAGGTTATAATAATTATAATTATAATATTAATTATAATAATAATACTTACTGGATAGAGAATATAAAATATATATATATATAGACTTTAAATACTTACAAAGAAGACACACTACAAGAATAGAATAGAAATAAAAGTAAGATGTAGGTTAAATCAAAAAAATAAAAATGGGATAAAAAGCAGACTAATCTCAGCAGAGAAAAGAAAAGAGAAGAATAGAGAAGAAAAGGAGAAAGTAGGGGGGAGAGGGAGGGAGAGAGGTAATATAAAAACAATACGTACCTCAATTATGATGTGATTATCTTTAATTCTCTTTGGAATAGACTAGATAATTTAGAAGGTGGCAACAAAAGATTCAGTAGCAGATTTCAACTTGTCCATTAGTCCCTTAGTCAACTCACCCTTTTCTCTGATACCAGTCAAGATTTCTTCGTGGTTAGACTTCAAGTATGATAAGAAAGAGGATTCAAATTCGGCAATACGGTTGATGTCGATGCTATCTAAGTAACCGTTAACACCAGCGTAGATCAATGGAACTTGTTCTTCAGCTGATAATGGTTGGTATTGGTTTTGTTTTAATAATTGTGTCAATCTTTCACCTCTAACTAAGGTTTGTTTAGTAGATGCATCTAAATCGGAACCAAACTGGGCGAAAGCGGCGACTTCTCTGTATTGTGCTAAGAAAAGTTTTAAAGAACCAGCGACTTGTTTCAAAGCCTTGACTTGGGCAGCAGAACCGACACGAGAGACAGAAAGACCGACGTTAATGGCTGGTCTGATACCTTTGTAGAATAATTCAGTTTCCAAGAAGATTTGACCGTCAGTAATGGAAATGACGTTAGTTGGAATATAAGCAGAGACATCACCACCTTGAGTTTCAATGATTGGTAAAGCAGTTAAAGAACCACCACCACACTTGTCAGACATCTTGGCAGCTCTTTCCAACAATCTTGAGTGTAAATAGAAGACATCACCTGGGTAGGCTTCACGACCTGGTGGACGTCTTAATAATAAGGATAGTTGACGGTAAGCAACGGCTTGCTTAGATAAGTCGTCGTAGACAATCAAAGCATGTTTCCCGTTGTCTCTAAACCATTCACCTATGGAAGCGGCAGTGAATGGAGCTAAATATTGTAATGGGGCAGCTTCAGAGGCAGTGGCAGCGACAATAATAGAATATTTTAAGGCATCATGTTGTTCTAAAGTTTGCACTAATTGAGCAACAGTAGATCTCTTTTGGCCGATAGCGACATAGACACAGTATAGTTTCTTGGATTCGTCTGCACCATCGTTCCATTTCTTTTGGTTTAAGATGGTATCTAGGGCAACTGCAGTTTTACCGGTTTGTCTATCACCAATGATCAATTCTCTTTGCCCTCTACCGATTGGGACTAAGGCATCAACGGCCTTCAACCCAGTTTGCATTGGTTCATGGACAGATCTTCTTGGCAGGATACCTGGAGCTTTAACTTGGGCTCTAGCAAACTCGGTGGTGTTGATTGGACCTTTGCCATCAATTGGGTTACCTAAGGCGTCGACGACACGGCCCAGCAAAGCTGGACCGACTGGAACGTCAACGATCTTACCAGTTCTCTTAACGAGTTCACCTTCCTTGACCAATCTGTCAGAACCAAACAAGACGATACCGACTTGTCCAGGTTCCAAGTTCAAGGCCATACCTTTAACACCGGAGGAGAATTCGACCAGTTCTTCAGCCTGAATATTGTTTAAACCGTAGACACGGGCAATACCATCACCGACAGCTAGGACTCTACCGGTTTCATCAAGAGATGCCTTGTCAGCTAGACCCTTGATTCTAGATTCTAGGATTGAAGAGACTTCGGTTGGACCTAGCTTGCTACCAGATGCAGTGGAGGCATTACGAACCATAGATCTTTGAGACAAAGAGATAGCACGGGACCAGAAAGTTCTTGTGGCTGCCAATTTGGTAGCATGTTGTAAAGCACGAGAAGTGACCATCTTGTTCAAAAGCATTGTTTAACTAGTAATAATTGATGGAAGGGGGGGAGGGGGGAGTAAAAGAAAAAATAAAAAAAGAAAGGAAGAAAAGAATCACAATTCGAGGGGGAATAAATAGATAATTCGTTAATGTTTTTTTCAAATAGTTGTAGTTCTAATAAATATAAGATGTAGAGATTCTATCTATATTAAACTGTTATTAAAAAAAAAAAAAAAAAAAAAACAAAATGAAAGAATATTTTCAATGATCTCTTTTTTTTTTTTATTTGTTTTATTGTATTTCCACTCTTACTAAACTAGAAATAAATACAAAATAAAACAAAAAGAAAATAGTATATTTGAGGACTATTATTTATATGATCTTATGTGGTTTGTCCTTTGTCGTTATTTGAACAAAACTCTTTTTACTTATAAACTGTGTTATATGCAAAACTCCTTTCTGTTCTTCTTTTTTTTTTATTATTATTATTTGAGAACGTGTATGTATGTACGTATGTATGGAAAGAAGTATGTACAGGTTATGTGAACAGGAGAAGTTTGATAATGGAAGAAGGGATTAAAAGAGAAAGAAAAGGCTAAAGAACTAAAGGGTTAAAGAGTTAAAAGGAACTAAAGAACCGAAGAATCAAAAAATTAGAGAAAAAAAGACAAGAAAAATAGAGAGAATAAGCAAGAAAGCCTGTATATATTGATGTTCGAACACAAAAGTTTAATAATATATAAAAGTAGTATAGGGAAGTTCGAGAGGGTGGAAAGAAGAAATCGCATACAATTATTGGAGCATACAGTTATTGAAAGAACGCCAAGTTGCAAGAAAACGTCAATGGGGCAAGGACATATAAATAAAAAGAGAGAGAGAGAGAGAGAGAAAGGGAAATAAGTGTAAAGAATAGAGAGATGCTTGGAGAGGCTCGAGGACAGGTAAAGGAGTTTTGGTGGATGTGTGGTGGGTGTGTCAATGCGTTGCCAAATAATTCATCAAGTGTGGACTTCAAACGGGCATAAATAAAAAAAAAAAAGACACAGCGTAAGAAGCCATGAAGATGAAGCTGAAAGAACTGTATGTTCTTATTATCTTCCAATGAATTCATGCTTTTTTCAAAATGATTAAGAATTAGACCAATAATGTTTCTTGGATTTCGGGATTTGAGTTTTGGCTCAATTCCAAAGAAATTTTTTCTATGGTGTATTTTAGATTTCTTTTCTTTTTTTTTTCTTTGTTTGCTTCTTTTGTTCGTGTGGCCCCCCTCTTCCTTCCCCTCCCCTCTTTTTGAAAACAACAAAATATGTGAAAAATATTCGGCTTAATTATTATTGGTCGAATTTTGCTTGTTCTTTAAGAAAAACGAACAAAAAAGAAAAGAAAAAGAGAAACACAGTGTATGGGTGCTTGGGTCATGTGATTTTGTAGGGGTATGGATGTTTGTCAAGTTTTGTTTGTGTTCATTTTTTTTTAATTAATTAATTGATTAATGACCTAAGTTGTTTCTTACATGACCCTAATAAAATTTATGTTTTTTCATTTTAACCCTACGATTTTTGTCAGTTTTCGTTTGAGGTTTTTCCATTTTTGTTTCTTTTTCTTTTTCTCTTTCTCTCTTTTCTTTTTTTTCTTTTTTTGTTTTACCTTTTGCCTGTCTTTTTTGTTGTAATAACTAGTAAGATATAGTTCAGGGAATGCATGTAATGAATATGAGTGATGTAATTTACTGTATCTACTTACTACAAAACCAAATAGAAATTATTATATCTCTTCAAAGAAACATATGAATACATTACTTATATCATATATATAAAATATAAAATATAAAATTACGTTTACTGTTAGCACTATTTATAAAACACAAAGTCTAATTGACCACATCCCATTATACATTACCAATAATAATAGTTTGATCAACATATTTAGTCAACTAGTTAGTATTCGACTTTTCAATAAGCACAAGAAATGACGTCACCTTCACAAAGAAGAGGTTCTTTCTCTGTTAAACATGCGCTATCTTCTTTTTTATCTCCATCGATAACATCTAGTATTAATCATACAACTTCTCATTCCTCAAATAAATCTAATTCTAAGTCTAAATATAATTCTACTTCTACTTCTACTTCTAATTTCAATTCTAATTCTAATTCTAATTCTAATTCTAATTCTAATTCTAATTTTGGTTCCACCAATCTCAAATCACAAGATACACAAAATCTGAAAAACGTATCTCCTTCTCGATTAAAAACTACAGGTTCTTTATCTAATCGATCAATAGGTTCGGATAAATCATCTGACACAACAAATACGACTAATTCTACAACTAATAAAAACAATAATAATATATTGAATCAATTCTTATTGTCTCGTGGGTTTATCAATCCGAGGAAGATTATTGAAAACGATTTAAAGGATTTATCTATATCCATTGCCACAACCGGCCAGTATGTCTTTCTGCCCACTATATCTTCTAATGATGATGAATATTTGATGCAATTGAATGGGTTTAATGATACTGATATGTTTCTTGATGCTAATGTTAATATTCAAAATGATGTAATAGATGATTTAGATTCCAATACTTTATCAAATAACGATAATAATAATAATAATAATAATAATAATACAAACACTAGTAATATCTCCACAAATGATTTATCCTCAGAAATACACTCTAATTCTGTTAATTCTCCTCAAAATGATGAATTGGATAGCTCAATGACCCCATACAATATTGCACTTATATTATCTCTAAAGAAACAAATTCATTTATTGTCTCCTATACACGTAGAATTGTGTTCAAGAATAAAATTGTTTTGGCATAATGGTGTTCCTCCGTCAAAAACCTTTGATGAGGAATTCTATAAATGTATATCCTTGAAATGGGATCTGAATCCATCTAAACCAACTTGTCTTATTGATACCAATAATTCCATTATTATGGATAACACAAGCTCCAATAATACAGATAATAACCATAATAATAACAATAATGATAATGATAATGATAATGATAATGATAATGATAATGATAATGATAATGATAGCAGTACTAAGAGAAAATTCGTCACTGTGATACCTACTGAACAACGATACTATGTAGATAAGAAAAGAACTAAAACTATGTTCTTCCAAGATATGACATCCACAAAACAAGAACTGTTGGAGCCTGGTGAATACATTTTTATCTTACCTTGTGTCTTCAGTAACCACGTTCCAGAGACTCTGTACTACCCGTCTGCAAGAGTCAATTATTCTTTGAAAGTAGGTACAATTCAAGGACACTCAAATTCTACTGATTTAATGGATAAGAATAGAGAACATTCAGATGAAAACCTTAAATCAAGAATATCTATAACAGTCCCTACCACAATTGCAAATGACCCTATAATATCCTCAGATTCGTGTATCACCTTGAATAAAACCGAATTAGAAAAAGCACAACCTAAAAAATTGATTAAAAATAGGCCAGCTATCTTTCAAAGAATGAAAAATTCATTCCATCATATCTCATCATCACCTGAAAAAGGACCGCTTCATATCTCTCCATCTATGGAATTGACTAAAGACCATCTTTTCGGCGAATATCCAATCAATGTCATCAGAACCCCTCCTTTGGTCTCAGTTTCTACTGCAAATAAACCAATATATATCAATAGAATATGGACTAATTCATTATCTTATGAAATTTCTTTTGCACAGAAATATGTCTCGTTGAATAGTCAAGTCCCAATAAAGATTAAATTAGCGCCTTTAGAAAAAAATATTTGCATAAAGAGAATCAGAGTAAGTGTTAATGAAAAGATTACTTTTGTATCCAAAAATTTGGAATATGAATATGATCAAGTCGATCCAGTGGCAAAGGATCCGTACAATCCATATTATTTAGATTTTCAAGCGAAGAGACGTAAAGAAAGAAATCTTCCTCTGCTAGAAATTAGAGCAAAGGAAAAAGGTGCAAGAGCTATAAGAGAGGAGATTATAGAGAATGCAGTTGGTGATAATCTAATGGCCTACTCAACTATTTCAGACGATACTAGTAGAAACAGTAAGAATAATAAGAACAACACCTCAAGTGGAATCACTGAACCAATCACTATTGAGACCATTTTGGATTTCCCTAAGTTTGAAGATTTTGATAAAAGAAAGGCTAGAATTATCCCTCCATATGGAATTGATTCTTTTACAATGATCCCGAATCCAGAATATTATCACAACAATAAAAATGATAGCTTACGTCGTAGCAGTGTTATCGGCATTCTTACAGGAAACCATCATCTTCACCTTTATGGCCAAAATCAAAGTCACAATAACCAAATTGATAATAATTCAAGCAAAAGTGAAAATAATAACACAGTTGGATCTAGTCAAGATAATAATAAAAACTTTGACCGGAGGTTTCATCAAACAAAAATCAAATCCAATTTAGGTGTTGAAGTTAAATTTCATACTAGATTAAATGAAAGTAAGCGTGGTTTGTATCTGGATAGTATGCATTTCAGTAATATCCATGCAAGACATAAACTAGAAATCATGTTAAGAATTAGTAAGCCTGATCCGCGAGATCCTTCAAGGCTAAGACATTATGAAGTAATAATAGATACACCAATCTATTTAGTCTCAGAAATGTGTAACAGTGGTAATATGGAGTTACCTACCTACCATATGGCTACTTCAAGTGTCGATATTTCTAATACTGTCAGTGTTGTAGCTGATGGAGTCTCGAATTCTAATAAAAATATGGTTGTTAGTGATGATCCTATGGATGGTGCTTTACCACCAAGTTTTGAAGAAGCAATCTCAGTTCCTAACTCACCTCTAGTATCACCTATTGGATCTCCAAATATTATGGCATCATATGATCCAGATAACTTGTACATCCAGCAATTAAATTTATCTAGGGCGACATCAGTTAGTGGACCCTCTGGGATTCCCCAATCAACGTCATTGTTTAATGCAAACAACATAAATAATAATACTAATGGTAGTGGTGATAATGATGTTGCTAATAACAATAATAATAATAATAATAATAATAATGAAAATGCCACAAATAATGATTTTGTTAATAAAAGTGATACTCAAATAAATTATGCAAGTGGGGGTGAACTCATTTTTAATAATTTGGATCATGTATTAAATTCTCCAACTTTATTTAAGAAAGATTATGATATGAACAAAGATAATGATAATAATCATCACAATGATGATAATGATGAACAATATGCACCTATTACCACTTCTAGAGATTTTGTTGAAGATAATGTCAATTCACATAGTGATGTAGAGACATTATCTGACCCACCAAATTATGACGAAGCAATAAATACTTAAAGAACACAGTGTTTTTTTGTTCACATTATGTTGTTTTTCTTTTTCCTCTATTTATTTTTGTACACTCTCTATTGTCTTCATATATATGTACTTTATTTACGCATACAAATCTATACACACGTTAATTTGTTAGCTTTATCCTTTTGGTTTTTTTTTGGT
This sequence comes from Arxiozyma heterogenica, assembly GCF_036370985.1. Classification (NCBI taxonomy): domain Eukaryota; kingdom Fungi; phylum Ascomycota; class Saccharomycetes; order Saccharomycetales; family Saccharomycetaceae; genus Arxiozyma; species Arxiozyma heterogenica. The sequence continues at coordinate 228,307 of NW_027042670.1, read as the reverse complement.
CTTTTTTTTTTTAGGCTGTAGTTACTCAAATATGTAAAGCTCCTCTAGCAGTATTCATTCCAAAGGAACTTAACATCCTTAAACTTGTGGCACCCATAGGGAAATAGGATATAATATAATAAAGAACTGAAACTAGTTCTACGGCAGCACAAATGATAGTAAGGATTGTGTTTTTTTGAATAGCAGCGAAATACAGAGTAGTGAAACAACTTAAAAAGAAAAATGCTGTAAATGGAAGTCTTTCCCTTGATATTATATGTTTTAAAAATTTGAAGGGACCCATCATTACGCCAAATGCTAAAACGAATAACAAGCTTCCCATAGTCCATAATAAAGCAAACTTTCTTGGTTTGATTGCTAACACAGGGAACAAAAAGACACATATTGTGAAGCATGCAATTGAACCTAGTAGGAAACAGATGAATAGTGTGATACGTTCCCAACGTGATAGATTAAACCAAGATGGTTCATCCTGGTTATTATTCTGTGACAGTAAGGGGAGATCCTGTGTAGTTATTGGTAATCTTTGATACATGTCATTAGCTCTTTCAGTGATTGAATCTGACCATGAATTGAAAAATGATCTAGCATTTTCACCAAATGTACTAGCGGTTGTTGTATTCGATCTATTCCAACGACCTAAAGACTCACGTAATTGATTAATTTGGGCATCAGCATCACTTGCCATATTTTGAAGAGAGGAGATGGACTAGTAAAAAGTGGTAATAGGTAACAAAAAAAATAATATCAAACACTCTTAAACTGTTATATAGGTAAAGGGAGACCAGAGTGAAGGAGTGACTTAAGTGTTTGTGTATTTTGGTAGCTGCATTATTATCTATGGTATAATAGAGTAAAAATAAAAGCAAAAAAAAAAAAAGAACAGAATAAGTACATACTTTCATGCTCTTCAAATAGTCATCTTTAATCTTTGTTCAGATTGACTCGACTTATAAAGTTATAAATGGCGTTCATTTCTCAGAAAAGAAGAGAAATGGGAAAATTGAACCAGGAAAATTGAAAATTCAGATACTCGCCCTAATTTATCAGCACAACCAAACCCTAGGGTTCAACGACTCAATTTACTTCCCAGCAGACATTCGAACGCGCGTTCTCTCTGGCAAGATTCAAGAACAAAATTAAAAGTATCCTGTCGGTTTTTAACTTCCTTTTGTTCTCGAGAAAATTGGTGCTAATTGAAACAAAAAAAAAAAAAAGAAAAAACAGGAACAAAAAAAAAACGGGAATAAAAATACAAATACGGAAAAATACGGGAAACACGGGAAAAAAAGATATTGTCTCGAGAAAAAAATGATCAGTGTCGTAAAACTTGTTTTAACGGTGGATGGAATATTTTTAAAAATTGAAAGGTGTACTGTTTGTTATGATGATTAACATGTACTGCTAGTTCGAACAAAGAAACAAATCGCGGTTTGGAAAAGTAAAATATATGTTAGATAAGTAGCAGTATATCTTTGAATACATAGGTTTTGTCAGTCCCAAGTTAGAGTGTGCTCATAAAAACAACAGCTGCAAAGGCTATATTCAAACATAGTGGTTTTTAGAATTATTATATATCTTCCTTTATTTTCTTTTTGTTTTGTTTTTGTTTTGCATTTTAAATATTCCATATCTTTGATAAATCAATTATAATTATATACTACTTTTGCTAGAGTTTCCTTTTTGCATACTAAGATTAACTAAGTTATTTTTTTTTTTGTATAAAAAAAGAAAGGAAACGATAATCAATTAACTAATTAATTAATTAATAAAAAAGAGTGAAAATGGATGTCTCACATATCAGTCATGACGTTGATGATAATCACAGACTTTTAGAAGAAATTATGAATTTTAATATCACTAGTTCTGTTCGTAATGAGAGTAATATTAATAATAACACTGTAGTACAGAATAAATCGGGTAATTTGGTTTCATTTTTAAGAGACTCAAGTTTTTTAAATATTGAGTCATATCCACAGTTAAATTCCAAGAATATAATATCATCAGATGAAAATAACAATAAAGACTATAACGATAGTAAGAAGAAAGATGATATATTATCTGGAAATGTAGAAGATATACATGAGTTTTTAAAATTTGATATTAATACATTACAGAACAACAATATCAACACTAATAACACTAATCATGAAAATATATATCCTAATCATATTTCTCCTGCACACCAACATGAAAGATTATTATATCAGAGACAAATGAGTAGTATAAATAATAATAATAATAATAATAATAATAATAATAATAATAATAATAATAATAATAATAATAATAATAACGGTATGAGAGCTAACCATTTAACATATAGTAATGAGCATGTTGCATCATTCTTGGACGATATGTTCACCACAAGTCATTTGAATAGTGATATGAATAACAACAATATTGATGTTGTTAAAAATATCGATACTTCATTTTTAAATGACTCTGGAATGGCTCTATCTCAATCTTTATCGAAAGATTACCTCCAAAATATAAATAACGGATTTAGTTCATCACATAATACAATTAATAACCCTTCATTTTCAACAAGTATATCAAATGATAATTTAAGTTCAAGTTTTCAACAACCGCATTCACTCAACAAACTTTCCATAAATACAGATTTCTTATTCAATACACAACATATAAGCGGGATAGATGATAGTGTATTAAACTATGCAGAGGATATTACATCGTCTTTAAGCTCAAGTATTACATCGGACATAATGACACCATCTTCAAATTCATTCAATCCACAACCGTTTGAATCATTGAATGATAATACGTCCAGTATTTTAAGCACATCATTGAAATCCCCAATAACCAGCATTACAACCCCAGGTTCTTTAAGAAGTAACACTTATCTTTCTCAGTCTTCAAGACAACCAACATTTATGGGCACAACTCCAAAATCAAGACATTCCTCAAATAATAATAGTAATAATAATACCAATGGAAATAATACTTTAGATAGATTAAGCACAAGTGTTCCAAAATCGTTATCACATCTCACTACAGAAGAAAAATTACGACGTAAAAGAGACTTTCATAATGCTGTGGAAAGAAGAAGAAGGGAATTGATAAAACAAAAAATTAAGGAGTTGGGTAATCTAGTACCTCCTTCTTTATTATGTTTTGATGCAAAAGGTAAGCAAATTAAACCAAATAAAGGTATTATTTTGAATAGGACAGTAGATTATATAAATTTTTTATTGGGTGTACTAGAAGCACAAGAGAAGAAAAGATCACAATTATTATACAAAATTGACGAATTAGAAAGAATGGTAGGAAAATTAGCCATTAATAGTGATGATGATATAAAAAGGGATAAAAATATGGTTAAAATAGATAATTTGGGGCTGAAATTAGGTGATATTGATGAGCCTTCAAAATTGAATAATAATCAAAATGATACAGGTGTTGTTCATGATAATATTCATATTAAAATGGAGGGAAATAACCCACTGGTATCTGATGATTTGAAACAGTTTCTATCTGGTGATATTGCAGAGGCAGAAGATAATGCAAAGCTAATGTTTAATCATGATGAGAATAAAGATCCAACTGAATATTTATTACAGTTTGATTCATGATCAGATGAGGTTAGAGTACACCTGTATGTATTAGTTCATATTGTTTCCCTTTTTTTTTTGGTATGCTGCTGTTTTAGGTAGGCTGGTGCAGTTTTTAAAAAGTGAATAAGTGTTATTATTTAGTAGAAAATATATACAACTATACACATATATAAATGTTATATGTCAGATATACTTGTAACATTATGCGTATTACCAAGTAATAATAATATTGGTCTGGCTGCACATATTGTCATATATATATATATATATATGTCTATGTGTGTGTTTATCTTTTCTTTAAGTATGTAAAAAGTTCGGTACATGTATTTTTGAAGCTCCTGCATTATTGTTTTTTTTAATTTTTTTATATAATATGCAGGATATTGAAAGTATCATGAAGGTGGTCGATTAAAAAAGATTGTGACGATAATGATTGACTTTGTATAGGTTGATCTACTAGGCAGGGATCTAAATATTTTAATCAAGACATTTAAATATATAATCCCTCCATAATAAAATATGGGATTGATTAAAAAAGTTACAACATGGTCACAAGAAGATCAGTTAGATTACCTTTCTGTAAATCCGACAAGAGATGAAGTTACACATTATAAAGTAGATCCCTTTTTGGAATCAGATGACTCTATCACTAAATTAAATACATTAAAAGATTTTACCAATATCACATGTTTGGATTATTCGCAGTTACAAGTAGGCCAAGTAGGTGTAGGTGAGAAAGATGGGTATGTAAAAATTGTTGATGTTCTTGCGAATGAGACATTGTTGACTGTTAGGCCTAAGCAAAGAAGATGTGTAAATGCAATTGGGATAAATAATGTTGGCCTTGTTGCTATGGGTTTGGACAAGCATAAACAAGATACTTCACTCCAAGTATGGGATTTTAATTATCAAAAACAGGGTGAGGATCTTGTTAATTTATCATTTGAGTATTTTGTTAATGAATCAATCGCATCTCTGCAATTTTTAAATGATATTAGTCTTTTGGTATCTAGTACAAAATTTCTTAAAGAAATTGATTTAAGAGTTAAAACACCAGTTTATCAACATCCATCGAGGCTTTCTTATGATATTAAATTGAATCCTTTTAATTCATGGCAATTTAGTACGTATGGAGATGATGGAACTTTAGCTATTTGGGATAGAAGAAAATTATCAGGTAAAATGGGGCCAGGCGATTTAAATTTGGCTACTCCATTATTAACTTTTGACAGATTAGTTGGTGCAGGGGCAGCATCTAAAAAGTATATGAACTCTTGTTTTAGATGGTCCTCAGCACAGAATAGAGAATTTTCTACATTACATAGAGGTGACATAATAAAACGATGGAGACTTGGATCAACCATAGATACCAATGGGCAAGGCATAGTAATGGAAAATTTATTTGTCTCTACAGTACATGATGTCCCAACAACATTTGACAGAGTAGCTACATTTGATTACATTCCAAAAAGCAATCGCGGAGCAAGTTTTATATGCATGAGACAGTCTGGGACTGTATATAGAATGCCAATCACTCAATGTTACTCAAAGTCAACTTTTAGTTTTAATAATTCTTTGTTGTTATCCAATTGTGAAACACCGATCATAGATGAAGTTGTTGTTACAGAAGATATTCAAAAATCAACACTACAAAATGTTTCTACTGGAATGAAATTATTATCTTTTGAAGACTTAGGAATAAATGATGATTATATTCCAGATGAATCCAGCTCATTTTCAGAAAACGAAACTTCTGAAGATTATATCAGTAGAAATGAATCTGAAAGCAATGAATCCTTAGAAACGTTTGGACATGATACAAAATCACATAATCTGTTTGAAGATGAACATTACAATATATTTTGGAAACCTGAAAGACTTCTGCAAAAAGATATTAGTGTTATTATGAAAAAGAGAGCCATGGTAGGATATGGATTAGATCCAATGAAAACTGTAGATTTAATAGATCAATCCAAATTTTTACAAAATAATGCATACATTAGAAATACATGGAGATGGTTGGCCATTGCAAAAGCTTCTATGGATGACGGTACAATGGTCTCAGGGGATCTTGATTTAGGGTATGAAGGTATTATTGGTATATGGAGTGGGTTAAAAGGTCTTGCTAATCAAAATAGATATTTGAAAGAAGGAAGTTTGACAGATATTCAACTACAAAAGGAAATGGAAAAGATAATAAAATTGCGGAAAAAGAATAAAGCTACTACAAAAAATATAAGTTCAATGCCCAATTTTCCTAATTCATCAAAACATATTCAAAGAAAACTTTGTATGATAATATCTGGGTGGGATTTGTCACAGTCAGATTATGAAGAAAAGTATAAAATTATTATCAATAATGGCCATTATGAAAAGGCTGCGGCATGGGCAATGTTTTTTGGGGATATTCCAAAAGCAGTTGAGATTCTAGGATCAGCTAAAAGTGAAAGATTAAAATTAATTGCCACTGCGATTGCAGGGTATATGGCTTATAAAGACCAACCTGGTAATAATTCTTGGAGAGAACAATGTAGAAAAATGGCTTCTGAACTTGAGAACCCATATCTTCGAGCCATATTTGCTTTTATTGCAGATAATGATTGGTATGATGTTTTGTATGAACAAGCCATTTCTTTAAGAGAGAGACTTGGTGTCGCACTTCGATTTCTAAATGATAATGATTTAACAACATTTTTGCAAAAGACATCATCATCAGTCATTGCTAATGGTGAATTAGAAGGTTTAATCTTAACAGGTATCACTCCAAACGGTATTGATTTGTTGCAGTCATATGTGAATAAAACTAGTGATATTCAAACAGCTGCGTTAATTTCATCTTTTGGTTCACCTAGATACTTTAAGGACAAAAGAGTGGATGAATGGGTACAATCTTACAGGGAAATGCTTAATTCATGGGGATTATTTGCCATGCGTTCAAAATTTGATATTTTAAGAACAAAACTATCCACAACTAGTTCTGGAGAAATTAAAACAAGAGTGAAACCTAGACAATTGTATATTCAATGCATTAACTGTAAAAAAAACATTAATAATCCAGTTACGAAGAAGAATGGATATACTTCCAAAGGATTATTAGCAGTTTCAAAGAGAAAAATTAGTACATTTACTGATTCAAATGGTTCTCAAAAAGAGCCGCACAGATATGCGTGTCCACATTGTGGTACCTTATTTCCACGTTGTGCCATCTGTTTAATGCCACTGGGTACTTCAAATTTGCCATTTATTATTAATGGAGTAGAAAGACAACAAGATGAAGAATATGAGCTTAAAGCAAATCAAGAAGAGAATCGTTCAATGTCTGATAAAAATAATGGACTCAACAATTCAATTGCTACTGATGTGGAGTTGACAAATAAGAAAAAAATGAGATTAAATGAGTGGTTTAGTTTTTGTCTTACGTGTAATCATGGTATGCACGCTGGACATGCGGAAGAATGGTTTGCAAGACATAATATTTGTCCAACAGCAGGCTGTAATTGCCAGTGTAATAAGTACTAATATTAGAATAATATATTACTAAAAATGTGATTGTAGTTGTGAGTGTGAGTTTTGGTTGGTATATGATTAATTAGGATATATAGTTATTAGTAATACAAAGTAGAAGAGACTTTGTATAACATTAAGAAAAAAACAAATTTCTTAAGATATTTTTTCTCATAGAAGGATGCACCGAAAATGTTGTTGAATTTAATGATCGAATTTTTTAGACAGGTGTATGTTATGTAATTTGATAAAATTCTTTAATCTTTTTTTATACAAAATAAAGTGGAAATTTTGTATTGGGTAGTAGAATATAAGATTTATGTTTTAGATAGTGTATCACACACTGGGAAATATCTGTTATTTATAACATAAATGATTAATAATCTGCAGTTTATATAATACGTTTATTTAAGCAAAAGACTTTTTTCTTGAAAATTGTTTATTTTACTAGATGACTTTTCGCATTTTAAAAACTAAATTTTATATTTAGTTTTAGCAACTTCAATTTAAAATCAACAAAAAGTAATTTCAAATGAAAGAATTCTATCTTCAAGAACCATACAATTTAGCCTTAAATTAAGTTCAATAATGCTTTTGAGGATACCTCTTTTATATTTCTATATACAGTTTTAATGTAATATTCTTATCATTTTTAACTCGAAAGAACAGATTTTAAACTGAAAGCATCTTTCTTTGTTTTTTTTTTACAAGGAATATATATAAAAAGGAAGATAAGGATGAAAAAAGTTCAAACTTATTGTTTAAAAGGCTTAGTTATAGCTTTTTAAAAATAATAATAATACTTTAATGATACAAATATTACTGTTACTATTTCTGTTAATAAATTCAATTTATTCATATTTTTATGAAATTTCAAAAAAAATTTTTTTTACAAAAACAAGCTGTAGGACAACTGTGCGTCTCAAATAAAACCCATCCAGATAAAAAAAATGGAAAAAATTCGATAATTTACCTTTCCAAGTAGTTTTGAAGAATTTACTAAACAACAACATAGTACTATATCCTCTAATATCTGTAATATAGCAGTAAATAAAGCATTAATCAACCTTTTTCAAAACCAAAAAAAAGAAGTTGAACATTCCATAGTTTAAAATATTCTCTGTAGAAAGTAAAAATTGAAAGCTAATATCATTATCAGTTATAGTATATCATTAAATGATACTCACTTGCCATATGCAAAAAAAAATAAATTAATATTAGTTCTTGATGGAAATCTCTCGTCAAGCGTAAAAAAAATCATTTTTCAAAATGAGATAAGATACATAAAGTAACTGATAGTATTAGCGACAAATATATTAAGTTGTTTTTGCTTGATTTTTGTTATTTAAAGTGAAAATGTAGTTTGTATTATTACTAGCCTTTCTATAATAAAATAGTTCATTTATTTATTTTTGCAATTTTGTCCCTTAAAAAGAAATTCTGTAAAAAAAGTTCATCCTTCTTCCCTTTTTGGAAATACCAAAGATACTCCATAATAAAAAAAAATTTACATCAACTTTTTTTTTCTTTTCTTTTTACAAAATAAGTAAAGGATTGAAAAAAAAAAGTACTTGAGAAGCCATTCTTTGATTTAAAAACACATTTAAAACAGTCAAGGGAGTTCGAATAAGCTTCCTTTGGACAATTTATTTTTGCTTGATAATATTACACAAAATTTTTGATATAAGATTAACCATTGTTTCTTTTTCTTTTTATTTTTTTCTCCTTTGTTATAAAACTAATAAATACCAAAGATCAATAGACATTACAAAAGGAGAAATAAAGGTTGTTATTTATATTAGTTCCTTTTTAATAGGTGTATGCCTCGATAGTGAGTATTCAGCATTTGATAGTGACAATATAAGTTATTTTACAACTACACACACACATATATATATATTGGACTTAAGTCTACTATTTATTGACAGTACAGGAAGATATAGTGTTGAAAAACACAAAAATTCAAGACAAATAGACCAAACAAAAAGAATTTCGATAAATTATTGCTATACTTCAATATTATTACAATGCTATTGCCACAAGTTGAACAAGATATTCAGCGGAAGATCTCTGTTGAACAGAATATCATCCAAGGTGCTACTAATATGAAGAAAAAAACAAATAATACAATGGTTATTCAGCGATGTAATACAAACATTAGAGAAGCCCGTCAAAATATTGAGTATTTACAAGAAACACTGAATAAGCTGCGTTTAAACAGTATGAAAAATATGAAAGTAGACTCCAGTAAAAATGAATCATCAGACAGTGGAGAAAAAGAAAAAACCAAAAATTATGGTTATCTTTCTACTGTTTCACCTAATGAACATGTTTTTTCAAGATTGGATTTAATTAAATATGATTGTCCATCATTATCTCAAAGAATTCAATATATGTTACAACAGTTAGAATTTAAACTACACGTGGAAAAACAATATCAGGAAGCAAATACAAAATTAACGAAACTATACCAGATTGATGGTGATGAACGTAGTAGTTCTGCTGCAGAAGGAGGTGCTTTTGAGTCAAAGCATAGAATATTAATGCTTAAGAAGGCCTTAAAAAAGTATAAAGCCATTAATGTCGATTTGGATCAATATAAACATCATGATACAGAAGACTTAAATATTTCGCAACCCAAGTTTAGAAGAAAACCCTTATCAGGGATATTAACACTCCGTGTTTCTGCTATTAGGGATATTGACCATATTCAATCACCAATGTTTGCCAGATCTCCAGAAACTTTTTTTACTGTTAAAATTGATGACGTTATTAAAGCAAGATCAAAACCTGTAAGGAACGATAGATGGCAAGAAGATTTTCAAATACAAGTCAATAAAAGTAATGAAGTGGAAATAACCATCTATGATAGGGTTAATAATGTTGTAACACCTGTTGCTGTTATGTGGCTTCAATTAGCAGACATAGCCGAAGAAATTCGTAAAAAAAAAGTCAACCAAACAAATGGTCAACAAGGTTGGGTTAAAGCATCCAAGGTTGCTCCTGATAATATCAACACCTTTTTAGAGGACAATAAAGTTAATGAAGATACTCGTATCCCTTCAATAACTACCACTACTTCCACTAATAATCATTCACAGAACAATGACGTTTTGACAGATCCAATAACAGTAAATCAATGGTTTATTTTGGAACCTGCAGGTCAAATTCATTTATATCTTGGCTTTCATAAGACAGACTCTACAACAAGGAAAAATCATGCAGGTGGGTTACATCGTCATGGTGCAATTATTAATAGAAACGAGGAGGTTTTTGAACAACATGGTCATCACTTCGTTCAAAAATCCTTTTACAATATTATGTGTTGTGCTTATTGTGGTGAATTTTTAAGATACAGTGGTTTCCAATGTCAAGATTGTAAATTCTTATGTCATAAGAAATGTTACACCAATGTTGTAACAAAGTGTATTGCCAAGACAACTACTGATTCGGATAGTGAAGAGACCAAATTAAATCATAATATTCCCCACAGATTCGAGCCTTCTCCTAATCGTGGGACCAAGTGGTGTTGCCACTGTGGTTACATTTTACCATGGAGCAAACATAAGGTTCGTAAATGTAGCGAATGTGGTATCATGTGTCATGCAGACTGTGCTCACTTAGTACCTGATTTCTGTGGGATGTCTATGGAAATGGCAAATAAGATTTTAAGAACTATTCAAGACACTCAACGTAATCAGGAAAAGAAGAAGAAACTTCCAGCTTCTTCTGAAACATCTACGTGGATGACCACTACAGCCAGAGAAACTTCAAAAAACAAAATTGGGAATGTGGAAGAAAAGAGACTTTCAAGATATGACATGCTTACAGAAGAATCTGATCGGAATGTACCTTCTTCGTCTTTTTCAATTGATCATAATGATGATAATAAAAATATTTTGATAGAAAGCAGTAGACTATCGTCGAAAAATAAGAAGGATTCAATTCAAGAGAAGGCATATGAATACAATCAGAGTAATGAGGCATACTTAAATTTCACAAATAATGCTGTTGCAGGTAATTCTTCAACTGATACAACTGTGCAAACATTAGATCCATCTATAAATAAAAATGAACCAATTTCTATGAAACTACCCTCAGACTTTAGTTCAATAACTTTTAATAATAAGGAGACTGTTTTTGAAGATGAAACAACTTATCAACAACAAGATGCATTATGGGAAAAAAAGAATCATAATATAGAAATGGCAATTAAACAAGAATATAATGAATTTCATAAAGCAATTAGTGAAGGTGATGTGAATATTGAATCACAAACTGGCCATCATCAAAACGATTACCATTCTACTATTAATTCTACAACTACCACTATAAAATCAAATCCCTTCCGTGAAATGAATAATGAAACATTCCACCAGGAACAACAACAAATTATTACTCCAACTGTTTCCACTGATACAGCGCTATTACAAATTTCAAATAATGTAGAGAACACTCAGGTTTCACCAATAAAATCACAACAAATTACAAAACATAGAAGAAAAGTGCCCAAACGTCGTAAAGTATCTTTAGACAATTTTATTCTTTTAAAAGTATTAGGTAAAGGTAACTTTGGTAAAGTCATACTTTCTAAATCAAAAAATACTAATAGATTGTGTGCAATCAAAGTATTAAAAAAGGATAGCATTCTTCAAAACCACGATATCGAAAGTGCAAGAACAGAAAAAAAAGTTTTTTTGCTAGCAACAAAGACCAAACATCCTTTCTTAACCAATTTATACTGTTCATTTCAAACGGAAAATAGAATATATTTTGCTATGGAATTTATTGGGGGTGGTGATTTAATGTGGCATGTTCAAAATCAAAGATTATCTGTTAGAAGAGCGAAATTTTATGCAGCAGAGGTATTATTGGCATTAAAATATTTCCATGATAATGGTATAATTTATCGTGATTTAAAATTAGAAAATATATTATTGACGCCTGAGGGCCATATCAAGATTGCAGATTACGGTTTATGTAAGGATGAAATGTGGTATGGTAGCAAAACATCTACATTTTGTGGTACACCGGAGTTTATGGCACCTGAGATTTTAAAGGATCAAGAATATACAAGGGCAGTAGATTGGTGGGCTTTTGGTATTCTACTCTATCAAATGTTGTTATGTCAATCACCATTTTCTGGTGATGATGAGGATGAAGTATTTAATGCAATCTTAACTGATGAACCATTGTACCCTATTGATATGGCTGGTGATATTGTACAAATATTCCAAGGTTTATTGGCAAAGGACCCTACACATCGTCTTGGTGGTGGTCCCCGTGATGCATTAGAAGTGATGGAAGAGTCATTCTTCCACAACATTGATTTTGATGATATATTAAATTTAAGAGTAGAGCCCCCATATATCCCCAAAATTAAGTCTGCAGAAGACACTTCTTATTTCGAACAAGAATTCACGTCTGCTCCACCAACGCTAACACCAATACCATCAGTATTAACTACTTCTCAACAAGAGGAATTTCGGGGATTCTCATTCATGCCTGATGATCTTGAATTATAGTAAGTGCTTTGCACGTTACACCTAATGGTATAAACCCATTTTTTGAAACCTGTATAAGCTTTCCTGCATGTATTATTTTTTTTACTATTAGACACTATTATAAGATCAGCAAAAATAAATATATAAATCATATATCCATTGCTTTTTCTTAGTCTGGGAAACATTATGTCTTACATTAGAGTATTATACTAATAAGTATATATTTGGAAATAACTGTAGTTTCTTACAGCTTTGTCTGCAGAACAATACTTTTGTGGATTGCAAGTAATAAATTTTTAGGATCTTCTTGTGCCCTAAAGAAATTAAAAAGTGCAAATTTACCCTCAGACTGCCAATCTCGTTTCTTTTTTCCTCCCTCCTCTGATAATTTTTTGATGAGGGCTTGAAAATTTTTTTTTTTGTAAGAAACCAAAAAAATAAGAATAAGAGAAAACAGAAAAGAAAAGCAATTCCAACAACTTAAACAGAAAACATATATAAAGACCACGGAGTGTTTGGTAAAGCACAATTTCGTCTTCCATTCCATCTCCTCTTTCTTCTTTGTTTCCCTTCCTCCTTTTACTTTCCTTTCCCTCTTATTAAAAAGACCGTCGACGTACTTCAGTATGTTATATACCCATAAATTTTTATTATAATAATGTGTATTTGTTGTTAAGTTCAAGTCTGGTGTAACAGACTTTTATAAGTATCAACTATGAACTCAATGAAATGTGCATTATTTCCTGGTCTTTATTGCAACTAGCCTCCATAGAATGACTTTTTTTTGTTTTTAATGGATTTATTTGACTAACACCTTCGACAGTAGGATCATTTCTATAGGAATCGTCACTCTTTGGCTCTTCAAAAAAGTCACTGAATCCAACTTGGTTGATGAGTCGCATAGCCTTCCTACCCGAGAGTGAGACTTCAAATTTACTCAATTTAAAAGCAAACATTAGCTTGGTCCGCAATCCTTAGCGGTTCGGCCATCTAATATTTTAAATTATCAAACTAAATTTGATTTTGCCGGTTGCGAGCAGACCTATTATTGGGTCTATATAATTAATTGGCGCGATGATCTTTACCCTTTCTATGTACATCTCTTGTGGATGGGATAGAATATTGGGTGGGTGGGAATGGTAGTCTGACAAGTTTTTTTCATGTATATATATATTTCAATATTTTCCTTCTAACTTCAATCTGTATCAAAGGTTTGATCAGTAACTTAGAGGGGATTAGTTGAATGATAGGTAACTGTAGTTGTGTGCTTGTTGAGTTGAATAGTTGTATAGATGTATGTTTGTGTATCTATGTATATGTGTAATAGCTAAGGTTAGTTTTCAAAACTGCTTGGACTGGTGGTGCCTGTATACTCTATGCCTTTTCGTCGTTTTGTGTTTTATAGCCTCGTTTATTATCTAGGGAGGTTCATCTCTTGTCTTTGGTTTGATTTGAGCTTTTCTTTAATGGCGAAATCGTAAACCGAAATATTGTTGAAAATAAGTAGAAATAGAAGAAGAAGTAGTAGAAGAAGAAGAAGCTAAATATAACTCTTTTTCAATTAACTTTATCTTGAATGAGAAACATTAAAGCAAATATGCTACTGAAGTGACTAAATAATTGAGCAATATTATTTATAAATAGGGACTCTTCATATCATCAAGGGAATAAAAAAAGAATTAAAAGTTTAAGTTTTTCACACTTTTTTAAGGCATATTAGACAACAACAATAACAACATACTATACTTATTGTATTAAATAAATAAAACAGTTTTACACAGTCTTTCGTTTAATTCCACTTTGGATTTAAATAAATTACACAAAATGTTTAAAGGAAGTTCATTTAAAAAGGTTTCTAATGCCTTTAAATCACCAAAACTGTCTGGTAGTAAAAGTGATCCAGATACTGATGGAGGCAAATTTAGTGATAGATTCAAAATACAAACACCAAAATTGGACAAAGATACATTTAAAAGTGTTTCTACATCCATAAAGGAACAAACTCTAAACAATACGGAATTAAAGGTTTTTGATGCATCGCTGATAACTAAACTAGGTATTAAAGGTAAAATCACCAATGTAGTCTATGATTACACTCAAGGCTTAATGGCAGTGGCTACAAGTAGTTCCAAAATACATATATTTGGTCAAAAAAATATTGAGATTATATTTGCATTGAATAATAAGACCACTGTTAAATCAATGAAATTTGTTAAGGGGATATATATGGTGATTGTGGACAATAAAGATACTATTATAATATACTCACTATTTTCTAAACAAATACTGGCCACTGTATACTGTCCAAGCAAGATTACTTGTATTGAAACTGATCCATCTGTGGACTGGATCTTATTGGGCTTACAAAGTGGTTCTATTATTATCTATGATGTTGATAGAAACCAGTTCTCTGATGTTAAAATTGAAAATTTGCAGAAGAGTCAATTTTTCACAAAGATCCCGCTATCTCCTATCGTATCTATCTCATGGAATCCAAGAGATCTTGGAACAATACTAATATCTTATGAACTTGTTACTGTTACATATTCTTTTGTTGAAGGTATTACTAAACAAGAGTTTATTTACAAAATTCCTCCTTATGCACCTGGTGGTGATTTTACTGCGGATATAAGTCGAGAACGTATCCCAAAAGTAATACAATCTTTATATCATCCCAATTCTCTTCATATATTAACTGTTCACGAGGATAATTCCATGGTGTTTTGGGACGCTAATACAGGTAAACTTATACAAGCAAGGACACTTTATGAAACAAATGTGAACGCTGTCCAAAAAGATGATGATTTCAACAAAGCAAATACATATGTACCAAAGATCTTTAAAGTAGCCTGGATATGTCAACATAATCCTGAGTATACATCCCTGATAATTGCTACAAGACCATCGTCCTCTACAAATCATCATGATGAAATATCTCAAGGAATTTGCATTGTCGATTTAGGTGGCACACCTTTATATTCTGTTACGTCATATGATGCCATGAGCAAATATTATGCAAACACACGTCAAGAAAAAATGTGCCCTATTATTAACAAATCATCCATAGTAGATATCACACCCATTGCTACATCATCCCCATATTTTGCTGGAGGTCATGCAGCCTCTTGCATCCTAGTCCTTTTAGAAAATGGAGAAATGGACACACTTTTAAGTTCCTCAGGATTATATACTTCAAAAGCGTCATTATTACCGCAAAATTTATCACTATGTAGACCATATGCAACTACTACATCAGCAGTCTCAGTACCAAGTAAATTATGGCTGGGCATGATGGCAAGCAACTCTAAATATGATGGTTTATTAAGAGGTGGTATAGTTAATAAGAAGGGTCTTAAAGTAAAAAATATAAGAAATGTCCTTATATCCGGTCACATTAATGGTGCTGTAAGACTATGGGATGCATGCGCTAATGAACTGGATGAAAGTGCAGTTTTTGAAATTAATATTTCTAGAATCTTGAACAGGTCTAACGATGTTAGTATAGATAAAATATCTTTTGCTCCTGAAACTCTAGAATTGGCTGTTGCTGCAGTTAATGGTGATGTTGTTTTGTTTAAGTATGAGGTAAATCAATTTTTTGATCCACAAGGTGAAAAAGTTGACAAATCACTTGACCTCAGTTTCAGTCGTTTTTCTATTGAAGATATCAATGAGCCCTTGATCGACGTAAGGGATAGATCACCATCAAACACTAGACAAGGTATCATGCCCGGATGTGTTATCCGACTAAGAAGAGGTAGTGTAACAGCTTTACAGCATAGTAATATAGGGTTTGTAGGTATAGCCTATGCCAACGGTGACATAACGGTGATAGATAGACGTGGTCCAGCTATTATTTATTTAGAAAACCTAGACAATCTTGTTAGAAGAAAATGTACCGTAGTTACCAGTATTGAATTTGAAATACTACAATATAGGAATGACAATTATTCAAGCATCTTAATGTTGTGCGGCACCGACTGTGGTGAACTGATTGTCAATAAAATTTTACCAGCTGCTGGTGGTAGATTTTATGTTGAAAATGTGGATGTTATCAGGACTGGGGATCGTTCGCCTGTTTCAAAGATTTTAGCGATAGCTAATGAGACTGGGTTCAGTTGTGAAGCTACTGTTTCGAAGATGCAAAGTTTAACAAAAGGTGATTTAACACCAGGAAGCATTATTACAATAGGGTCTCATGACGTTAGAACTGTACCATTAAATTCTACAAAGCAAAATGTTAAATCTTTTAAACATAATATTGCATCTGTCGGCCTATCATATGCATCTTATGAAAATTCTAAAAATGAATTTAAGATTAAATCGTATGTCATTGTATACCTAACAAATGGTAGTATTAAGATATTAAACAGTCAAGATTTAAAAGAAGTTAAAACATTGCATTCACCAATTCCTGTCCATACAAAATATGTGATGCAGTCATCTGTCTTAAAAGATGGGGATATATTTGCAAGAACTGATGACTATGAGGTTGTTTTAGTATCAACTGTGAACAAACAATCATTGGTGCAGGATGATAGTAAACTTTATAATCCAAATTTAAGGATATCAGCCAGACCACAAGTAAATTCTTTACAATGGGCAAGAGGCACAATATATTGTACATCTGAACAATTAGATGAAGTTCTTGGTGGCTCAAAGAGACCTTTATCGAAATACCAAGAGAGTGAAATTGCAAAGGGTACATTGTCCCGAGATAAACCAAAAGGAAATCAAATGGAATCCTCCGAACATCATTATGTCAAACCAGTGAGACATGTTGGGAGGAGTAGTGGATATGGTATTTTAAAAGGAGTATCTCGAACCCTAGAGACACAGTGGGATTCTTTGGAATCACAATTTAATGATTATGCTACAGCCTTTGGGGAAGGTATGAATGATGCTATGGAACAAACTGGAAAAGACATTGTAAAAGGATCTTTTGGAATTTGAACAGATAGGCACTGTTTTGACAATATAAATAGGGAGTCATATATATCTGTAAATATATATGTTTATGTATATGTATAAAATTATTCTTTTTGTTTTATTTTATTTAACTTTTTTTTGAACTTGAGAAAACTTTTTTATTCGAGGATTTTTACAAGGTGAAATGATGGAACAGAGGGATGCTTTTAAGTAGTGAGAAGAATAAAAAAAATATTAGGATTCATTGACTAATGAAGGGTTCAATAGTAGCATATACATAGGCAGTGTATAGATTACAGAAATTTAAAAGAAAAAAAAATTCATTAAAACATTTTGATATTAATAAGAAGACAATTAATCAATCAAATTTTTATCCCTTTAAGTACAGTTATTTTCTTCAAGTCATGGAAGATTCGATTACTTTAAGTGCACCTGCTATAGATTCAGAAAATATTAAAGAATATAATCTAAATTTTGCTACAGGTGATAAGACAGTTTCACAAATAACATTAACTAGACATCAATGTATTGAACCAAGTTTATTAGATTCATTTTTAAGGACACTACGACATCAAAGTGATGATACTATTAAAGCTAAAATTAATAATTATACTCGAAGTGGATCAACCAATGTTGAGAAATTGGAACTCTGTAACACTTTTGTTAAAGAAGAATTGTATCCGAATTGGGAGGTCAGACATAAAGCGATCAAATTTTGTGAGCAGCAGGCAAATAAAATGAAAATAGAATTAGTCGATAAACACCTAGATAGACCAGATAAAAAGGAATACAATTTGCGACTAGATCCATATGCTGAGAAGGCGGCTAAGGAAGAATATGAATCACATTTTAAAGACTTAGATAATGTTACCCAATGGGTAGAGAATAATAAAATGGTAGAATCAATTTTACAAAATACAAGTGATTCCATATTAAAACAGCGTTGCCATGCAAACCGTGAGTATTTGCAAATATTCTGGGACAATATAGATAAGATGACTGAATATTGATTGTTAAATTTACTCCTAAACATGAACTAGGTATATACATACATCAAGCTCGAATTTTGACCATTTAAGACTGTAAATAATACTTCTTTCCTCTTCCTCTCCACCAAAAAAAGAAAAAGGCAGAGAAAAGCAGAAGAAAGACTTATTAGCTATTAAATTCTACTCCATAAAACATGAACATGTGTAATGAATAAGTTATGTAATTTAAGAACCATGAATATAAAGATTTAAATACCTAAAAGTATAATATCTTTGCGAGTAGGCTAGTCAAGGAATAAACAAGTCAAAAGAAAAGAAAAAAGGAAAAAAAGAAGAAAACAGAACCAACTTAAGAAACATATACCTGAGTAATCATTCAATAACCAACTGGGTTTATCCTATAGTCTTTTGTTTTTTCTTTTTTTTCGTTTATTTATTGGAGACAAAGCATAATTCACTTAATCAAGTTATAGATGAAGTAGCCACAGATATTGACACAGGATATTGCCAGTAATAATGGTAATTAGTGTGCCGATCACCTGAGTGAAAAATTGCCATGTTAAACGATACGTTCACCTTGTTTTCTAATTGTAGTAATTGATACCACTAATAATTCAATCTAATTTGTCTCTTTTCTTTTTTTCTCATCGTTTCTTTTTTTCTTCTGTTCCTATGGTAACGCTCACAAACAAAAAAAGAAACGATGAGAAAAAAAAGAAAAGAGAAATAACGCGTTGCTATAGCGATTATGTTGGTTGCGTAAATTGGGAAACCATAGCAACGCCAAAAGGATAATATGGCCTATTGTGTTAGTTATTATTTTAACCTAGTGCTGGGTTCCAATTTTCCTTTCTGAGTAGAAAATAGACAGATATTCTTTCAAAGTTACTTACTATCACTTGATTATATACTCGACTATTATATTCATATCTTGTATTTTGGTGTCATTGAATCTCACATTCCTTCCCACCACCCCACGTCACTTCACTTCACTTAACTTCACTTCACTTGATTTCACATTTTATTTAATTATAACTCAGTTGTGTATTTTTGTTGAATATTACTTTCGAAACAAAAAAAAAACATATATAAAAGCCCTTCAAATCTATAAAGGAACCAGAAATATTTTAAATGTTTTCTGTTTTTCTTTTACATATATACTATATAAGTTATAGACATCTCCATTTATTTATTTATCATAAATAGAAGACAGCATCAATTAAGAAGGCTATTAAGATTGTCTAATTGTTCTCATATATTATTTTTCTTCCCACTCTTCCCCTCCCTTTCCCTTCATTTTTTATTTTTTATTTTTTATTTTTTTTATTGTAAAAGATATTACTAGTATTACTACTACTGCTACCACTACTATTATTATTATTATTGTCGCAATGTATGTCATTAAGAGAGATGGTCGTAAAGAACCAGTTCGTTTTGATAAAATTACATCTAGAATTACTCGTTTATGTTACGGATTAGATTCAGATCATATCGATGCCGTGAAAGTGACTCAAAGAATCATTTCTGGTATCTATGAAGGTGTAACAACTGCTGAATTAGACAATTTAGCTGCTGAGACAGCCGCATATATGACTACTATTCATCCAGATTATGGGACTTTAGCTGCTAGACTTGCTATTTCAAATCTACATAAACAAACTACAAAACGGTTCTCCCAAGTTATCGCTGATTTATATCATTGGATAAATCCCGCCACTGGGAAACATGCCCCTATGATTTCTAAAAAAGTTTATGATATTGTCATGGAACATAAAGACCTGCTAAACTCGACTATCGTCTATGATAGAGACTACTCCTACAATTATTTTGGATTTAAGACTTTAGAACGTTCTTACCTATTGAAAATCGATGGGAAGGTTGCTGAACGTCCACAACATTTATTAATGAGGGTGGCTTTAGGTATTCATTTAGATGATATTGACTCTGTTATCGAAACCTATAATTTAATGTCTTTAAGGTATTTTACACATGCCTCCCCTACTTTGTTCAATGCAGGTACTCCAAAATCTCAAATGTCTTCCTGTTTTTTAGTTGCTATGAAGGAGGATTCTATTGAAGGTATATTTGACACTTTAAAGGAATGTGCTATGATATCTAAAACTGCAGGTGGTATCGGTGTACATATCCACGACATTCGTTCCACAGGTTCCTATATTGCTGGTACAAATGGTAACTCCAATGGTATCATCCCAATGCTTCGTGTCTTCAATAATACGTCGCGTTATGTTGATCAAGGTGGTAATAAAAGACCAGGTGCCTTTGCAATCTATTTAGAGCCTTGGCATGCGGATATTTTTGATTTCATTGATATTAGAAAGAACCATGGTAAAGAAGAAATTAGAGCAAGAGATTTGTTTCCTGCTTTATGGATTCCTGATCTATTTATGAAACGTGTAGAAGCTAATGGTAATTGGACACTGTTCTCACCAAATGATGCTCCAGGACTATCTGATGTCTATGGTGAAGAATTCGAAGCTTTATATGAACGTTACGAAAAGGAAGGTCGTGGTACTACCATCAAAGCACATAAATTATGGTACTCTATCTTAGAAGCTCAAACAGAAACAGGTACACCATTCATGATTTATAAGGATTCATGCAACTCCAAATCTAACCAAAAAAATCTAGGTACTATTAAATCTTCCAATTTATGTTGTGAAATTGTCGAATACTCTTCCCCAGATGAAACAGCAGTCTGTAACTTAGCTTCCGTCTGTTTGCCTGCCTTTATTGAATTCTCAGAAGATGGTAAGACTTCCACTTATAATTTTGATAAATTACATGAAATTACTAAAGTGGTAACCGTCAATTTGAATAGAGTCATTGATAATAACTACTATCCTGTACCAGAGGCTAGAAATTCCAACGAAAGGCACAGACCAATTGCTTTAGGTGTTCAAGGTCTAGCAGATGTTTATATGCTGCTCCGTTTGCCATTCGAATCTGAAGGAGCTCGGACCTTGAATAAACAAATCTTTGAAACAATATACCACGCGTCTTTAGAAGCTTCCTGTGAGTTAGCTCAAAAAGAAGGTACTTATCAATCTTGGGAAGGCTGTCCAGCTTCTAAAGGTATCTTACAAATGGATATGTGGAACGCAGAACCATTTGGTTTATGGGACTGGGGCTCATTAAGAAAACAAATAATGGAACATGGGTTAAGAAATTCATTAACCATGGCTCCTATGCCAACTGCATCTACTTCTCAAATCATGGGTTTTAATGAATGTTTTGAACCGGTCACTTCTAACATGTATCAACGTCGTGTTCTTTCTGGTGAATTCCAAGTGGTTAATCCTTACTTATTACGTGATTTAGTTGATTTGGGTATATGGGATGAATCTATGAAACAACATTTAATTACTGCTAATGGTTCTATCCAAGGTTTAAATGTACCACAAGAACTAAAAGATTTGTATAAAACTGTTTGGGAAATTTCTCAGAAAACAATCATTGATATGGCTGCAGATCGTTCAATTTATATTGACCAATCTCATTCCTTGAATCTATTCTTACGTGCACCAACAATGGGTAAGATTACAAGTATGCACTTCTATGGTTGGAAAAAGGGTTTGAAGACAGGTATGTACTATTTGAGAACACAAGCCGCATCAGCTGCAATCCAATTCACTATTGATCAAAAAGTAGCTGCACAAGCAATGAACAAAGTCGCCGATATTTCCAACTTGAATCGTCCTGTATATGTCCCACAAGGTACAAGCTACACAGAGAGCTTAAAAAATACAGCTACACTACAGGAACCAGTACTTGAAAAGGATTTAGCTAATTTAAAGTTAGAGGAACAACATTTACAAACACCAAATGAAATGTCTACTCAAAAATTAGGAAATCAAATAACACCTATAGCTATTGCTGAGCCCGTTCAAGTCTAGAATATTTGAATGTGATATTTTGCTCCGTTATGTAGAATTTATATACGTATATAATTTTGTAAATTGAAAAGTGTTAATCTAATAATTATCTATCATTACTCATACCTCTTTCATTCAAAATTTTCATTCTCAGTGCAATGTGAGGATGTCTGGACTTAATATCATCATTTTGTTTTACTTTTTTTCACGTTTAAATAGGAAAGCTTCTTTCAAGAATTATCAACAAAAAAGAACTTAAAGAAGAAGACGATCGAAAAAACATAGAAATACTTCGCAATAATTTCAATAAATTGTTAATGATAAACATAATAAATACTCATGAACTAAAATAAATTTTTATTGTATTTATGTTTTGAGACGTCAGAACTTGATATGGATGAGGGGGGGAATGATTCTTTAAATAGACCAAACATTATGCCTTCAAACAGTGATATCGAATTAAATGATTTGGAAAATGTTCATGAGCCTTTAAATGACATACAACAGTCTGTATATTCTGACCAGGCTATACCAACAAATAGAGATCAGGATTGGTTATTATTAGAACAGTCCAGCATTTTAAAAAGATTTGTGTACAAATTATGGTATGGACCAAGAGAACCGAGTGATAATCCACCAACTTTTCCTTCCAAGTTTACCCTATTGAAGAAGATTGATGAATTTCCAGAGAAAATATTCAGAAAGAGGTTTCCTAAAATGAGCACACAAATAGTAATACTAATCTTCTATTGCATTATATGGTTCAGTATTATCTACACTATATTACACGCCTATCTCTTTCGTAAACCATTTTTTAACCTTAATAATGGTAGTACTAAAATACCTATATATACTTATGACTGTAATTCATATTTAAATTGGAAAGGTAAAAATAATGCATGTGGATTAAATGCAAGAGATTGTTTGCCTTTTGAGGATAAATACTACTATATTAGATGTCCTGCATTATGTGATCGTGGCGGATGGACTTATTCAGCTATTAATGTAGGTGATCAACGGATAAAATATCAAGGTTATGAGATTGGAGGTGGAAGAAATAATAATCCTGATGACAACGAAATGACCTTGTCAAAACCATATAGGGGTGACTCATTTATTTGTGGATCAGCTGTCCACGCAGATATTATTTCACCTATCTATGGTGGATGTGCAAAGGTGAATATGCGAGGTTTTCAAACTAGCTTCCCTTCTGAAGAGGGAAAACATAATACACATTTTTCGGTTAAGTTTGATTCATTTTTTCCTAGCTCCTATGTTTTTGTCGACTTTCTTAATGGTATATCATCAGGTTGTGTGGATCCAAGATTTTTGGTCATTACACTCAATATATTATTTGGTTTGCCTGTATTTTATCTGTACAAAAGTATTATTGGGTATTGGATTGTTACTATAGTTGGATATTGGACTTTGGTTTTATCATTCGACCCCCCAATAATGGCAGATCCTCATTTTCCAGAGACTGGATATGAATTATTAAGCATTGGATTTCAAAGGTTATTACCCTTATGTTTTGTACTCTATGTTGAATGGAAATGTTCTGTCAAGAGAACTTTAGAAATTGGTTCCCCCTTGTGTAAAATTTTACTTTGGTACCCTTTCTTATGGTTAGGTGTTATGAATAATGTAACTTTTGATAGACTACCTGTAGACAGACTAACTCCAAAAGATTTAAGAGAGCAGCCTGGTGCAGCTACAGCAGTTGGAACAATAGCTGGGGTAATATTTACATGTGCTATTATTCAAGCATATTCCTTATGGAAATCCGGGAGATTCAGAAAGTTTTTCAAGATATATATTACATTTATCTGCTCTTTGATACTTTTATCATTAATTCCTGGTCTTAACCTAAGATTACATCATTATATCCTTGGTATTATGTTAGTTCCAGGCTGTGCTACTAGGGGTGGGTCTGCATATATGTTTCAAGGTATCTTAATTGGGCTGATTTTATCTGGAGTTTCAAAATGGGATTTTGCAAGCATTGTTGAGACTGATTTTGCATTATTAAGAGGTGAGGCTGGCGCTTCATTACTACCTCCAACGTTGTTATTCAATGTAAGTATGCCACATTCATTGTCATGGAAGATTGATGCAAATGTAACCGAGAGCGAGACACAGATATCTAATAAATACTTTGATGGATATTCTTTATTATTAAATGATTTTGAAGTGTATGTGGGTTCGAATACAACAATCGATATTGATTTATTATTTCAAAATAATTTAGAATTGTCTGAAATGGTTCAAAAAGCATTGGAAAATAGTGTAAATAATACAATACCTTTATATTTTAGAGTGGCTAGAGCGAGAATCGATTCTTCTGTAGATAATCATGGTGATTATACAAATGCTGGTGTATTACAATGGCCAGAAGGACTGTGGACACCACCTCTTCCTGGAGTATCATGAATATTTATTACTATAATATTTATATCAGGTACTGTGACTTTTTGTAAAAGTCACGGTAATAGATCTATTATGGAATATTATTTGTTTTATAGAGTCTAATTAATAAAAGATACACCAATTTCTATACTGTCATATAACAAGTTCACGTTTATAGATCGTTCTTTGTCACTCAGTGAATTATGAACATCCAGTTGATCATGTTTAAGGGTGAGATGTTATTTAAAGATGTTTGGAATTATAGATTAATAAAATCGAAAAAAAAAAGTTTTCTAGTAAGGATAAGAGATAGAAAATTGAATTTTGACTATTACGACTCTTAAAGAGATCACTAACGATTATTATACAAAAAGATATTCATAATTGTGAACAGGTGGTGATATTTATGATGATAAAATAAACTTTTCAAAGTGAGAATATAATACTTCAGATCACGCTAGAATTATTGTATATTAGGTCTTAAAAGAATTTTTCAAGATTTAGTTAGTAACAGAAGTATTATTTTAGATTTGTTTTGCGAAGTAATAAGTTACTTGCAAGAATTAAAAAGATTTTTAAGTTTAAAAGAAATCTTCACTTATAAGGTTGTGTCCTGATAGAGAAATTTTAAGCCTGACAGAAAGATTCTTTTAAAAAATATACATAGGAGCACAAACTGTGACAGTTTCTTTTTAATTCAACAATTAGAGAAAAGAGATAAAACTAAGTTAACGGCTGCTTACAATATCTAAGAGAGTTTAAATATTGGAAGTTGAAACTGGAAAATTGTACCATTAATGATGTTGATCGTCTCCGTATATTTATTTCTTTGTTTATTTGTTTTTTCTTAAGGTATTAGTGACAGATATTTGCTAGATATCATCGTAGATGATTTTACAAACCCTTTACTCGCCGACAATAGCTTAGGTTTTTCTATTTATAAAATATATGGATGTATCATTTCTTTACAGTGTATTCCTTTACATAAAGTACGGTTTATATATTATACAAATAAGCATAACAACCAAAAAATAGTTCATTACATTTCATGTCCAAGAATATTATATGTTTTATATAGCAGAATTATTCCTGTAGATCAAAGTGACACTACATAAATCATGCATGGGAAAAAATAATGGACGCGACCGGAATCGAACCGATGACCTCTTCCTTGCAAGGGAAGCGCGCTACCAACTGCGCCACGTGCCCAAAATTTGCTATCAAGTGTTGTGGAATAGAATAGTTATAACCATCAAGATTACATAAGATCCTGAATGAATCTAGAACCAATTAGTGTATTAATAAGCCTTACATGTGCTACAACATTAGATGCTGCATAATAAAAAGATTGGATTACATAAGATCTTGGCAAATCTAGAATTTACCTATTGTTTTATTAAGTCCCACGTGTATTACTAATCACCATGATTAGAGAATTGTGATGCAGTTCTAATCCAGTAGTGCACCTAAATTAATATAATAAATTTTAGGGTTTGAATCAGTCAAGTCATTAATGTAGTAATCTGAATAATCGATCGAGCTCCAGAAAACATATAAAAGGACAACGTTTTCAGGAGATAAAAGATCATCTTCCATAACCGTTTCTTGTAAATAATTTATATATTATATATGAACAAAAGGAGAATAACAAGCAAGTAACAAGTCAAGGAACTTCGAATAAGTACATTAGCTCGATATAAGTCGCTTAATATATAAGACCGTTTAGTAATTATACTATCGACTATAGTTGATTACTGTCTCGATTATTTGAATTACTATTAATATTATTTGCGCTTCCCTGGAATACACAAAGGACTTCACCACACCATACTACAACATCAAGTGTTGTGGAATAGGATAGTTATAACAATCAAGATTACATAAGATCCTGAATG
The DNA here is from genome assembly GCF_036370985.1 of Arxiozyma heterogenica. NCBI lineage: Eukaryota > Fungi > Ascomycota > Saccharomycetes > Saccharomycetales > Saccharomycetaceae > Arxiozyma > Arxiozyma heterogenica. The sequence goes on along the minus strand of NW_027042670.1, from coordinate 201,612 downwards.
AATCTAGAACTAATTATTGTCTTAATAAGCCGTACACGTGCTACAACATTAGATGCTGCATAATAAAGAGATTGGATTACATAAGATTTTGGCAAATCTAGAATTTACCTATTGTTTTAATAAGTCCCACGTGTATTACTAATCACCATGATTAGAGAATTGGGGTGCAGTTCTAATCCACTAGTGCACCTAAATTAATGTAATAAATTTTAGGATGAATCAGTCAAGTCATTAATGTACTAATCTGAATAATCGATCGAGCTCCAGAAAACATATAAAAGGACAACGTTTTCTGGAGATAAAAGATCATCTTCCATAACCGTTTCTTGTAAATAATTTATATATTATATATGAACAAAAAGAGAACAACAAGCAAGTAACAAGTTAAGTAACTTTGAATAAATATATTGGCTCGATATAAGCCGCTCAATATATAAGACCGTTTTAGTAATTATATTATCGACTATAGTTGATTACTGCCTCGATTATTTGAATAACTGTTAATATTGTTTGCGCTTCCCTGGAATACACAAAAGAATCTGACCATTTCATATTACAATATTATGATTAGGTGAATAAGACAGAATTGACTGGTCAATTTGTATTAAATGTTATAGATTTATTTTTGAGGAATTGCTCAGTATAATTGACATAAAATGCCAATTAATTTGCTGAAATGAGATCTGAGATATAATTAATAATCTAACGTCCTCGTACTAAATAACTGGAAATTTTTATGACAGTATATAAAGGAAGAGTTAATATAAAATGAGTTATAATGTATATTAAGTATGTAGAACAAAACAGGGTAAGCAATACAATAACAATTTATAGTGCCACTAGTATCCTACTATAAATAGCTGAGAACTTATGATATCACCAATATCCTATTATAAGTTATATTATCTTATTAGATTAATTTAAAACGAACGCTGATGGAATTTTTAATACCGAAGCCTTGCGTCAAAACAATCATTTCTAACAGTTTGTAAAATTAACCAAAACAAAATCTGTAGTTAAAGCTAAGGCTTGAATCATCACATACTAAACAACGTTTGAAAACGGCATGGGTCCAATTTGTGACACCTTCTGAATTCTTGTTTTTAAAGGTGTGGGTGTTTTCTGTTTACTTTTTCTAGATAGAAAAAGATTTTTTTTTTGAAAAAAACAAAAAAAATCCCAATTTAAAGAAATATATAAATAGAATATGAAAATGAGAAATAAGAAAAGAAAAGGCCTTATTTTATAAACCGTATGTCTACAGCTCACTTAACAGCTAAATCTTTTGGTGTCCTGTTCATAAGTAGCACTAAGAACTCAGGAATCAATACCACAATTTCTTATTATCATGTCATTGAATATTTTACACCGCTCAATAGCCAAATCAACAATTGCTAATATAGTTAAAGCTACTTCTTGTAGACAGCCCCTTAACAGAGTAGGCCTGATTGCTTCTACTTTTCATCCGGTAAGAACATTTTTCACTACTCAATATAGGGACAACCAACAAAGACAAGCTGTCAACGATATTCTGAACTCTGAATACAAAATTGAAAAAGATTTAGCATCTACAGAACAATCCCCAGACATGTTCAGGCCTTATTTAGAAAAATCTAATTTCTTTATTGTTGAAACGCCTGGCAAGAACGAAGCTAAACTTGTTAAGAAGACTGATTCAGGTGAAACCGTCCACGTCTTTTTCGATGTGGCTCAAGTGGTAAACCTTCCATTTGATGACCTAGTTACAGAAGAAAATATTGCTGCTGCTGAAGATAATAATGATGAAACATTTGATTCATTAGACGACAATTTTGCTAATGTTACTGTTGTCGTAAGCCATGAAGGCAATGGATCCGCAGTATCCTTTGATTTGTTGATGAATTTACAAGATCGTTCTTTCTACATTGACAGTGTTACTCCATTTAAATCTGCTGCTGACATTTTACATGACACTGCTGAATCACAATTTAATAATGATTTGAAGTATCGTGGCCCACCATTTTCGAATCTTGATGAAGGATTGCAAGAATCTTTAGAACTATACTTAGAAAGTAGAGGTGTCAATGAAGAATTATCAGAATTCATTTGTACTTATTCTGAATTCAAGGAGAACAATGAATATATCTCCTGGTTAGAAGACATGAAAGGTTTCTTTAAAAATAAGTAAATGAGTTGACCAAAACAAAGGTGAGGGAAATATGTACATAGATAAATATATATGATTAATATAACTACATTCTTATAAGTACTTGTATATACACTGATAATAATCATTAAGTATTCCTTTTTATTAAATCATCTTTCTTAGAGATATAATATTTTTTATGCGTAAAAGCTGATACATACAGTTATATGCCTATTTGCTCATACAAGATTTTTTTTATATTAGACTCTCTAGAAGATTATAGTTGTATTACTCTTTCAAATTGAATTATTTTTCAGTTCTCAATATTATTTCTTTTAACATACAATGCTCGCTCCTTTCATACAGAAAAATAAACATAGACATTAAATTCAAAACTGGGGAAGATACTAAAGATATAAAGCTATTGCCACAAACATACAAACATTTGTAACACTAAATGGTTGTACTAATATAATATCAGACCAGACACATTGCTTTATTTATGGATTCATTAGACATTCAAAAAGTTTTATTACTTAAGAGAGTTATCTATATAGTAGAAAATAATATTGGTAATTTTGAAGAAAGATCTCACTGGATTCAAAAAATCGTAAAGGAAACCCCGGAGTTGATTGTCTTATTACCATCTCTTAAAGAGAAAATCGAAAGATTCTGTGAAAACTACAATATATCAACAAATACTCTAAACGAACAATGCCCTATTAATATTCAATATAAAAAGATTAAGATTGATAAATTAATCGTTGAACATATTCTTCAAGATGATTATTCGAATATAATTCTGAAATATAATATCATTCCAGTTGAGAAAGCAAATCATCGTCACCAACCCCATTATTTCTATCATTGGTTAGAAAACGTTCTGATTATAACTATTTTAAGTCATGATTTTAGAAACATTCCTGAATTAGAGTATAAAATTGAATCTAATTATGAAATTACTACCCATCTTGACTCTGATAATGAAAATTCTTACGATTCACAACCCGAGTTATTTAATGCAGTACAAAGAATGAGACTATATCTTTGCTGTTCATTATTTCTTCAAGAGAAATATCTGGATGTTATTCAAAAGATATTTTATTTTAATGACAAGGATAGCGGATTTTTACATATATCTCAATGGAATTTACAAAATAATTTCATTTTTGAAGATGAATTTTATACCATAGTATTGATTTCTGCATTATTAACAATTCCAATAAATAAATATAAAAATTTCATACAACTGGCAAATATACAATTATTGTTCCATAATTTCCCACTAGCAAACATGGTATTTGATCTTTTAGTGAACATTAATTTTAAAAAATTCTTTAATGTTTGGTTTCAAAAAGTATACCCAATCGTCCAAAAACATTTTATCATTGGACCTAAATTAGATGAGATAGAACAAAAAATAAGAACAAAGATATACGTGTTTTACCTTAGTGTATCGGATAAAATTAAAATTAGTCAATTATCTGAGTCATTGGGCATAGCATACAATATAGTTTTAAATGATTTAACAAAATTATTTAATGAAAGGCAATCAAATTTTTTTATAGAAGGTGACATAGTTTTTTACAAAAAGAGATCGATTATAAACGATATTTCAAGTATCTTAAAAACAAATGAAAATAGGATATCAAAATTAGTAGACAAAAAAAGAGAAGATAATCATCAACTTATAGAATTTCTTCATAATTCAACTTCAACTAATAGTCAAAACTGTACAGACTAAGACATCCAAAATTTATGAAAATGATATCAGCAATAAAATATCTAAATGATTAAAGGATAAAGACTCCTTGATTATAAATAAGTCAATTATGAATATATAAAAGAATAAAAAAAATATATATACCTCATAATCACAGTAACATTTTTAATAAAACCATATCACAGCAATAAAATCAATCAACAGCAAAATTTAAACTAACATATGCAATGTATTAAAAACCTCTTTTTTCAGAATATAAAATCTACCAAGAACTTTTAACTGTTCCTTTCGATATACTAATCTTTCTGATTTTTCTTTTATTTGTATTACTCTCTTCTTCAAAGTTATCAAAATTGTTCGTGGTATACGTCTCAGGGAGTAATGAATTCTCTTCAGTATTTAAGTACTGTATCAGATCCAGTTGGTTCCTTTTTCTACCACTTCGAATCGGATCTTGTGTCTCTGTATCCTGGATGGCTAAAGAATTTAGATTAATAGTATCTATTGAAGCCATTTTACACTCTTTGTTCTTTATACCTTCCTGACTATTATACAGGTGACGATTAACGTTCTTTTCCAACCTTTCAAAATCTTTCAACCAATAGTCAATATCTTCTCCAGATTTGGGCAATATCTTTAAATAACTAGAGTTAGCACTTCTATTCCCTAGACGAAAACACAAGGTATACTTTTCATTCATGATAAATGGTTGTTGGTCACCAGAAAAAATACCCAACACATCAATTAGGATATCAAATATAATATTATATTTCGAAACTGTCCTATTTTCTGGAGCTGCCTGTAAAGTATAATCATAAAACAAACAATTAAGGGAAAAAATAAAATCATTAATATTTTCTTCCTTCATACATTCTTCCTTACTAAATACTCTTTCCATATATTCAGATATTGATTGGGGAGGATTTCCCCAAAGTTTATTAATAACTCTATATGTTTTTCTCAACACCATAAGCCCATGAAATTGTTTTGAAGTGGTTTCCAATTTCCCTCCATTAGTATCTTTATAGAGGCATGTGAAACACTCAATTCGACTATTTTTAGTATTTCCATAACATTGCTTATGTACTAAACGACCACATTTAATACAACAAAGTTCTCCTACAGTATTTTTTCCTATGCCGGTGTTACATTCACATTTTAATAATTCTTTGCTATCATTATTATTAACAATTATTTTTTTCTCAGGTGCTATTTGAGTGGCTAAAATACTTGGTTGTGAAGAATTTAAAAAATTACCTAAATTGTTTGCTACTTGACTTACTTGTGTTTTGATATTTTCATTTGGATTATTAATTAACCTTTGTTGACTATTTAAAAAATCTTCCTTTGCTTTTTCTTTCTCTGGTGTATAAGAATCAATAATTCGTTGTAATGGATCAATTTCTTGAAGGTCTTCTAAAAGCTCATTGTCAGACATATCATAATTCTTATTCACATTCTGGCAAGAAGATAAAATTGATAAATTGCAACCGTGATAACCTGTATTTATTTGACCCACATTAAATGAATCCAGATCCAGGCTTTTTGGAATTTTAATGGTAGCTCGTGGTTGGAACGTAGCATCTTTAAATAGCGTCGGTTGATAATCCTGCTCTACATTTTCATTAAATAAAAGTCTCATATTCAAATATTTTTCATCAGGTAAAGGCTCCAAGGACTGTGTAATTATAATGAACCTTCTCATTAACTGTTGAACCATCTTGCGAGAATCTTTAAGGGCTATTATTTCATTTGGCGAAGTGGCAACCCCATTTTGAGTCGAATCTTGACTATTAATAGACATCGAAACATTATTTCCACTGTAGTCAAATGTGAAAAGATAATTTTCATACAGATCAGTGGGATTAGCTTCTTCAACAAAAATACCTAAAGAGAGGGCTCTTAAATATTTTAATTTAATTGACTGGAAAACACCTTTTTCAAGCCAATCTAATAATAAATCAATTTCTTGAGATTTTCCTCTAATCAAAGTTTTAATCTTGATTGAATTTGCTTGTTTATTTTTATCGAAATCTTTGGAGTGCTTTTCAGGAATAAACCTTTGATCCAGAAAATACTCATCTGGAAACAAACCACGTAAAAAAGCTAAACATCCAAATGACATTGTTAACATAGTTTGAATCAATTTTTGAGACTGTTCAGACGAGATAGCCACTGCTGGTTCTAAAAATGTTTTTGTTTTCTGTTTTGACAAAAATAATTGGTTCGTAGACATGTTTACAAGATTAATATTTTGACTTTGTAACTATTTAGTTTCATCTATGTTCTAAATTTACTGTCATATACTTTTTTACATACTACTCTTTTATCAAAGATTGTAGTGGGATGAAGTTAGCCGCCAAACAAAAGAATTATGGATAAAATACAACGTCTGCAAGTTATTGCGATACACCCATACACCTTTTTCTATAATCTAAGGAAAAACTCACAGAAAAATCTTAGAATAAAAACACAAAAAAAATATAAAAAGTACTTTAAAACGAGGAATAAATGCCTTGAGAGTTCCTGAAGATACAGTAAACAGCGGAGAAACTAACTCTACCTCTTTTTAACTAACCAAATTATTGAACAATAATAATGCTACATGTATGAACTGAAAACTAGCAGAAGACAACCATAAAGTTTAAAAAAAAAAGAGAGAAACATCCCAATTTCCACTTTTTCCACAATGTAGCTAAAGAATAATAAGAAACAAGGGAAGTACTAATACATTAGGATAAATTGTTATGAGTTACCTTATTATAGAAAAATTGATCTAAAAACAACTATACTACAAATAAGAACTAAATTTACATATTGAACTCGAAAAATACGTAGTCAATGTATTTTCCAGAAGCTTTTTTTATATTATCAACTAGTATCTTGAATTAATGAATAAAAAACAACCAAATAGCTTTTCTTCTATTATCTCAACCTTCAAACACCAAAATTACTTAAGATATGTTTCTGTTGTACATACGCTATACTGATGACTATTGTGTTTTACAATGCCTATAAATATTGATCAAATTTATTTTAAAAGCACCAGAAATAGCTGTATCATCTTTTTTTGAAAATTTGGGTAAGGCCAGTAGACTCTTCTATAAAGATTTGTAAAATAGGACAATCAAAAGTAGTACTAGCGAAAAGTTTATTTCTGTCAGAGACGATTTCATAAGAGATATAATAATTACAGAAAACCTTATTCAAAATTAATTTAAAATCAATAGTAGCAATGAATTGCTTAACAGTTGGAATCCAATACAACCATTTAATTAATCTGTCAATAACCACTAAAATACATTCCAATCTATCTAAGAGTTTCATGCTTGTCACAGAGTCAATATTATTAATGACTATACTTATATTGAAACGATGAGAGAAGCATTTGTATTCGGACCAAGTTGCTGTACATGGATAGCAGTTTGGTAATTGATATAGACTTGAACATGGTTCCTAATTGTAATGACCATATTTAGTTAGTAGAAATCTCTCAACAAAATTTAGAATATTTTATTAGAACCTAGGTGACTTGCTAGATTAGAGTTATGGTAAGAATAGAGATGCAACATTTTAATGGAACCTAACAGAATAACTGACTTACGCCAACTAGATAGGTTATGCTTAATAATAAATTAGATCCTTGCAGCACATACGATATTTGGTAATAATTCTGTAGTTTCTGATCCGAGCTTTCTAGTTAACTAATCAATTAAATGTTAGCAAGAAATAGAGATCATCAAGATATTCTATGCCTAATTTTCCCCAGTATTATCCAATGAAGATAATATAACTACTATTGTGAACCGTTTTATTGTATTAGTATTAATATTGTTCAGATGAGAAAAAGCATCTGTTTGATTCTTTTACTCCTGAAATGTATTGAATCATAAAATTGAATTCAAGAGTATCATCCCGCCATCTCATTAGATATTACTAAATGCCATTTTCTTTGATTATAAACTTAAGACACTCATGGTCGGTTTTTAATAAAGCCTTTTGACTTGGTAAATAATGTCTCCGTTGGTGTGGAACATGAACAACTACAAAAATATCCTTTTTCTCTAATGGACTTATTCACCTCGTAGCCATATAAAGTTCTGCTTATATATGCAAGCACTACTATAGCCATCTTAGAAAGATCAAATAGCTTCAAATTAGGAGCCTTTAACAACTTTTTTACCAGCAAGCCAAAAGCTTCTTGCTGTATTGTTGTCTATTTCTTACTCTCTTAGTTTAAAAAAAAACCCTTAATGGACAAAAAAAACTCTTAATAAATTAACCCTTTTCTAAATGACATAACATACCTTGCTTAATAGTAATGCAACCAAAAAATAAGATTTTATTCAGGAAAAATTCACATTTAGTCTTTTTTTTTTTTGCAGATAGATAGCCTTGAGTTAAGGTTATTGAAGGTTTTTTAGAGTATTGTATGTGGTCCTCTTCATTTTTGAAACAGATTAATGTATCGTCTAAAAATACTACACAAAACCTACCTAGATAAGTCCTCAAAACGCAACTTGTCTACCTTTGGAATATAAAAGAACATTATTTTAATGAAAAACACAATGTTCTTTTTTTAGTATTTTAAAGTTATGATAACAACAGTTTTAGATTTATCATTTTCACGGCTAGGAACTTCTTGGCAGCCATTTTTTAAATCCAACCTGCTAAATATTGTAGCATCTATTGATTGATCGAATAGATTTTCAATATCCAGAATAAAATATTTAGTTTTAATAGTTATATTAGTTAATTGCTTACAGTTAATACATAGCTTACAGAATAAATTAAGAAAACATATGACTTAACTTTGTTGTCTTAAAATCTTTCTTTATATTAAGTCTTTAGTTCTTCCTTTTCTAGTTCGATGGTACAATATAATCTTTTATAAACAAGAACGTGATTCAAACCTAACCTTATTTTTATAAAAATAGATATATATATATATTTAGTAAACACCTCTATTTGGATAATATAGCGATATCAATATGCCTTTAGAATATTGACCAGCTATTGAAAGATTAACAGCATTCAATCATATTGGAATACAGAAAACCTCAAGTTTGAAAAATAGAGGAACCATCTTGTCTTTTATGAATATTGATATGTAAAATAGATAATCTAATCAGTTTTCTTTTAGATTTTGTTAGTATCAATAAACTTGATTAGCTGAACCACAGTAAAACTTTAACCAGATATATGAGAGTATGAAAAAATTTTAAAGTAGAGGCCGAGAAAGATAATTGAAAACATTACATAATTTATTATTTCATCATTTTAATCAATGTCTCTAAGCTCATTGCTGACTTCATAAAGTATTAATCTTTGGATGGTGCAGAATCTTGACTTGTCCCCAATCAGTTCCTAAAAGAATTACAGTAGAAGGTAAAAATGAGTGCAATCTCATGAGTGGTTTATCCCCCTCCCCCCATTTTTTTGAAAATATCGTTAAAGGAACATTTTTATAGGAACAGTTTCAATGTCAGAATAAGGTTTTACAACATATTTATTGAATCTTGAATGCATGCCTAATTAATACAAGATTGTTATATTATTCATTATTAAGATTCCAATACTTCTTCTGGCACTTTATCGTTAGTAGAATCACTATAGTTTTAGTAAGGATGAAGGATATTCGTAGCTTTTCAACCCTTTGTGCTTGTGGGTCAAAGATTATTTACGTGATTACATGTTATTTAATTTTTATTGGTGCTGTTATTATACATAGACCAAATTGTTTAGTTCAAAAAAAAAAAAAAAAAGAATAGATTTTGATAACAATAGGTTCAATTACAATCGGTTGTTAATAAATACCTTTAAAAGGAGTCTGTCAAAATGAAAATATAATAGAGGTTGTACATGACTCGTCTATTTTTTTTACCAGATATAATAGACACTCAAACTAAATGTATTGTTAAACCTTGACACACTTAGAAGCTGCGTATTGTTTTGCCATATACCTCAGTTTATCTCAACAGTGATGCAAAAATTGCAATTGCTAATAATAAAATGTACACAAAAAAAACAATCGAATACTAAAGACCCATACATTACTATATAAATAAAACAATAATGTAACGGTAATAAATTAGCAACAATAGACACTATTGTACTGATGTCAATTCTTTAAGGAGAGAATAAAAAAAAAGAACAAAAAAATATTTGTATGATCAGCCTCACTGTGCACATAATGAGGCTGACAGTAACTTTTCTAACACGATTGTTTGTCATTGTTCGAAAATAACAATTCTAAAGCTGTAAAATTGATACTATTGTCACACGGATACCCCTAATTGGACTTTTTTTTTTGATATATTAAATCATCTGATTATCCAAATTCCACAGTATCGGAGAATATGCCATTTATTTATAGAATCAAAAGGATATATAAAATCTATACCACCGATATATATAAAAAAAGATATAACAACTGATAATTTCCATTTTGATTTACGATTCTGTGAAATTTGTATAGCTAATAATTGAACATATATATATATATATATATATATATATATATACGTATATTACTATTACTATTATTATTATTTGTTCAATTGCTACCCCTCCCTGAATAAAATATAGTTATTTTATATATTCAATTATACTTTGATTTTTTCTTTTTCAAATATATATATATATATATATAAATACATACAAATACAATATAGTATACCAACAAATACCAAATATTCTATCAAAAAAAGATATTTTGTATCCTTTCTACTACTTAAATATTCATTTGTGTTTGGTACATTTTTTAATTACAATCTGATTTAAATATTGTTTTTTTTTGTCTTAATAAAAAATAGATTTGACTAAGATAAATAAATGTCAGAATCCATCTCTTCTTTTGCTTCAAAAGACGTATCATCTATAATATCATTAAATAGTCATATAAACGAGAGCAACTTATCTACAAAAGTACTATTTGATTTTGATCCTTCTAAAAATGTATTATCAAGACCCCTTTCCACATGTTCAGGCAATTCAGGCTTTTCAATTACAGGTACAAAAGATAGCACTGAAAGTAAACCCACCATTAGAACAGGATTAAACCAATATTTATCGAATCTTTTAGAACCCAAGTGCCATTATTCAAAACATTCTATTGATACACCTATCTCTGGATATTCTTCTAGATGTTCATCTAAATTTGACCTAGGTAAAACCAATCATTCAAATTATATAACTGAATCATACATTGAAAATCAAATTCAACAATATCCAGATCTAATACTGAGTTCTTGTTCAACCCCAATATATCCAGACTGTCCAACTTCACCACCAATGACTTTAAAAGAAAAAATAAAGTTATTAAACATTAACAGACCATATAGTAATGGAAATTTTAAACACCCTCAAAAAAATATTAATAAAAATGACTTTTTCTATAATACCCATCATACCAATTCCAATGATTCAATAAACATACTTCAAGATGTTGATGATGTGTCTATTGATAATCTATTAGACTCTAATAATATTTCTAACAATTGTTGGGATACTATGGAAAAAAAATCTAAAATGAGTAAACTTGAACACGAACTGAATATATATCATCCTTCAGGAGAAATTGACTTACAAAGTGACACTAGCACTCTAGGTGATGACGAATCTTATCTTTCAACTTTTAGAAATTTACGTGATAAAGAAAATTTTGATATCGAAATAGATGGCGATATTACAAATAACAATAGCAATGATAGAGATAAGAATGATAATGTTCAATTATTTCAAAGTAATGAAGCAATAGAATAATTAATACCCGAATACCACACATAACTTTCCTTAATATCCTGCTTACAGGAAAATAAAATAAAAAAGAAAAAAGAAATTTGTGATACCCTTATTTCACCATATCTAAAAATTCAAATGCCACAACATTTTTTTTTATCACCCCAATGCAAATTATGTAAAAAATAGATGTGTATGTATTATTAATATTTGTATCTAACCCTCAACTTCATTCAAGTCTTTGTAAGGATAATGAATAGAGACGTTTTGTTTCACTAAGCTATAAACTTTTTTTTTTGTCTTGCATTACACAATTAACTTCTTCTTTTTTTTCTTTTTTTTTTTCTTTTTTTTTCAAGAGAATATACGCTGAAAAAAACTTTCGGCGGCTATTTTTTAATTGGTATAGAGATAATGTTATCGCAGGTGAAATATAATTGTATATAAAGAATACTCCCTTTCTTCTTCAGACCAAAAAATGTTTGGAATCATTAAACCAACTTTATATAAAAAAAAAGTACAAAAAAAAAAGAATTATTAATAAGAGCATATCAAAAACAATGGAAATCACATCCACCTTTAAAACTACACTCAATGAATTTTGTGAAGTTGCAAATTGGATGACACAAAAAGTTTATGGTTGGCGAAATTTAACTAATGAAGATCTACGTCAAATTAGAAATAAATTAGAGGCCTTACAACCGATAGCAGATAAATATGAACGTTCATTCAGGACATCTAAGGTAATGTTGGAGAACGAACTATATTTAAACTTAGAAAATGCTTCTTCTAATCTATGGAATTCAATTTCAATAACTTTAAAAACAGAACAACAAAGTTTCACTAAAGCAAAATTACCAAATGATACTACTAAGAAAAAAGATGATATACAAGAGACAGATCAATTGTATTTATTGTGTTGTTGTAAACTATTTTCGGCTAGTTTATTTGCTGTGTATGATGCATTAATAAATACTACAGAGACCTTACTTAGAATACTTAATTGCCAAGTAAACACATTAAAAACTATTGTAGATTGTTTGACACAATCCTACCTATCCCATTGTTGTCTTATCAATGGTGATGTGGATAAAGCTTTGGAAATCAAATATAATTCTTCAATAGTTAAACATGATTGGGATGAATTAATTCATATTTATCAGGACATACCACAATATACTTTAAGAAGAGTAGAAGAAAGGACAGACATTTGGGAAGAAAATCAAAAATATGAGATCAAAAGATTAAAGTTAGAATTTTTCATTGTAAACTTTCAACTTTGTTTAAAAGATGGAGACATTGAAACAGCAAAGTTATATAGTAATAAAATTAATATAAACGAAAGCTTAGATATTCTAGATGCTAAATGTTTAATTGAGTTATGCAGAATAATATTTAATTCTGTCTTAATTTACTCGAAAAATTGTCACAACACTATGAAAAAACAAGAGGTTGTTTCGCTGCTAAGATTGGCGTTACAATACTTAAATCTTCCATTAGAAAATCTATCATCTCATATAAATTATCAAAATATCAAATACTCAGTAACTTTATTTTTAACAAAATTTTTAATAGAAAACTGCAAGGAGCTTTCTGCTGCTGAAGAATGTAGTTCACTACTCAATTTATTACAGGAACATTTTGGAAAGAAAATCGAACCATATAAATTAGCCATCAAATACAACCAAACTCAACAAACTGGAAACAGTGATCAAGCTATTGAAGAAATTATAATGAGAATGATTACTACATTAAATATAACTCTTCACTGGGAACAAATATTAGAATGCATTGGGCAATTGTCAAAAAGTAATACTAAACTGGCTATTGTCTGTATGGAATACATTTTTCTTAATAAATTAAATCAAAAAGAACATTCTAAGATTTGGGAAGATTTAATTGTTGCAAGAGTATTTTTAACAATTGAAGCACAGGATTTAACAATCAAGGATATTACTCTTTCTCTAAATGAATTTTTTAAAACAGTTGAAACCAATGCTGTAGAAAAACTTTCTAGAATGAAAATATCATGCATTGTAACTATTCTCTGGAATTTGGCCAAGAAATTTGATAAAAAACAAGAATATGCAAACAGTTGCCTTATTTATGAATTAGCTATTAAAAAATTATTTTGTGATGACTTTAGTGAAATCGGAAAAATATTAAGGGCGCTTATATCATCCTATATAAATTGTGGAAATTATGAAGCAGCTCTACAACAATATGAAAGAATGGAAGAATGTGATAAGCTACATCCTCTTACACAGTTGTTGTTGGTGAAAATATACTATAAATTCGCGGAAAAAAACAAAATAACAGAATGCTTGAAAAATATCTATCTATCAAAATCTGATAATTCAATTCAAATCTTAATTTTAGCTATATCTTTCTGCAAGAAAATGGATGATATAGTTTTAACTGGTATAAATTTTCTATTTGAAAAAATAGATTTAGAAGAAGAAAATACTGACCGAAATCAAGTAAATGATTGGACTATTCCATTATTAGAATTACTACGCTACACACTACAGCTGATCATCAAATTATTTGACAATGATAATTTAAACTGGAAACAAAATGTGCCAATATTACAGAAACTTTTAACCAAAGCCAAACATTTTATTGTAGACAATTCCAAGCTTAGGAGATCTTTTGAAGAAACAACAAAAACACATTTTGAAAAAGAAATAATTTCTGTCGATGAGGTAGAATGGTTTGCTTCAGTTGCCTATAACATATCAGTAAAAGGATATAATGAAAATAAAATAGATCTAATTCAACCACTTGTACAATTAGCAGCTGAACTTAATGATTTGATCCCAATTAATCAATTTTCTTTCATAAAACGTTTTCATTTTCAATATTGGAAGTACAGAATATCACTACTAAAAGCAATTATCTTTTTAGAAGGAAATCAAAATACTGATTTTGATTTGTCAAGACTACAAGAATTAACTCTATCTTTAGAAAATGTATTAGAAGACATCAGTGCTTTTAGAAGAACTTCCGAGGTAAAAGAAAAAATCGATAAAGAAAGTATTGCAGATCTAGATAACTGTTATATTGAACTTTTAACGGTACAATTTAAATGCATACTCTCTCTGAAAAATCAACAAAAACTTCAGATATTTACTGAAAAAATACTGAAAGAAAATAATCTGCATATTAATAAGGTTTTAATCGAACTATGCCTGTCCAATCCAGATTGTCCACAGGGTATGACGAAGAAAACAGTAACTGCTATTATTAAGAGAAATCTAGTTGAAAATACTGTATCCAATAATGATCTCAGCACCTGGATTAAAATATTATTAGAAAATATTTCAAATCCAGGAGATATAACCGACGAAGGCATAATCTCAAATGTTTTAAATAAATTTCAGATTGATATACGTGATAATCCATCTTGCTTGTTACAATCAAAAGAAACTATTGAAACAATCGCAACATTAATATGGAATGTTGGTGTAAATTTGCTTATATTTGGTGATCAAGAAAACGCAATCAAATGGTGCAAATATTCTGTGTTGTTTGCCAAATTTGTTAATAATGATCTAAAAGATCAACTGAAAAGTATGTGGCATTCACTGATATCAAGTGCTAATATTCAAGACGATCCAATTAGTCAAATATAGTAAAGAGAAATAATAAACCTGCAGTAATGTGTAACAACCTGAAATTAAAAGATTCACCTGATATAATATTTTATTGTTTTGAGGATAAAAAGGGTTAAAAAGTTTACCACAATTAAAAGATATCAATATGCCCACAGTTAAAGGGTAAAATAACAACACAAAGATAGTGATCATATGGAAAAACGATACTTAGTTATTTGTAAACTTTATTATCAAAAATGTTTTTTTTTTAATAGTAATGATGAAAACTTTTACCTAAGATTATTTATACGTCTAAAGATCTGATCTAGATTATGACAATTTCTAACTGTTTTATTTTTATTTTTTTTTTGGTGTGAGAATGAATAATATACTATACCGGATACACCTTAGCGGTATTTATAGATCTTCATGACATCTTCCAGTATAGAGATGCTTATGCCAATATACTCGCAACCTGCAATAAACATAAAGGAAGAGTCAACAACATCTTTAGCTGAGTTATTTATAGATTTAATTCCAAAGAGACTTCCCTTCATGCAACAACAGTCATCTGCTGGAACCTTGGCAGAGAATGATATTAAGGTTCTTTTGTTAGAGAATACATCTCAGGAGTTAATTGAAATCTTCAATCAACAAGGTTACCAAGCTGAATGGTATAACTATTTGCTTACTGATACTAAACTGATTTCAATAATAGGAGATGTTCATATCCTAAATATTGGTCCTAAGACTCACTTATCTGCTAATATTCTGAGACATGCTAAAAATTTGATAGGAATTGGTTGTTTCAGTGTGGAAGTAAGTAATGTCGACCTTGAATATGCAACAGGTATGGGTGTAGCAGTATTTCATTCACCCTTCTTAAATTCCCGTTCTGTTGCAGAATGAGTGATTGGCAATATAATAAATCTATCAAGACAAATCAGTGATAAGTCACAAGAGCTTCATAATGGAATTTGGAAATTAGGTTATAAACATTATTGGGAGATAAGGGGAAAAATTTTAGGTATTATAGGTTATGGTCATATTAGCTCGCAAGTTTCAATATTGGCAGAAGCAATTGGTATGGGCGTGATATATTATGATATTCAGATAGTGATGCCAATAGGTGCAACTAAACAGATTTCCACCTTAAACAGTCTGTTAAGAAACTCAGATTTTGTTACATTACATGTACCTGAAAATTCTGAAACTTTCAATTTAATAGGTAAATCACACTTTGATCTCATGAAAGCGGGTTCATACATAATAAACACATCCAAAGGAAGTACGCTAGATATGGATGTCTTAATCAGAACATTAGAATCCAAGAAAATTATGGGAGCTGCTTTGGACGTGTATCCTAATAAGCCTTTAAAAGATACAGAAAACATTTCCAATAATCATTTAGAAAAATGGTTGAATAAATTATCTAATCTACCTAATGTTATATTAACTCCACATATAGGTGGATCCACAGAAGAAACAGAAAAAATCATTAATGAAAAAGTATCTAATACCTTAATTAGTTATATAAATGAGGGCAATTCCATCGGTGCAATAAATTTCCGACAGATTGAATTAAAATCAGATGCACACCATATCAAATCAACAGAAAGACCTATGGATGATAATACAAATCTAGTTCGTGTACTATACATCCACAAAAATAAGCCAGGGGTAGTAAAGACAATCAATAGCATATTGCGGAAATACAACATTGAAAAACAATGTTACGAGTCCACCAGTTCAATAGCATATCTAGTAACTGATGTTATGACAAGTAGTTATTCAAAGATAATATATATATATATATATGAACAACTGGAAGCTACGTCTAAGAAAATTCTAATTAGATAGATTACTATATTGTTAAGTTTATATTACCTTATAAGATCATATATGAATACAAACATAGACATAAACATGAACGTATTTGCTCACAAACTATTCTAGAGAAAACCTCCATATTCGATGTTTTTTCTTTCTTTTGCAATTATATATCGAAACTCATCTAATAGTAGTTAGTAATAGTAAAATCGAATTCTCTTTTCTTTTCCCCTCTATGCATCAATACACCCACACACCCACATTAACCGGGTAACCTTTTTCTGAGAGTTGGCTAAGTGGCAAAAATTGAAAAATAAGCTTGAAAAAGGAAATAACGACAAACAGAAAGAAAGAAAACGTGGAAAACGTGGAAAAAGAGAGAGGAAGAGAGAAAAAAACCACCCAGTTATGCATAGATAGAAACCCACCACGATGATGCTTGATTAAGTAGGACGACAAGAAGATATAAAAAAGTTACTACATAACCTTATCCAACAACAATATTCTCCTCTCTACTCTTGCCTGCTCTTTTTATCTCTTCTCTCTTTTTTCTTGCCACTCCCGTTAATATTTATCCCAGTCTTTGTGTCTCGCACTCATCTCTAAAATATAATAAGCACTGTATTTATTTTTTGTTTTCTTAGTAGAACAAAATATACAAAAAACAAGGGAAAGGAAAGAAAAAAGGAAAAAAAAAAAAAAAAGAAAAAAAAAAAATAAAAAAAAGAAAGAAAGTAAAGAAGTGTATACTAGAACAAACAACAAAAAAATATCATACCACATTTTTAACTTTCGATCATCTGCTGTTCGTACGCACATATGCAAATAAACACATACATAAATAAATATACATAAGACCATATATCTTCACTATTTCTTTGTATAAGGTGAAGACAACTCAATATCACGAGATAAAAAAGAAAAAAAAATAACACACATAAACCCACACAAAAATATATAGATATAAATTCCTTTTACTTTAGTTTTTTTTTTTCATATTTATCGAAGTGGTGCTTTATTTCTTATTGACAAAATAAAATAAAAGAGAAATTAGATCGGTTATTGAATCATTATTAATAAATATTTAAACAAATAAACACAAACAGGTAAAAATATATAAAAAAATAAAAAATGTCTGCAACTTCTGCTGCTCCTCTTTTGGCTCTTTTAAGAGAATCTGATGATGCTATAAGATCATATGCTTTAGAATCTATTAACGGTATTGTTGACCAAGAATGGCCCGAAGTGTCTAATGATTTACCTGACATCGAAGCCTTGTACGATGATTTATCCTTTTCAAATCGTAAAATGGCTGCTTTGGTGGCATCTAAGGTATATTATAATTTGGGTGAATATGATTCCGCAGTTAAATACGCTTTGGCTGCTGAGGATTACTTCAATATGAGTGAAAAGACTCAATACGTTGAGACTATTGTATCTAAAAGTATTGAAATGTACATTAAATTGTCTACTCAAAAATATGAATCCAAGGAAACAAAAAAAGATATTAATACTAAATTGACTTCAATCTTTGAAAAAATGTTGGACAATTGTGTGATTAACGGAGAATATAGATTGGCTCTGGGAATAGCATTAGAAGGTTTTAGATTGGATATTGTGGAAAAAATTCTAAAGGATAGATCGAAAAATGATACCGAATCTAACACCTGCAAATTGATAAACTATGTTTTGACTGCATCTTCTACCACTGTTTCAAACTCCTCATTTAGAATAAATATTTTAAAATCTTTGTTCGATATCATACTGTTAAGTAAATCTATCGATTATTTTACTCTTTTGAAAGTAGTAGTCAATTTGAATGATCCAGATTATGCAGTTCGATTATTTGAAAAATTACAAACCGATGAAAATACTAACAACAGCAATGCTTTATCCTATCAAATTGCGTTTGATATCGTGGCCTCTGCTTCTCAAGGTCTGTTAACCGAATTGGTCAATAGGCTAACTGAACAAAACTTTCCTACCCAGTTGTTAACAATCTTATCTGGTGTCCCAGCTTGTGATATGCAGACTACTTTCCTTTTAAATAATAAAAATATTGATATTGAGTTACTAAACAAGACTAAATCAGCTCTGGATGGCAAGATTTCTTTATTCCATACTGCAGTCAGTGTAGCCAACGGGTTTATGCATGCGGGTACTGCTGATAATTCTTTTATCAAAAATAATTTACCATGGTTAGGTAAAGCACAAAACTGGGCTAAGTTTACCGCCACTGCATCCTTAGGTGTCATTAATAAGGGTAATTTAATCGATGGTAAAAAAGTTATGAATCCATATCTGCCAGGTAGTCGAGCATCATCTCGTTATATTAAAGGTGGTTCCTTATACAGTCTTGGTTTAATCTATGCTGGGTATGGTTCGGATATAGTAGATTATCTAATGTCCAACATAGTGGAAAACAGTTCAAAGACATCTGATCCTGATATTGATGTTCTATTACATGGTGCTTCCTTAGGGTTAGGTTTAGCTGCATTAGGTACAAACGACAGTGAAGTTAATGAAGCTTTAAGTGAAGTCCTATATAATGACTCAGCTGTATCAGGTGAAGCTGCTGCATTAGGTATTGGTCTTACCATGTTGGGTTCTGGTGATGAAGATACTATCAATAGCATGTTCTTCTATGCTCATGAAACTAAGCATGGCAATATTACAAGAGGCTTAGCTATGGGTATAGCTCTGGTGAGTTATGGCAAGCAGGAAATGGCTGATGACATTATTAATAAAATGCTAGATAGCGAAAACACTTTGTTACGTTATGGTGGTGCTTTCACTTTAGCCATGGCCTACGTCGGTACTAGTAATAATAAGGCAATTAAAAAATTACTTCATATTGCAGTGTCAGATTCTAATGATGATGTTAGAAGAGCTGCTGTTACATCGCTAGGTTTCATATTATTGCGTGATTACGCAACTGTACCAAGAATTGTGGAATTACTGTCTAAATCTCATAACCCACATGTTCGTTGTGGTACTGCATTTGCATTGGGTACTGCATGTGCTGGTAAAGCTTTAGATACCGCTGTAGAAGTCCTAGAATCTCTAACTAAAGATCCAGTTGATTTTGTCCGTCAAGCTGCCATGATTGCATTATCTTTAATTATGATCCAACAAACAGATAAATTGAATCCAAAGGTCAATGAACTAAATGAGTTGTTTTTAAATGTAATAACAAACAAACATCAAGAAGGTTTAGCTAAATTTGGTGCCTGTATAGCACAAGGTATTATCAATGCAGGTGGTCGTAACGTTACCATACAACTGGACAATCCAGAAACAAATACACTCGATACAAAGTCTATTGTTGGGCTAGTTATGTTTTCACAATTTTGGTATTGGTTCCCATTAGCACATTTCTTATCTTTGTCTTTTACTCCTACATCTGTTATTGCTGTTAACAGTAAAGATTTGAGTATTCCCAAATTTGAATTGAATTGTTTCAGTAGACCTGATGTATTCGACTATCCAAAAATGTATGAAGAAAAGAGTAGTAAGGAAGTAGCCAAAGTAGCCACAGCAGTTCTTTCTACTACTGCCAGGGCCAAAGCTAGAGCTAAGAGAATGAAGAAAGAAAAAGGTGAAGATAATGAAGATATCCAAGAAAATGCA
The DNA here is from genome assembly GCF_036370985.1 of Arxiozyma heterogenica. Classification (NCBI taxonomy): domain Eukaryota; kingdom Fungi; phylum Ascomycota; class Saccharomycetes; order Saccharomycetales; family Saccharomycetaceae; genus Arxiozyma; species Arxiozyma heterogenica. The sequence goes on along the minus strand of NW_027042670.1, from coordinate 180,968 downwards.
GAAGACAAAACCGAAAAGGATAACGAAGAAGAAACAAAGTCTAAGGAAGGTTTTGTTAAAAACAGATATTCTGCTACTCCATATCAAATTGAAAATATGAAGCGTGTTCTTCCACAACAAGCTAGGTATATTTCATTTATTAAAGAGTCTCGTTTCACACCTGTTCGTAAAAATAAGAACATATCTGGTATAATAGTATTGCATGACACAAAACCTAATGAACCTGTTGAGGTAATCAAGACTATAAGGCAAGTCAAAGATGTTAATGCACCAGTGCCTAAACCATTCAAAATTGAAGATGACTTAGATTTTGATCGTTTATGAGATCAAAACTTTGCGCAAAAAAATCTCACGTACACTAAGAATGGAGAAGGACTTACAATATATAATAATTATGCTTCTTTCTAATGTCATATAGTGTATAATAAATAAGCAAAAAAAAAAAGACTCATAAAAAATATATGTCCTTTCAAATTAAAAAAAGTTTTTACAAACAATTTTCTTAAAGGTGTCTTACAATATTAGTAATAACATAGCTTTATTTTATTTTATATTTTTTTTGGTTTGTTTCTCTGCGTATTAATTATTTTATAATTAATTTTTGACAGTTGTTTTAACAAATTAACCCCGGCAAATATACTAAAAAATTCCTAACTAAAAATAATTTTAAAAATCAATCCAAAAGTTTTGTATACATTCAACAAGATATTAATAAAAGTGTATTATTCTTGAGTATAGTATAAGCTATATATCAAAGATTATAGCTAAATCTAGTAAACTCTTGCCAATTGTTAGAAATATTACACAAACCTATAAGAATAATTGAGAAGTTATCTAGAGACAAGTCAACATAGGCGTTATTACTTATAACTTAATTACAACCAGTGAAACAAATAACATGGAAAGGATATGTAAGAATAAATTATTTATCCCAAAGTTGAAATTATATATATTTATTTTCACAATTTATACAGAAGAAATTGAAAAATTCTACTTATAATAAATAGCTTAATAATTCCAACAAATAAATTTGACGACTAGTTAAAATAACTTTCTAGATGTCTCTTCTTATGTTTATTAACATAATTAAACCTGTGGGCTATAGAAGTGAAACTAAAAAATGAGTAAAAACATTGTATTATTTATTTTATTTATATATAAAATTTAAAGCTGGCAACCAGCAAATAAAGGATAAAATGAAAAAATTTTACACTGAACCAAAATAATGTTCAAATGATACTTCCAATAGATTCATCCTTCTATAAATTATTTCTCTCCCTTATATTTTATTTATATCACAAATAATTGTGTAAATTTACCAAGATGTTATAGGCTTTCTATTTTGTTATTATACATTTCTTTGCAAAAATCATATTATACATATTACTTATTTCTATTTTAAATAATGAGATAAAAGGAAACAAGAATAATTAAATAAATTTTTCCTTCCTTTCTCCTTTCTTTCTCTTTTTCATGTCTGTATTTATAAGAAGATCAGAATATGTAACTTTATCTAAACCTTATATTTAGCTACAATTTCATCAAATTCTGTGTTAAGTCTCTTATTATTTTTAATTAATGGATGATTTGGATCTAATTGTTCTAATTGATTTTTTAAATCATCAACCTCCTCAGAACCGGTTAATATAGCTAATGTAATCTTGTTAGCCAAAAAATGTGGTTTATATAATTCAGCAGCCTCACTTTGTTCTACTGAATAATAATCAGATTCAAGGACATTCACAATCCCCTGGGCTTCTTCAATATTAGATTGTTGTAAATGTAAATTCATTAAACCTAATTGAGTTTTCCAAGTTGGGAAAGTTTGCGACAATTCTTCAAAATAATAGAAATTAGATGATGTAGTGTCTTGATTTGTTGCAAATTTAATATAAGACTCAGCTAGATTAACTAATAATTCATCCTCACTAGTTATGGCATCCTCTTGGGAATTAATAAAATTATCCAACATGGTTTGAGCAATGCTTACCTGGCCATCAAGCAAAGCTACTTGAATTGCCAGTAATAATAGTTCAGTTACACCAGGCAACTCAGAGTTATCAATCCCATAGACACAAGCCTCTAAACTTTCATCTAATCTACCGTCAATAGCAAAAGCGGAAGCTAAGACATTTATTTCATAGGGAGTAGCTGTCTCCATTTTAATATTAGATTCTAATTCAGAAATATCTTTGGATTGCAAATATTTATAGTATAAATCAAATACGAAACCAAGTTTATTATTTGAACATACACCTAACTCATATTTTTTTAATGCCAATAATGTCTTCAATTTATAAAACAACAAAGTATCATCTTCAATGTTTTGTTTTTCAATATCTTGTAAAACATGAGAGAAATTACCCGAATAATAATCTTGTTTAATACTGAAGTAATCCATTTTAATAAACAAACAAACCAATTCTATTCAATGCTCTTTTAAAGGCAGAAAGGGGTTAAGTACTCACAAACGAACTAAATTATTCTTGCAGTATGGAGTGCAATTGAGGCAATTGACAATCGCCAAACCTAAAATATATTAATTTTAAACGTCAGATGCCTACGCCAAAATCAGCTAACCTTTAAGAACTTTGCTGCTTTCATGTTTCTTTCTTTCTTCTTACTTCACCTTATCATATTAAACATTTTTTACTTCTTCAAGAATTCAAATCAAAAAAAAAAAAAAAACAGAAAAAAAAAAACAACATTGTTGTCGTAATAGAAAAATAAAGGCACTATCAGATACATGCTACTTCAATATGAGAGCGCCGCTGAAATAGATGAAATATATAAAGCACTGGATGGAACAAGAAGGGATGAGATAAAAAGATGATATTACGTATAAATGAAAAAGCATCTATTGGCTATTATATGCAACCTTTGTATAGCCTTATTTTTGGTTCCCTTGTACTACTTTACTCAGTATTTATTTATTTATACATTTCCACCACTTGAATATACATCTAGAAGGAATAACCTGTTTCATAATTATAATTATTATTCCTTTCTACCACCTAACTCTCTCTCCAGTCTTTTTTCCATTATATGAGATAAGTAACCAGTACCAGATAGCATTTGTTTCTAATAGCTGGTTAATAATGAATCAAGTAGATTCTCCAGAGACTAAACACCCAACTCTTCCACAACATTTAGATAAACCTTGGTTTAGAGAAGCGTATATCGCAGCTAAAAAATTCCATGAAAAGGATAAAGTTCTAGATTCTCACGATAGATTAAAACTTTATAATACTTATAAAAATATTACCAGAGCACAATCCATTGCTGGGTTTCTAGGGTTTTTAACAGTATTTGGTTCCCCATTTATGTATAAATACTATACCACTCGAAGTATAAAAAATGTTAAAGTCCCCAAAAACTTTTTATTAGGGTTGTTAGCAACCTTTATCTCTTCATCCTTAGCTAGTCACATCTCTTATAACAAACAATTGCACAAACTGGATCCAGATGGTAAATTATCTAGAAAAAACATATATCCACACGATGATTTTTTAGAAGATGATCCAAACAAAATTAAATCAAGGAATGAGAGACAGTTTGAAATGCTGACTCTTTTGAAAAATGGTGGTAGTGCTCGTTGGGCTTCCTATTTTTATATTACTTATTTACATCCAGAACGTGCATTTTCTGATCCAGAAGAGAAATTAAAACAACTACAACAAAATAGTGATAAACGAATATCTGTGTCCCCATTTATGCATCAAAAGGATCCCATGGGCCTATATACTAATAAAGGTACAGGCTTTGTTAATGATCCTGAAACTTCTATAAAAGATGATATTACACATGATGAAGTTTTTCCATCTGATTCAGATGTTGATAAACTTTGGGGCACAAATGAAAAACAACAATTTAATCAAAAACATATATCTTCTTGGGATAGAATTAGAACTAAAAGTCTTTCTAATGACAATCAATTAGTCAATAATTTTGAAGATAAATCAACTTCGGATGATTTATTCGATGATTTTAATTATGAAAATGATCAGATTATTTCATATCCTCAAGAAACAGTTTCACAACGAGAATTTAATCAAATGTTAGAAAAAGAAAGAAAAGGCTAAGTTTAATTATTATATTTTATACCATCTTAATGTCACTGCTACAAATTATCTCCTTTACAATCTAATCATTTTTACTGTATTTTATTTTGCAATTAATCAATGTTTAGTATTCAATAAACTTAAGTATTTATATATTCTTCTTTTTTTTAAAAAAAAACATTTAATATTCATTGCTTCAATAAATTTGGATAATTCATAGAAGTCATTAAAACACTACATTAATCTGCGTCTATATATAAAAGGGACCTTTTAAATAATTTATATTTATACAAATGTACATTTTTTTGGTCTTAGAATTAACATAGAAAAATAATATTTCAAAAATGTATTGAAATTATAGAAACAGGTTATTTCTAATTTAACTATATAACAATCAATAAACATAAATGTAACATATACAATTACATAAAATACATACATACATACATACATATATATATATATATATGATTTTACTTACTTAAGATTCTCTCTATTATATTTTATAATTTAATTTATAATAAAACGTTGTCATTTCTCTTTTCTTCCTTTAATCTTTGTAATTGTTCAATGACGGTGTCAAGACCAACGGTAGCATTCTTACCTTGTTGTTCCATGACATCTCTGTTTCTAATATTGACAGACTTTTCACTCATTTCTTGCTCACCAACAATGAAAATGAAGTTATATTTCATCATTTGACCATTTCTAACCTTCTTTTGTAAGGTGTTACCAGTCAAATCGACATCTGCATAGAAACCAGCATCCCATAATTCGTCACGGACTTGTTGAGCATATTCTTGGTATTTAACACCAACTGGGACAACAAGTATTTGACGTGGAGATAACCAGAATGGCCATTTACCACCGAAATGTTCAGTCAAGATAGCTGTCATTCTTTCCACAGAACCCAAGATAGCACGATGAATCATGACTGGTCTTTCATATTTTTCAGTAGCACCTTCAGTGTCCTTTGCCTTAAATTCTAATTCGAATCTGTTTGGTAATTGGAAATCTAATTGAATGGTAGCACATTGGTACCATCTCTTTAAAGCATCAGAAATCATAATATCGATCTTTGGACCATAGAAGGCACCATCACCTTCATTAATTTCCCAATTACCACCCCATTTTTCTAGAGCAGATTGTAATTTAGCTTCAGCACCGTTCCAAGTTTCAATTTCACCAACAAATTTTTCTGGTCTGGTAGACAATTCCATTTTAAATTCAAAACCAAAGACTCCATAAACATATTTCAAAAATTCGAAGATATTTTCAATTTCTGTTTCAATTTGATCATAAGTACAGAAAATATGAGCATCATCCTGTTGGAATCTTCTAACACGAGTCAAACCAGATAAAGCACCAGAGAATTCGTTTCTATGCAAAACACCGAAATCAGCGACTCTCCATGGTAATTCTCTATAAGAACGTTCTCTAGATTTGAACATCAAACAATGACCTGGACAATTCATTGGTTTCAATCCGTAAGTTTCCTTCTCAACTTCAAAGGAAAACATGTTTTCCTTGTAATTAGCCCAGTGACCAGAAGTTTCCCATAATTTAGAATTAAACATATTTGGAGTGATAACTTCATCATAACCTCTTTTACGGTATTCAGATCTTAAAAGGTCAACAAGAGTGTTATAAATTCTTGTACCGTGTGGTAACCAAAATGCAGAACCTGGAGACAATTCATTGAATAGAAACAATTCCTGTTCTCTACCAACTTTTCTGTGGTCTCTAGCTTGAGCCTCAGCTAAGAATTTCAAATGGGCATCCATCAATTTCTTATCTGGGAATGAGACACCATAGACTCTTTGTAAGGAATCATTGTTAGAGTCACCAAGGAAATAACAGGAAGAATTCTTCAATAATTTGAAGGCTTTAATTCTACCAGTGTGTGGGATATGTGGACCGACACAAAGATCAATCAATTTACCACATCTGTAAACTGTGGTGGCTCCACCATCAGGAACCTTAGTTTGAATTAAATAAGTCTTATATTTAGAATATGAAAACATTTTCAACAGATCTTCCTTTGACATGACTAATCTTTCGAATTTTTGTTTTTGTTTGATAACATTTTTAGCAACAGATTCCAAAGCTGGAAAGTCGGATTGAGAAACAGTCTTTTCTTCTTCACCTTCTTCTAAAGGTTTCAAAGAGTCTCTGACGGCGAATTCATAAAAGAAACCTTCGTCAGTTGGTGGACCCAAACAGATGTGAGCACCTAAGTTACATTCACAAGCTTCACCTAAAACGTGAGCAGAAGAGTGCCAGAAGACTTTCTTACCTTCTTCAGATTCGAAATCTAAAAGTTGCAATTTAATCTCTTGATTTGGTTCACCTTCAAATGGTCTTTCTAAATCCCACAATTGGCCATCAACCTTGGCAATACATAATCTATCAGCTAAAGACTTAGAAATATCCTTAGCAATATCCATTGGAGTAGTTTCCCAAGCAGTAGCTTCTCTAATAGAACCATCTTTTAAGACAATCTTCAATGGATTGCGTGGCATAGAAGCAATTTTTTCTTCATATTCCTTTTGTAATTTTTCGAAAAATTGGATTCTTTCTCCAATAAAGGCAGGTTCTGGATCTAAATACAATTGTTGTTGTGGTTGTTTAGACTTCTTTTGACTCTTATCTTTGGCAGATGAGTTTTTAACTTGGTCAGCAACCTCAGCTGTGCTCATTTTTATTTTAAAAATCGTATGCTTCTTCAAGCTGTTAACAAAATAAAAAAGGTTTACCTTAGGGAAAACAAAAAGCAGAAAAATAAAATAATAAAGTATTATGTTCTACAGAGACTAACCCACTTTTTAAGAGATAAAAATAACGCTTTAATCCTATGGTTTCTCATCATCGTCATCATTATCTCCATCCTTTCTATTTGTTCTCGAGGACCAGCTTTGTTGACAAATTTTCAAATGTCTGGCAAAGAGATCAAAAACGAAGAAAAAAAAAAAAAGAAAATAAAAAATAAAAAAAAAAAGTAAAATATCACTATGAACGAAGCTGAGCCTGAAGCAAACGCTGTTGAAAATGACGGAAGCAATTGATGCGGTCGTATCAAACGAGAATAAAGTGATTCGTTCACACTACACAGAAATACAATGTGGTATAATATGATACATGGTAGGTAAAGATGAAAACCAGATAGACTAATTAGTTTTACTGTATTTAAAGTAACAGTACAACATGATCTTATAAAGACGAATTTCCTCCCACTCCCGCTACCAAACCGTGGAGTTTATTTCAGCAAACAACAACAAAAAAAAAAGAGCGATGCGATGCCACCAAAAAAAAGATTTTTTTTCTCAGTTGACAGAAAAAAAAAATAAAAAATAAATGAAAAACTGTGAAGTATTATTAATACAAACTTTACAAGACACACATTAAATAGCAACATTTAATTACATATTACCATTCATATTACTATCGTTTCGTGCCATAAACAGCAGATGCACGTATATACTTATATGTATCTTTATAGATAAAAATCTACAAGGTGAATGGGTTTGTTTCTTGCATCTAATTTTCTACAAACAAAAAAAAAGCGACTATATTTATCACTTTGCCTCATCGCATACATATAATATTCAATAACTATTGTTAATATTATAAAACATTATTCTTTGTTTTCTCTTTTTTTTTTTTAAAAAAAAAAATATTAATATTTTAAAGCAATTGGAATATACCACCAACATTACTACTGCTACTAATAATAATAGTAACTATATGTCATCTCTATTATCAGAAGTTGAGGTTATGGATAACACTCTTCCTTACGTAATAACGAATATTAGTGAAACTGACGAGCAAAAAAATGATAAACTCAATGAAAATAGTACCACTGAGGATGAGGATTCAAGTGATTCCAAAAGGAAAATTATCGCACCAACTATAGAAGAAGTAGACGAGGATCCAGAATCATTACGAACTTTACGTGGTCAAGGTAGATACTTCGGTGTAGTGGATGATGAAGAAGATGGAATTAAAGAAGCTGTACCCAAGTGTAGTAATTGTTCACAAAGAGGTCATTTAAAGAAAAATTGTCCCCATGTCATATGTACCTATTGTGGTGCCATGGATGATCATTATTCTAAACATTGTCCAAAGGCCATTAAATGCGCTAATTGTAATGAAAATGGTCACTATAGATCCCAATGTCCACATAAATGGAAAAGAGTCTATTGCACACTTTGTAACAGTAAAAAACATTCAAGAGAGCGATGCCCGAGCATATGGAGAGTCTATTTAATAAGGGATGAGAATAAAAAGACCGGCACTAGTTTACTAAAAAAAATTCCGTTTGATAAAATATTTTGTTACAATTGTGGTTCTCAAGGTCATTTCGGAGATGATTGTCATAATAAAAGGTCTTCTAGAGTTCCCAATGATGATGGTAGTGCGTTCTCTGGCGATAATTTACCAAGTAAATTAAAAAGATCATATTATAATTATGTTAATGGATTAAAACAAAACAGCAATAATAATAACCATTTTGATTTTAATGATTACGAAATTGATGAATCTTATTACAGTAATAATAATAACAGTAATAGTAATAATAGCAAACAAAGGAAAAGATCAAGCAGAGATAATGGACCAGTTTCTAATAAAACTAGCCGTTACAACAACAACAGTAATAATAGCTTTAATACAAATAATCATCCATTAGATTTTCCACGTTCAAACAGATATAGTCCGAATAATGTCTTGAATAACATGCAGAATAGCCGATATAATGGAAATAGTAGCAATATCAGTATGAATAATAATAATAATAGAAGCAGAAATTATAAACCGGCAAATTATAAAAATTATAACTCATTTAAACCTTTTAGAAGTGGTACGATAAGAAGATAGTATCATTAACAATATATATATAGATATATATCGCTATTAATATTATCACTTGATTCATGGCATGACCAATATTACCCATAATTCATATTACAGCTAATAAATCTTATGCTAACTAACTCCTATCGACATTTGTGATTATTTTTAATACTTTACATACTCAATTCTTTTGAGAAATAATCTGTGTTGTCTTTACATAAGACTATAAAATATAAAGAATAATTAGGAAGATATTTAAGAAACTACTTGGAAATCAACACATATGTTTATATCCATTTATCTACGTAATTTAATTTGAAACTGTATTAATAAATATTTATTTAAGTGGTCACGATTTGAAAAAAAGAAACAAAAAGAAGGAAGCAGCTTACTTATCATCGTTTTCTTTTTATATTATAATGTCAAACATCTCCAAAACTTATTTGAATTGTTAAAAACTCATTATATCTTCTCTAAACTAATATGTTATTCATTTAATATATCAGCAACAACTAACCAACTTTTTTACTCTTCAGGTATAATAATACCTTATATGTGACATGTGAAATCCTAATATCACTATAAACGAGCTTGGAATTGTTAAGTCGACGATGACATTCTTGTTTTTCTTCTTTCTCCTGCTTACAGAAACATAAGTATCTGCATATCTCTGTATGTTAGTTTATTCCTTGTCCAGAGGGTAGTTTATATATCATGTACATGACAACTAACTAAAAAGTGTCCATCTTTTTTGGTGTTCTAGAAGAAAATATCTCTCGTGATATATCCTTATCTATTATATTATATTTTATAAAAAGACTCCGCGACGGGGAATTGAACCCCGATCTGACACGCGACAAGCGTCCATTCTAACCATTAAACTATCACGGAAACTAACTACCTAACTCCCTGGTATAATAGATGAATCATCACTGCCAAGATTACATAAGATTCTTCAGAAGACTATATCCTTTTATGTGTTTCTGACTTGATCAACTATTCAATCTGATGTCTTAATGGATTAGTAATCTATGCCATAATTTATTAAGTGTAATAATTTGGGTGAACCCTACAGAATATTTAGGACCATAGATTACTGTAGAAAACAGCATAAATATTGAGATAAGTGATAGTAAATGGGCTACATAGTAATAACAATAGGTAATTCTAGATTCGACTTGAATCTTATGTAATTTCCACGGTTATGATATCTTATTCTTCAATAAAACTCCTCAAATTAGCTATCTACAAATAGCGTAACTCATTTATAAAGACATATTTTATTTTTTTCCTTTTGAACATACATGCTTATCATTGATTTTCTGTCAAGTATAATTTTTCTTATTGCTTTCAACACTTCTATTAACACTGTTTTTCTCCCTCGAATTTTACTAGAACTCTTTTTGCTAAAAAAATAAAATGTTCTCAGAATATTATTGTGAATTTATATAGGGAATTGCATACAAGAACACCAAATTAAAACTAACTTTTTTGGAAAAGATAGTGATAAAACTCTTACATTCCAACGGTTTATTTATTTAATTGTTTATTTAAATTAGCCATTATCATTCCTAATTTTAGATATATTTGATACTTGGTCGATTATTAATATTAGTTATGAATATAAAATGCTACCTCAATACAAAAATAGGCCTACACAATCCACTAGTACTAAAAGTATTAAACGACAGTTTATAAAATGATACTACAAAAGGTTTCATTAAGAATATCTTTTTACATAAAATATACAACCCGTATATTAAATGTTCTTTTTAAAAATAACAGTTATTGTTGGAATTTGGAGCCTTCTGCGTCCATGGTAATGATAGACATCATTAAGTTATAGATACTTGTTATGTTTTTGTATTAAATACCTGTACATATTTATTATATAGTGTATTCAGTATACATTCTTTTATTTACTTTAAGTTTTCTTTTAAAGTTTTTCATTTCTTTTCAAATCTTCGAAAGACATATTTGGTGACAATTAAAATGTTTTCCTGATATTATGTACATCCGTACACCACATAATATATAGAAAAACTAATTAAAAATAATTCTTATGAAAATGACAGTAATAAACTCTCATTTTCCAACAGTTATATATTATTTCCAGTCTTATTCTTTCATAATCTAATATTGAAATGGATTAAATTTTTCGTAATTAACAGAAAATGCGAATGAAAAAGCAGCCTCGTCACTATATTTAATAAATAAAAAAAAATGCTCATGAATTATTTTCTATTAATAATATTTGAAAGGAACTTATTTTGAACCTCAATTCTTATATACACCACAGTAAAATATGAGTGAACTTTAAATGCAATTTCCCAAAAAAAATATTTTGTTTTTATGAAAAAATCATTTCAGTATCAAATGATCTTATGGACAATATACAATTTCATCATTTTCTACTCACAGAAAAAACATGCTTTGCTTTTTTTCTGTTTGTCAAAAATTTCAAAGTAAAATAATAATTTTGCAAATCAATTCCCATCTTTCAATATTCAAGATACAAATACATCTTGTTATGCAAAAATAGCTATGCTAAATAGGCAAATCTCTATATTGAAGAAGACTAATATCAGCACTCTACAAAACCATGTCACCTTAACTAGTTTTTAGCAAAATTACCAAAACGAGAATCGTGAACAAACTAATACTAAATATGGCCAAAAAATATTATTACGCCGTACAGAAGGGAAGAAATCGCGGTGTCTACAGTGACTGGAACTCATGCCGTGATCAAATTTTTGGTTACAGTGGCTCAATCTATAAAAAATTCGATACATTGGTTGCAGCGCAGGAATTTGCCAATGGTTCAAGTGGTTATAGTTCAAATGGTAACTGTATTTCTGATTCTTCTGGTAATGCTGATACTTACAATTATGAGAATTCATCAAGTAAGCCAAACATTAAGTCAAGGAATACTGCGTATAAAAAAACACAAAGAGTTAACAAACCAACACATAATTCACATACCAACTACATACCCATACCGACCTCCATTATAACACCAAGTTCAAACAGTAATAAACATGGTAATAATAACAGTAAAAACTATTATGCAGTGAGAAGTTCCAACCCAAGATTACTGAGTAAAGTTTTTAACAATTGGAAGGATTGTAAAGGCTATGTTCACCACCAAAAGGGTATGACTTTTAAAAAATTTGAATCTTTAGAGGATGCAAATAGATTTATTAAAGGCGAAGTGAACCCAAATATTGATTTTAACTTGATTGGTTATAGTGAATCTGATTTTAAAAAAAAATATGCTTTGAACAAAACAAAAAAATATGATAAACAATGTAACGTATATTGTGACGGGTCATCTTTAAATAATGGTTCGTTAAACGCCCGTGCTGGTTACGCTGCATATTTTGAAAGTGAACCACAGTATAATATATCTGAAAGATTAAAATCTGGACCTCAAACTAATAACAGAGGTGAAATCGAAGCTGTATCAAGTGCCTTAGATAAAATATGGTTTAATTTAAACAACAATGAAAATAAAGTTAATTATAAGATTATAACAGATTCAGAATATGTTGCTAAATTGTTAAATGATAGGTATGGTAGTTATTCAGAAACTGAATTACAGAATTTGTGTAATGCTGATTTAATTGTACCAATGATCAAAAAGTACGTTAGGATTAAGAAATATTATGAAATTAATAAAGACTCCTTTACTAACCATGGCAATTTCTCTGTTGAATGGGTGAAGGGACATTCAGGCCATGTGGGTAACGATATGGCCGATGAATTGGCTAGAAGAGGTGCTGCCAAGGACTATTGAAAAATACAAATAATAAAGGAAGAAAACATGCGAATTTATAGTCAAATAAAATAATTATCTAATTCACTATTATCTATACAATTATTAATATGATTATATATAGATATATATATGTGTGTGTGCATGTTTATGTGTCTATAACCTTCTCCACTATCTGCATCCAATAGCATATGTTGTTAAATCACTTTTCACAATTTTAATATAGATGACATATCAGTCCTTCTATTCCATGCAATATACTATTTACAAAAAAGAAAAAAAAAACATCATCCCCCCCAATATTTATACATTACTTATTGTTATTATATTGTTATATTGTTATTATCACCACTACTCATTTTCCAAAAATGTAGATATGACTTTCATCATCATTCCAAATTCTAGTTATTAAATTGACCATACCATTATTTTCTGTCTCTAATTGGTAAAGCCCACACAAACTTAAAAATGTCGCTGTATATAAGGACCACATCGATACCTTATGTGTCTTTGAATATTTCTCCTTTGGTATTTTATTGATGATTAAACCAGCAAATCCATAGTGAAGATACCATAAGCATAAAGATGATAAAGTTATATCAAAAATTGGGTGTAAGGTAATTCCAGCATACGAGGTATAAAACGGTACAAGTGAAAGTGGAATCAAAGTGTATCTAATTATTCTTTGATAATCTTCTTGGTAAGATCCGTTAAATGCCAAATCAACAGGTGGTCTATATTTCTTATCCTTTATGGTAACATTTTCTATATTTTCATTCTGACATTTATTTATCTCAGAACGCTTAGTGTCTGTTGACGCTATATGTTTAGTGTCATTTTTAAGTTGAGACAACTGGGACTGATATCTTTTTAAAGTATACCCAAATGGAAGCAGCTTTGTTGTCGATGATTTTAGTATAATATTTTGATGTATAAGAGCCCTAGTTAGAGAAGTTCTACTAACTTCTAGGCCATTCTTTAAAATAGAATACTTGACTACTTGAAACATAATATATTTTGGTAGGTATGCAAAGGCAATTGGCTATTTTTTACTATCTTAACTACAAAAACAGCTAGAAACCCACGTGATCTGATAGACATACTTATACACTATATTAAACCTTTCTATTTATTTATTCAAGATCTAGTTTATTTTTTAGTTTTCCATTTTTGATTTTTTGTTTTTTTTTTTGCTTTTTTTTTTTTTAAAGTGCCATTTTTTGCCCATCAATAAAAAAAAACAAAATTGATGCCCAAAATTTTTGTTGTTTGAATCATTTTTCAAAATCAAGTCACTTCCGCGGAATGGGCCCCGAGAAACTTTGTGTAATACATTTATACATTGGAAAAAATAATTTATTTGACAGGATTTTCTTTAGAACAAAAAAGGATTAAGATGACATAAATAATCAGTAGTTAATGCTTAAGATTATATATATATACATATACATATATATATATATATGTGGTTTAAATAGCTTTCTTTTGAGAGAATTTGGTATTTTAGATAGCTTTGAAATACAATCTTAAAATACTACTTTTTCTGTTTGTATACAATCCTAATGCAATTAATTTTACCCTTTTCCGTGAAAGAAAACAGAGCTTGAAATCAAATAGATTCTTTCTTTCTTATTCTCTCTCCTTTTTTCTCAATGAAAGTTATTATGAAATAGAAGTATGACTTTGAGCATGCAAAGCCTTTACAAGTTAGGGTCGAAGAACCAAATATGTATTATGTAAGTAATCTTAATTGGATATCCCGAAATATGTATTCTGCAAATAACGCCAAATGTTGAGGCGAAGAACTTGGAACAACTGAAACGCTGGGCTCAAAGTTGTGAGTGTATTTGAACGAACAAACACTCATCGGATGAACATTGATGGCAAATTACTAAGAAGTTTACTTAAGGGACCCTTGATTATTAAGAAATAGTGTCAGAGGCAACTATAAGCATTAACATTCGTATTCTATCTAATATGTTTAATCAAAGGAAGAATAACACGAATAACTAGCCTTAATCTATTTAATAGTTGGAATCAACCGATTGTATAATTTGTAAGTATTTATATATAATTAATATCCATATTTTAGTATACTACTTAAGGTAATCCCTTGCATATTATTCATATGGGCTTGTTTTACATGTCTTTTCATAAATATTGATTAAAATGATAAAATATAACAAACCTGAAAAAGTTTAGTTTTTTTTTTCTTTTGCAAAACCTAGTTTCTTTATATTTGAACGACAGTATGTGTCAACTAGAACCTGTTTAAGCACAAAATATGAAAAATTACGCAGTTTTACTTTCGCAGTATGCTTAAAGAGTTACAAAATGTCATAAAGATATGAAATCTAAAATAATGTCATGTTTGAATCATTTATAATTTCAAAGGCATTATAATAATTTGCTGATGACAAATACCCTTCTTGAAGCTCCTAATGGGATAAAAAAAACTATGAATTGGGCAAGAAAAATTAACACAGCTTAAACTTGATAAATAATGCAGTTTAGGACAGTACTATACTGTTGGACATGATTTAACTATATATCCTTATATAGTTTGTTTATTCAATCATCAAGTCTATTATTCAGAAAAAAATTAAAAAAAAAGAAAATTCATAAAAAATTATTTATTTATTTTTACCTTTTTGCTTCTGTAAATCAGAAAAAACGATTTTATTTTTTTGAATATTAGAGAAGTGACGAGATGTGTCACAAAATATATTAATATTCAAGCAAAGAAAAACAACAACAAAAATATAGATTCTTTTGGACAACATGTGTTCTTACAAACGAAAGAAAAGACCTGCTAAATTTGTGAAGAGAATTATATATAAAATAGGCAAAAAAAAATACTTTTTCAATAATTGTCTGTCAGCAAGAATTAGTCTTAGATGGGCGCTTTAGATTTTTTTACAGTATATTTAATAGGTGAAGATTTTAAGTTCCCTAAATGGAATATATCCAAATGGATAACTGCACTATATCATCTGATTTTTCTTCTATGTTTAATTAAAACAACACTATTTGTAAAAGCCTCTAGTTTTGTACTCAAATCAATTCAAAATTCAAGAGTGTATATTAAAAATGTCTATCGAATGAAAAAAATTCTCAATTTTATACCAATACTAGGAAACAGTTTGACTAACTTTTTGGTCTTGTTTGAAAATACATTAAATAACGATATATTACCGTTTTTGACTAAAATGAAAATTGTGTTGCCAATTATGGTTCATGTCATATTGATAAAAATATGCTTTATTGAAAACAACAATATTGATATTTTCTTTACTGGAGAAAGCGAGGAATTGCTATTGTTTTGTGGAGAATCTTTATTAACAACACTAATTTTAAGTAATCACAGATCAATAAACGACTATTTGTTAATTGCTTATATCACACTATATAGTTCCGGCCCACTCAAGGAATCTGACACTTTCATAGAAACATTTTTCTTACTTTGGGAAAATAATCAAACAACCAATAACATTCACTTCTCATTTCTCTCATGGGGCACCGTTTTCCAAATACCAACGAGAAAATTCTTCAAGAATATATTGTTAAAAGATGAAAATATTACTATGGATTCTAAAAATATAAAACAGTTTATTCAAGCAAATGGAGAGAATGTGTTCCTTTTATTCCCAGAAGTTAATATACTCACCACAGAATTAGCCATGATTCAGAGAAAATTAAATCACGTGTATTATCCTTTTGTTAATAAATACTATAATGTATTATCACCTAGATTTAACCAATTTATCAACATATTGAAATCCTTTAAAGATGTGATTTGTCTTCCATCTTTGTCGAACAGAAATCCGAATTGGCAAGAGCAAAAAGTCAGGAATGCCAACAACAATCAATTAAAGAAAAAGAAGCAAATATTAGAATTGAGTAACTCACTTGTTTCTACACAAAAGGAAAAAAAATCAATCTTATTTAACAAATTTTTATATGATGTGACGATAGTGTATTATTCACCGATATTAGTTACAAAAGGCCATAATCATGACACTGGAAATTTAAAGACCATTAATGGAATACAGATCCAAGAGATCAATCCCTCATTTTTCAAAATTTTTCAATGTAGATTTGATATAGAAAAGAATAATACTTCCCCTGTTATCATTATCATTGATATTAAAAGACATCCAATTGCAACTTTACTATCATTGAAAGAGAAAAAATTAGAAAAATGGCTAGAAATGCAATGGATAAGAAAAGATAGTTTAATTAACAGCTTACACTCCAATATCACTGTCGAATAACTAAAAAACAAATATATATAATAAAATACATGCACACACACATATATATCTCTATCTATACAGAACTACCAATGTCTATTTTATTTAAACTAAGTAAACACAAAATTGTAACTTAATAAACAGACTCAACTGAAAAGAGGATGAAAACTATCACTTATTCATGGATTCTCTAATACATATTTCAACATTATATTCCATTTCTTCTACCTTTTGTAACGTATAAAACGATATATTGTATGTCCCTTTGCTTGTGTTTTTATTTTTGATTTATCTGTTTTTTTCTTTTTTTTTCTTTTTTCCAATAATCGCTGTATTTGTTATTATTATAATTATTATTCTCGAAAGAAAAACAGAAAATCTATAACTAACAGAAATCAAACAATCTTTGATCTATCAAACAAAGAGTAAATGATCCTTCATCCATTTTCTCAGCAAATAATTTAATTTACTCAAAAGTTCAATTTATTTTGGTTACTGGACCTTTAAAAATTTCATTAATTTCTTTATTTTTATTTTGTCACTCTCTAAGATATATCATAAAAGAGTTTAACAGATTTAGTTGAAAAAAAGAATCTCTAACGCCAGGAATAGTTTCCTCATATATTGTTTCCTTATTGGTTCAAAACTGCATATACTATTTGTAAGATAGAAACTATTTCAAACTTTCAGTTTAAACAAATAAAATATCTTTAATTTAACAATATTAATATTTTTTTTCACGACTTCCTAACCACTACATATCACTATCACTTTGTACATAACAATACAATATGATCACTCAAACCTCCATCCCAGAGGTAAAAGAAGATGCCATTGGTTATGCTTTAAATGAACGTAAACAGAAATTGTCTCAATTTTTAGATTTAGGTCCACCAGATTTAATAACTATGGTGAAATATATGAGTTCAAGCGGGGCTAATAGTAATTCTACAACTAATAACAATACTTCTTCTTCTAATGTAACAAATAATTACAATAACACAGAAATTGAAACAGTGGACCCAAATAATATGTTAAATAACCTGCATTTACACGATAAACTAAAGGGTGAATTGGGAACATTTTTTTACTCTTTAGGATGTGACACATCTGACCCCACTTCCATTGCTATATTCCTAAAACAAATTGCTGATATTATTGTAGAACAACCCCAAGTTTGGTTTGGTAAAAGGAAAAACTTTCAAGTTGCCAGAATTTCATTGTCTACTTGGAACACGTTTAGAAAATGTGATATGAATGTTATTGTACATATTCCTGGTACCGTCCAATTATTTATCTTACAAGCTAATGGGGAGCAATTACATGTGAAACCAAATTCTCCTGAAAGTGAACTAATATGGGCAGAGACATTTATCAGTGGCGTAGTAAGATCAATGATGTTAATGAAAGATAATTATGAGGATGGTGAGTTACAGAATCTCGTGGAAACTCTAATTGTTAATCCTATGACTTCTGGTGAAATCTATTCAGTGGTAGATTTATTTATTGACTTATTTCCTCTAGTTTATGAAAATGGTATATTGCTTGGTGGCCCTTGTACAGTGATTAATGTTTCAAGAACGAACAACTATTTGATAGAAACTTTAATTGAACTAGTCAATATCACACACTCAGTAGATAAATGTCGTAAGATGTTGGAAACTTTGATGAAAACATATCCCGAAGCTATCATTGTCTTAATTCGTGTTCTTCTAGACAATGATTATGAAATCGATGCTATGAAATTGTTACACGACCAATTAATGCAAATCGAAAACATCCCAAATAATGTAATTAATGCTGCTGGTCCGTTATTTCCACTAGATTATAGATCAGAATTATTATGCGTTCAAGTGAAATTTTTAATTGATGTTAAAAAGGATTTCAAACTAGCAAATATGTTAGCACAAACTGCAGTAAATTGTGCACCAAGTGAATTTGAACCTTGGTATTTATTATCCAAATCGTACATCAAATTAAATGATATTGAAAATTCTTTATTATCTTTAAATGCATGTCCAATGGTCTCGTTAAAGGAAAAATATATATTGAAACGTGTGGTTCCATTTCAATCTGATTCATCTTTACATTTACCTTTACCGATGGATGCGGTGTTAGAAGGTGTCACTTCATTAAATCCACAAGATATCCAACAAGAACATAAAAATGCCGATCCAGCTTTAATCAATTTAGCCGCATCGGGCTTAAAAGCCACATTTCCACTTGCATATAAATTATTAACAGATATTGTACAACTGACTGGATGGGAGAATCTATTAAAGATTAGATCCAAGCTGTTTGTCATGGAAGATGAGTATCAAAGTTCTACAGAGGATATTTACAATGCTAGTGGGCGCAATGAAAGTAACATTGCTATTAAATCTGAATCCGGATCATCAACAGATATTTCAAGTTCATTATTGCGAGCCAAGAGACTGTGTGAAAGATGGTTAGATAATTTGTTCATGCTACTATACGAAGATTTGAAGACTTATACATTATGGCAAGGTGAACAAGTATATTTTGAGGCACAAAATTCTAGTTATCATAAATTGACTTTTGAGTGGGAATTATATGGTTTATGTGCAAGACGATTAGGTCATTTACCTGAAGCTGCATTAGCTTTTGAGAAAGGGCTATCACAAAGATTTTCATCTTTGGCAGCCAAGAAATTATTAGAATATTATGTCAATGAAAGAAATAGAATCAGACAATTATCCAATTTATCTAATAGCAATATGACATCAGGTCAGATCATGCTCAAGATCAATGAATTAGACCAAAAGATCATTGATTTGATTGTTAAGATATGCTGCTGGAACCATAGATGGTACGTTGAATTCTCTAGACAATTAATAATGTGTACTGGTGTAGTTATAGAGGATTTAGGTCTTACTAAAGTTTCAAATGAAATTGCTGCCAAGTACCCTGAGAGTGTTTCGAGGTTAGTAAATAACAACTTACTTGAATTCTTTAGTAAGTATACAAACAACTACTACGATAATTAGATATTTCTAAAATAATCTATATATAAATATATAATATATAAATATATATATCTGTTAAAGTAAAAAGGGATATAGTTAAATAAATACATTTAAAGAGGATAAGAATGATACTATCATAATGACCGTCATATTGGTGCGTTATTCTTACAAAAGTATAGTCAATTTAGTAGTAATCTTCTCCATTTTGTCAAAGTGACCTTAACTAATGTTGCCTACCAGCCTTTACCCAATTAGGCCGAAATGCGTAGCCACATATGAAATAAATCAAATAATATTCAATTTTGATTGCAAGGAGAAAAAAGAAAAATAAAAAATATTACAGAAAAAAAAAGTTTGCTGTTCAAAGAAAACGCGAAAACATTGTAAAAAAAGAGACTATAAACAATGATAAAAATAGAAAAGGGACAATTAGATTGATAAATATTGGATAGTATATATACATATAATTGTATAATACATAGTATTATAACTAGAAAATTAGAGGTGCTTCGAGCTCTTATTTGCTTTTTATTCCTTCTTTTATTTTCTTTTATTTTCCTTTATTTTTATTGTTGGTTGACTACCTAATTTTCTTTCTGAGTAGAGATGAGTATGTAAATATATTAAAACAGATATAATCAAACATCAAGTACAAAAGAATCACATACTTAGCATGGATGAAAATTTTGAAGAGATCCAAAGAGAAAGATTGCCGACGTTATACGAAGTATTAATTCAAAAAACTAGCTCCCCAGTGGACTTATGGACATTTTACACGTACTTATCACAATTCCCATATGCCATAAATTATTTAGATTTTTGGATTGACTTAATGACACACACAAGGCTATGTAAGGATTATATTAATATAGTACGACGTTCTTTATCGGTTATAGACAATGAAAACGAAAGTACGCAGTCTGTTACCACGAGTGTATTAATGAACAGACTGATGGAGAGTGATGAGCCAGAGACTCCATACGGGAACACAAATGGGAACAAAGTATCTAGGTGGCTAGAAGAATGGGGTAGGAACGAAGGTTTGAATATATCAGATAACAATTTACCTAGGTTAATGGATGCATTTATTCAATCTAGAGGTATTGCAGGGCAAAATGGGACGCCGTATATATCGAGTAAACAATTGTTAAGCAACGCTATTCATCTGGTACGAACATATATAGAATCAGATAAGACAAGTGAACGATACCTGACGAACATTCCCGATTCGCTCAGACAAGAATTAGTAGTCTCGGTGATAGATAACCAAGGATATGATCCGGAGATATTCCATGAGTTAAAGGACATAACGTATCAATTTTTGGAGATTGATTGTTTCCCAAAGTTTTTAAGTCAAGTAGCGTTACACAATTTACATGATGAGATATCGGATTGGAGATTCCGCAGGATAGGTTCAAGAAATGGAAATTTGAACGAAGATAATACTGTAGAGAAAAAATATCCAAGAAGAGAATATGCAGGCAGCAAGAGTCCATTTTCTAATTTTACGAAATTAAGTAGGATAACCTTAGGTTTCATATGGCTTTGGATAGGGTTCTGGATAGGATATACACTAATATTTTTGAATTATTCAAGAGCAATAAGAGTCACCACGGTGGTTCCATTTCTATTTGGTGTGTATTATATTGTATCAGGGTTATATCAAGTAGATATAGTATACTCCTGTTTTGGAGTCACTCAAAGGATAATGTACAATAGTAGTGATGGTCCAAATGGTTATGTGGCAGAGACAAATGAAAAGGATGACGAAAGAGTACCTTGGATATTTCACTTCCTTGGAGGTAGGGACAGATTGATTCCAATAAAACACCCCTTTATTAAACAGTTGTTAGTTAGAAGAGGTTGTTGGTGTGGATTGATAGTCTTTGTATGGACAGCCTGTTTTACAGTAATATTTAGCTGTGTGC
Organism: Arxiozyma heterogenica; assembly: GCF_036370985.1. Lineage (NCBI taxonomy): Eukaryota > Fungi > Ascomycota > Saccharomycetes > Saccharomycetales > Saccharomycetaceae > Arxiozyma > Arxiozyma heterogenica. The sequence goes on along the minus strand of NW_027042670.1, from coordinate 159,113 downwards.
CTGGCAAGAGACTTTGAAAATGAACAAATGACAATATTTACATATATAGAGATATTCTAATTAATTGATTGATTGATTAACCCAAGAACAAAAAAAGAAAACAAAAGAAGAAAAACCACAAACCCTCATTTTGTTTTTGAGATGACCTCATTGTGACTCTCGGATGTATGGATGTTTTGGTTTTTCATTTTTTTCATTTTTTTCATCTATTTATTAACTTTTTTAACAGAAAGGGGCAAACCGCTTAGTCAAAAAAAAAAAAAAAACTAAAAAAAAAAAACAGCAAGCATTTCTTTTTTGCCTTTGTGTGACTAATTTTCCCGCAGAAAAAAAAGAAAAAAAATTATTGTGTTGTTTTGTCTTTTTCTCTATTCTTTTTTTCTTTTTGTTTCTTTGTAATACAAAAGGCGTTTTGGTAAAACAGATGAGATAACAATAGCAAGACAAAGTTTCCTTTGTGTTGTGGTATTGTTATCGGAATATAGTGACTGTAATTATACAATAGGTGCAAGTTTTGTGTTTTTTTTTTTTTATTTTATTTTCTCCTTTAGAAACAGTTACAAAAAAAAATTTCTTTTTTTTTTGTTCTTACCGAGTCAGACAACTTCTCGACCTTTTTGTATGAAAAAATATATACAACTCTCTATCTCTTATCTACGCAACATCTATTAATATCTTTATATATATATATATGCATGTATTTAATATTCTTGTTGTTAGCTTAATGTTCTTTTTCTTCCAGCTGGCTCATCATCTTGCTTCTCTTTTAGTACTGTATTCTTTGTTTAAAAAAATTATTGAGTAGTTACAGTTTAGTATTATTTGTATAGTACATATATTCCACTGTACCATTTAGAGAAGATATAAAAAAAGCTTATATTTCCTAGTTCCTTTGCACGCTCATATCTGGATATATATATTCATACACTCAAATATATATATATATCTATATTCGCTGCTTTATTATTATTTGCCTATTTTTATTTGTTGAAAATCGGTTTAACTTAACCAACTTGTATGTTTAAGTTATCTTTATCCCAATATACCTGTCAAGACTATATATCTGATCACATCTGGAAAACTAGTTCACATTAAAGAGCAAAACTAATCTTTTTTTCCTTTTCAAACACAAATAATCTCATACCAAATCCAATTAAGAACAAAAAAAAAGAAAATAAAAATTAAAATATAATCATAACAGTAAATACACAACAGAAAGATGTCTAAAGCAATTTTTTCCATTCAAAACGGTCCAACTTTCGAAGGTATTTCTTTTGGTGCTGACAAATGTGTTGCCGGTGAAGCTGTTTTCACTACTTCATTGGTGGGTTATCCAGAATCTATGACAGATCCATCATATCGTGGTCAGATCTTAGTCTTTACACAACCTTTGATCGGCAATTATGGTGTTCCATCCGGGACTGCTCGTGATGAATTCAATCTTTTAAAATATTTTGAATCCCCACATATTCATGTAGTTGGGATCGTTGTTGCTGAATATGCTTATCAGTATTCACATTGGACTGCAGTCGAGTCCCTGGCTAACTGGTGTCAAAGAGAAGGTGTGGCAGCCATCACTGGTGTCGATACTCGTGCTGTCGTACAGTATTTAAGGGAACAAGGTTCCTCTTTGGCAAGAATCACTATTGGTGATAAACAACCTTTAGAATACTTCGATCCAATGGACACTCATCTAGTAAAACAAGTTACTACAAAACAACCATTCCATGTTCCTGCCATCGTCAAGAACCCATCGGCCAATATTGCTTTGATCGACTGTGGGGTTAAAGAAAACATTATTAGATGCTTGGTCAGAAGAGGTGCAAATGTGACTGTTTTTCCATTCGATTATCCAATTCAAGACATTGCTCAACAGTTCGACGGTGTCTTTTTATCTAATGGTCCAGGAAACCCACAAATGTGTACTGACACAATCTCTAATTTGAAAGTTTTACTAAAGGATGCAACTTTGTACGATATGCCAATCTTTGGTATCTGTCTTGGCCATCAGTTGTTAGCGTTGGCTTCTGGTGCCAAGACTTTGAAAATGAAATATGGTAATAGAGCACATAACATTCCTGCAATGGACCTAACTACTGGTCAATGTCATATTACCTCTCAAAATCACGGGTATGCTGTGGACCCAAGCACTTTACCAGCTGATCAGTGGAAACCATACTTTGTCAATCTAAATGACAATTCAAACGAAGGTATGATTCATTTAAAGAGACCTATCTTCTCTACTCAATTCCATCCTGAAGCTAAAGGTGGCCCATTGGATACAGATATTTTATTTGATAAATTTTTTGAAAATATTCAAGAATATAAACAGAAGAGGGTTGACTCCATTAGGGAGAAAAAGAGTAGTCAAATCAACAAGCTATCTGACGTATCTAAACAATTCAATGAGTCTTTAGCCAAGGAAAGAGTCCTTGTTTAAAACTCGTGAAAATAAATCTTACAAATATTTATGGGTATATCTTTCTTTCTTTTTTTTTTCCTTGTTTACCCTCTTTATCATTATTAATTTGTATTCATTTTAATTATTCTAAATACACTATATATAAGTATCATGACTTTTTTTATTTGTTACTTTCATATCACAGCATTGCTTATTTAAATATATATATTTATGACCATTAGTCATTTGTTTTGCTTTTACAATGAGATTGTCGATATATAATGTTGTATATTAAAGTATTGGAATAAAATTGGTCTTCTCTTTGAAAATCTTCCTCTCTTACTTATTATGGAAGGATCAGTTAAAAGAAAAAGAAAACAAAACACTAAAGCAAAAAAAATAAAACAAAAAAAAAAAAAAATAAACACGAAAAGGTAAATGAAGAGAACAACAGATCATTGATCTCATATATATATGTATAATTGTTAACTATTGGTATATACCACTTTCCTAACAATCACAAAAATAATAATAACTATAAAGATATTAAGAAAATATACGAGCATTTATAAAATATGACGCCAGAAGATAAAAAACGTAAATATATTCTATCTGTAGATCCTAAGATTGTTAAACAGAGGGATTCAAAAACTGATACGTACAAGCGATTTCAGTATTTGTTATCCATCACAGATCTGTTCCGCCATTTTATATCAATCAAATCAAAACATGATAAAAATTTACAAAAATTGTTAAGAGAAACAGACTTCTCATCATATCAAAATTCAAAGTTAAACGGTGGTTCCGTCTCAAGACATAATAGAAAATCTGAAAAAGAGGAAGATGCAGAACTGATGGCTGAAGAAGAAGATTCTGAAGATGACGATTTATATAGGAATGAGGAATATGTCACTGAATCACCAAGCTTCATTCAAAATGGGAAGTTGAGAGATTACCAAATACAAGGTTTGAATTGGTTGATTTCCTTACATGAACATAAATTATCTGGTATTTTAGCTGATGAGATGGGGCTGGGGAAAACTTTGCAAACTATCTCCTTTTTAGGGTATATTAGGTATGTGAAACATATTACTGGACCATATTTAGTTATTGTACCGAAGTCTACTTTAGATAATTGGAGACGTGAGTTCAACAAGTGGACACCCGAAGTTAATGTCGTTGTTTTACAGGGTGAAAAAGAACTAAGACGTGAACTAGTAGAAAATAGTGTTTTAACTTGTGACTTTGACGTTTTGGTCACTTCATATGAAATGGTCATTAGAGAAAAGTTAGTTCTTAAAAAATTTGCTTGGGAATACATAGTAATTGATGAAGCGCACCGTATTAAGAATGAAGAGAGTACACTTTCACAAATCATTAGATTGTTTTATTCTCGTCATAGATTGTTGATCACAGGTACACCATTGCAAAACAATTTACACGAATTATGGGCATTGCTCAATTTCTTGTTACCAGATATTTTTGGTGATTCAGAAGTGTTTGATGAATGGTTTGAACAAAATAATTCAGAACAGGATCAGGAAGTATTGGTTCAACAACTTCATGCTGTTTTAAATCCGTTCTTACTAAGAAGAGTGAAATCTGATGTAGAAAAATCTTTATTACCCAAAATTGAAACAAATGTTTATGTGGGGATGACCAATATGCAATTACAATGGTATAAATCCTTATTAGAAAGAGATATTGATGCCGTGAATGGTGCTGTAGGTAAACGTGAGGGAAAAACACGTTTATTAAATATTGTTATGCAATTGAGAAAATGTTGTAATCATCCTTACCTTTTTGAAGGTGCCGAACCCGGTCCACCTTATACCACGGATGAGCATTTAGTTTATAATGCTGGGAAGATGATTGTCCTTGATAAACTATTAAAAAGATTAAAAGAAAGGGGATCCCGTGTATTGATTTTTTCTCAGATGTCTAGAATGTTAGATATTTTAGAAGACTATTGTTATTTTAGAAACTATGAATATTGTAGAATTGATGGGTCTACACCACATGTTGAGAGAATTGAAGCTATTGATGAATATAATAAACCAGACTCAGAAAAGTTTATTTTCTTACTAACTACTCGAGCTGGTGGGTTGGGTATTAATTTGGTTACTGCAGACACTGTTGTGTTATATGATTCTGATTGGAATCCACAAGCAGATTTACAGGCTATGGATAGAGCACATAGAATTGGTCAAAAGAAACAAGTTCATGTATATAGATTTGTTACAGAAAATGCAGTGGAAGAAAAAGTTATTGAAAGGGCTGCTCAAAAGTTAAGATTAGATCAATTGGTCATCCAGCAAGGGATTGGGAAACGTACTCCTGGTATTGCCAATAACAAGGATGATTTATTGGAAATGATTCAATTTGGTGCTAAAGATGTCTTTGAGAAAAATACTAATAGAATTACTACAGATGTGGACATAGATGAGATTTTGAAAAAAGGTGAACAGAAGACACAAGAATTAAATGCTAAATATCAAGCCCTTGGGTTAGATGACTTGCAAAAGTTCAATGAATTTGATAATCAATCTGCTTATGAATGGAATGGTCGAAATTTCCAAAAAAAGAATACTGATAAAACATTCACATGGATTAATCCGTCTAGAAGAGAAAGGAGAAGAGACCAACAACAAACATATTCTGTAGATGATTATTATAAAGAAATAATTGGAGGAGGTTCATCAAAGTCTAGTAAAACAACGCTTCAAACCAAAACACCTAAACCGCCTAAATGGGTGCAAGGTCAAGATTTCCAATTTTTCCCCAAGGAGTTGGATGATATCCAAAACAAAGAACAGTTATGGTTTAAGAAGAAGATTAATTATCAAGTTACTGTATATGATGTAATGGATGATGTTGAAGAAGAAGAAGAATACGATGATAATTCAGGAAAGAAAAAAAAGAAAACTAAGGAAGAGCTAATTAGAGAGGAGGACGAATTAGAGAAGAAAATTAAAAGTGAACAAGAGAAGATTGATAATGCTCCAGAGTTCACTGATGATGATGAAAAAGAAAAACAGCGGCTTATCTCCCTTGCGTTTACTAATTGGGCTAAAAGAGATTTTACATCATTTATAAATGCATGTGCTAAATATGGAAGAGATAATATGCGGATGATCCGTGAGTCTATTGATAGCAAAACACCAGACGAAGTGGAAGCATATGCAAAAGTTTTCTGGAAGAGATACAACGAAATTACAGGTTATGAAAGATATTTAATGACCATTAAAAATGGTGAAAGAAGAATTCAAAAGCTAAGATATCAGGAATCTGTCTTACAAAAGAAATTAGAACAATATGAATATCCCTTATATGAAATGATGATTCAATATCCACCTAATAATGCTAGAAGAACATATAATTCATTAGAAGACAAGTTTATTCTTTTAACAGTAAATAAGTATGGCCTTCTGGATGATAAATTATATGAAAAGATAAAACAAGAGATAATGTTAAGCGATTTATTTACTTTTGATTGGTTTATTAGATCCAGAACCATACATGAACTTTCTAAAAGAGCCAATACGCTATTAACATTAATAGTTCGTGAGTATGAATCACCAGAGAGTTTTAAGAAAAAGAGACCCAAGAGTATGTCGTCGAAGGAAGATGGAGTGAAACTTGCTTCCAATATCAAGCCGAATATGAATGGTCATATTGAAAAAAAACCAAAAACTCAAGAATAACTCTTGTTCTTAACCGGTATGAAATTATAGAAATTAATTTTTTTTTATTGATTCCATAAAATGATAAATAATGCTCATATAGAGAGATATGATGATTTATTACTTAAGTAATATATAAAAGAATATAATGCAAAAAATAAACATTTCAACTTTAACAACTAATAGAATAGCAACAGTTACTTTGAAGAAAATTATATATGCTGAAGAGGATGTATTTTATATGCAACTGGAAGAGATTAAAATGAAATTGATAAAAAAGGAATAAACCGCTACGTTGAGATGGAAATAACTATATATTTAAGTATATCTCCTTAAATCATTTCGTAATCTGTTCTGACAGCTGCTTCTCAATTTTACTGATTGTATCAAGAAAGTCTTTTTCATTTCTTGATAACTCTGTTTGTAACTCTGTTAATGCTTTTTCAATATCATTTGCTAATTGGAAAATACTGACTTGTTCCTTTTCACTTTTCATTGCTATGCGAGTGTCATTATTTTCTATTGGCGGAACTTTTGAATTGATTGAAGAGCTTGGACTTTTGTTACTCTCTAAATTAGAATCTATTGATGTTGATGATTTACATGATGAGTTTTCAGGCACAGTCTTAGAACTCATTATAAAAAAACAAATTAAAATAGTTTGGGTCTTATAAAAATTGGTCAGACACTTTTCAGATAAAAAATTGAAATTTGTCAAAGATATTCAAATAACAATATTGACAATACAGGTATATGTTGTGTGGATAGGGAAGACCTTATCATTTTACTATTTTCATTAATAGCTGTAGTAATACCGGTAGAACTCTCTGTTTATTATACACAAAAAAAATTATATTCTATTACCTCGAAGATTTTTGAGTTTACATTTCCTATTTCTCTCTATTGTTGAGAAAAAGCTCGGATTTCTCCATCTACACGATTTTTAGCGATGCCATGAAGTAAGGTGAGGTAAGTAAAGAGATAGAAACAAATGGAACTAATAGAACTTTGAAAGCAAAGATATTAGGTAAACATTAAATGAAAATAACATACTTTGTGGACGTATTTGGCCATGAAACTAACACCATTACTTAGACAATTAGAACAGAAATCTCTTTATAACGATTTATTGGTAAATTATATAAATGGCAATCAGAGTATTATAAAGTCTACAGTCTTTCAAGGAAATCTTTATGAGCATGCCGTAATGAGAGAATTACATGAAAAATTGTTTATGGGTAACTTGAGCAAAGTCGGTGGTGCTCATGATGGCGGAGTTGATATAACAGCAAAATGGAATTTAAATAAAATTTATTCAACCGTTCGGAAAGAAGTTGATTTAGCCACCATGTATCCACCAGAAAATATTCCTAAAAGAATCAAACTCAAGTCAAGGATGATAAATCCAATTATTCATAAGTTGTCAAGAGGTGAAGATGTAGAATTTGATGTGCTAATTCAATGCAAGGCATTCAATAAATCTAAAGTTGCACCAAAGGAGTTTAGAGAACTCATTGGTACGTATAATACTCTAGTATCACCCAAGAAAAGGAACTCATCAATAATGATAATGTGCTCACCACATTTGTTAACCCCTGATGGATTAAAATTAATTAACAGCATCGATATGTCACTGATATATTTAAGAATTAGTCAAATTACACAAACCAGTGATAAATCGTTCGATATCTCTCATAGTGGTAAGCTATTAAATTACTATGAAAATGATACTATAAATAAATTATTTAAAGGTTGTGGAATCCAAGAATTTTTGAAATTAAGCTTATATAATAAGTAAAATGGTTGTTATTAGAAGAATTTACAGATAAAAAGATTCTTAAAAATGAATAAGAAGAGTAAAAGAGTTTAAATGAATGGAAAAAAAATCAATTGTAATGCTAAAAATAAATGTATAATGTAATTTTTAAACATGTGTGTAAATTAAATATTAATTAATAATTAAATGTATTTATAAATGCAACGAAAATAAAAAGGAGAAGGAAAGAACAACTGCACCAGTGTATCTATATATGTGTATATTTTAAGAAGAAGGAGATGTATAGGAAGGAAGAAATAGAACTTAAGGAACAGAACATGAAGATTTATTGTTTAAACATTTATAGCTCTTCTTTCCTTTAAAATTTCTTCCATCTTAAACCAACAGCAAAGTACCTTGAAATAAAAAAACAAAATGCACTAAATAGTGTTGTAACAGCACAAAATATTTTATAATGTTGGTAATTAGCATCTGTTTTATTACCAATGATAGCCCCAGTAATGGGCACACCAACTAAAGTTACAAATGAGACGCAGAAATACATTGTAGAATAACGTTTCCCGAAATCTTCAGTTCTGGAAATTTGTCCACAACAGACCGGTAATAATGAAAAGATGCTGCCGGAAAAGAACCCATATAGAGCACTAATCACATACAAACTATTCAAATCATTGCAAAATGGTAACCATCCGACTAACATAATAATACCTAGACCTACTAGAGTACCAATTGCAACATTGAATCTACCAAATGAGTCACTTAGTGCTCCTGGAACCCATCTTCCTGGAATACCTGTTAAGTTAATAACCATAATCAGCATATATGAGTCAGCTTGGCTAATACCTTTACTAACTGCGTAGGCACCATAATATGTGATAACTGAACAAAGTGATAATTCACCAAAGCATGTTCCTATGACACAAAACGCATATCTTAAATCACAGAAAGCCTTTGCATCGAAACTTTCAATCACATAGACCCTTATTATGTATTTCCAACGAGGTTTGGTGGTGGAACGATCGACCTCAACGTGTGGCAGTCTTTCTTTGACTAGACATAGAGAGAGAGCCAACAAAACAAGGAATATAAATGCTAGGGTACGGATCCCCCACACAAACCCATAGTATGGATCTTTTTTAGATTCTAAAGAAAACAATTTTCTTAATAGAAGTGGGAAAAGGCCACCACCGACAGAACCACCCACGGTGGCTAATGCACTAGCAGTACCTCTTTTTCTTTTGAAATAATGGGCAGGACAACTAACCAAAGGAGAAAGAACTACTCCATTCCCAAAACCTGCAACTATAGAGAAAGACAGGATGAAATGCCATAGTTTAGTAGAATTTGCAGTAGCAAAAAGACCACCAACTAAAAGTATAGATCCCAAAATCATAGGGTCTCTAAACCCGTTTCTGTCAAAATATGTACCACTAAAAATACAAGATGCAAATGTGATGAATAAAAATAAAGAAAAGACCCAACCAATGGAGGATGAATTTTCATCAATCAATTGATGGTTTTGCAAATAGTTTTCAATAACACCTGTAGTGTTAAGTAGACCAAAACAAGCAATTAAGCCTAAAAAACAACCAAAAACAACTGTCCAAGCTTTAAGGCCGCCTTCAGGATAATCATCATCGTCTGCATCGTCATAAAAATATTTTGACTCTTTTTCAGTTTTGCTATCAGTATCACTATTTTCTTTTAAATCTGAGGATGAATCATTATCATATTCTCTTGTAGTTTCTCTTGTTATATCACCATGATTTTTCTCTATGCCTTTATTAGCAGATCCTATGATATATGTCTCTGCAGGTTCAGTATCAGTAAGATATGACTCACTACTTAGAGAGCTAGCCACTGAATCAACTGTATGCAATTTTGGTGAATTTAATTCTAAATTAGCTAAAGTAGTCTTAGTTGATGAAGTTTCTGTGTAAGAAGAAGAGTCTTGAATAGGACCATTGATTGAATTCCCTATAAAATTATTACTAACCATTAATAGTGTAGAGTTCTATATACGCACAATTATATTTGTAACTGATGTGTATGGATTGAATATAATAAGTCGGAGAATTAAAAACGGAAACAAATAAGAAAGAAAGAAAAAAAGATCTAATTTAATTATATCTTGATACTTTAATATGTTGGTTGGAATATGTTCTTTAAATATTACACGTACTATTAACAAAAAAGTAACAATAAATTTATCAAATGTTGAACGATTAAAGTATAATTAAGATTTTTGACATTATTGGTACCGTTTGTTGATGCGTTATATATATACGTGTGTGTGTATGAATATATATATATATTATCACCTTTGTTAAGCTGTTGTTATATGGAACAAAAGAGTAGAAATAATGATTACTTTTAAATTGACACATCGAGGAAGAAAAAACAAAAAAAAAAAAAAGTAAAAAAAAGTAGCGAAAAGTAATTAAAGATTCACCGCTACTATCAATTAGTCAATCTAGATTATAATTATGACTACAATTGTGGGTCAAATTTTGGAAGAGTACATCACTATTGACGGTGTTTTTTGAAAAATTTTTTTATCAAAAACCTTGTAAAAAGAGAACACCTATGGAGAAAAGTTTTTGAAAATCTATTACAGCCCTATATAAAAAAAGATACTATTATTGTTGATTTTTTATGATATTTTAAAATCTATGTGAATGGGTGATTTCAAAATAATTTCTACAAAACCCTAACTCAAAATAGTTTTATCAAAGGGGAGAATGGCTGGATGATAAAGATGACTCAGTTAGTTTAGTTAGGAAAAAAGGGAAAATATTGGGCATATTCAAACAAAAAAAATACTCTTTTTGTCAACACAAAAGAAAAAATTTATTGATCTCGGAATTTTCTTATCTTAAAATTAAAAAAAAAAAAAGAAATAGAATAAGATGTGAAAAAAACAATAGTAGTAATGGAAGTCGGTTTCCGGTTTTCTAGAAAAAAAAAGAAAAAGAAACGAGAATCTCTTAGATCTTATTTTCCTGCAAAGTGGAGTTTATAGTTTTAGAAATTACACCCGTTAGTAGGTGGTTTTCCTCTTAAAAATTTTTCAGATGAAAAAAGCTATGTAAAAAGAAGAAATCTTCCTAAAGAAAGGTACCTAGAAAAATATTATAGCCCTATCGTCTCATATTGTTTGTTGAGTGTTACTTGAACTAGACCTTAACAATCTTGGTATAACTAAAAAAAAAAAAAAAAAAACAATATACTCTGTATATAGTCAATGTATGAACGATTGAATATATAAAGGTGCACATTGAGAAGTTGAATACAGATTATCCTTCAATGATTATATAAAAGTCTTTGCTATCAATATAATATTTACTCTCAGTTAGTATTAAAATGTTATTGTCTTTCTTTTTACTTACTTGTTAACCGTTTAATATCATCAGAATTCAAGAGAAAAGACAGAAAGTCGCTAATTTTACAATCAGGAATTTTAAATGAACTTTTCATTTATTGATAGTTTTACAGAATACTGAGTATATAAAAAGAACTAAGTATTATCAAGTTATTGGAAAACAATATAGTTAGTTTATGCAAGAATATATGAAACTCATATAAATTGATGGTTTCAAGATATATTCTTCTACAAACCCTTTCTTCAAATGCTTATGGTAACTTGGGGGAACCTAAAACACTGTTTCCTTAATCAGACCCTTTTTGTGTTGGTATTATACATTCGTCCTTTGTTTAACTTTTAAATTTTCTTGCTCTAGAATTTCTTTTTTTTTTTTTATTTTTTTTTATTTTTCAGAGAGCCATCATTTTACATCGTTACTCTAAAGATAACAAAAGTCTTGTCCCCTCCCCATTTTTGAAGCACAGATTAGAAGTAAATCAAAAAAAAAAAAAAAAAAAGAAAAAGAAAAAAAAAAACAAAAAAAAAATACTTTCTAAAAATGAATGATTCTTGATACCATCAAATTGAGAAAAGTAATGAAAAACCAATTCATTGTTTTCAAGGAGAGAAAAGCTTTTACAGCTTTTAATTATCTATGTCAGGTAATATTAACTAGTAGAGACTGTAATCTTTAGTAATTAGTGATAATGCTATTAAAAATATTTTTTATAAGTAAATTGAAACAAAAAAATTCTTTGTAAACACTTTCTATAGATGGTTAAAGATTGCACGTACTCCTCTCTATTCATCTGATTATTTTTTTTCCTTGACAACCGAAGAGTTTATAGAAATGTAAAAGAGATGAATAGATTGTCATCTCTTCCTTTTAAAAAGCCTATTAACAAATAATTTTGGTTTACTTTAATTGAGTATGCTGATTTCTTTCTATAATCTTCTGGTTAAATTTCATTTGTTTCTTTTTATTACTCTTGGTACCATGAAACTTTTGAGAAAGCTTCTTATATGCTTCCTTTGTTGTCAATAAATTACCATATGCATCCTTGTATTCCAATTTTATTTCTGGATTATAATGACTTAGATCTCTATTATCACCTGCTTGGATATTGTCATTAAACTGATTTGTCGATGATAATATGTTGTTTGAAGTTGTTGATGTCTCTACTTTCCTCTTTGGTAATACATCCTGATCTTTTAAAAAATGTAATGTTGCAGCTATACCATTATAGAAATCTACTTTTACTTTTGAATCTGTATCATTATTAGTTGGTATGTCACGAACATCGTCTTTCGTTGGTGATTGATGTATTATATTCTTATCGTTATTACTTGTTTTCTCTAAAGTTTGACTATTTGTGGTTTGATTCTCGATTAAAGGATTAGTTGACACAATATTGGTGTTGAGAAGATCAAAAAATGCAGAACTTTCATCTATTGTTAAACTTTGTTTATGTATGTTTCCTAATCTATTAACAGATTTTAATCTCTCTTGTCTTTCTAGTTGCTCTCTTTTGATTTTCATGACTATTTCATGTTCGTTCATATTATCTGCTACTTTAGATTTTCTTTGTGGTATAATAGTCCTTAAATTATTTAGTTCATCGTCATCATCTTCTTTTTCATCACTTTCATCATTTAAGTGAACTAAATTCATAGTTGGAGGTAATTCAATTTTCTTCCTTTTCTTAATCAAACTTTGCTCAACACCTTTCTTTTTTCTTTTCTTTATTTTAACTCTTTTAAAATCCGTAATTTCTTCATCACCTTCATTATCACTTTCAAATATAACTCTTATTTTACCATCCCCATTTTGTATTAACTTCTGTTGTTGCTGTTTTTGAGAAGCTGTTAGTTCTTTATTTTCATCACTCTGTATTATGCCACCTACTATGATACTGTCCTTAATAAATTTAGAATCCATATCATATTCTAAATTATGAATATCTACAGAGGATAGTTTTAAACTCATTTTATGTCTTCTTCTATCTTTATTCATCGTCTTCAATTTTAAATTTTTCTCAGTTTCTTCCTGTATTATAAGATCCTCATTTTCTAGAATATCTTCATTACTGCTATAACTATCATTAATGATATCGGTGTCCTTCAATGTTAAAATAGTGTTACCTTCCTTTGGAAGGGCATTAATGTCATGAGAAACTTTCATTATGGGCAATTCATCATTTCTGTTGTCAAAAACTTTATTGGTATCGTTATTTTTTTCCTTTTCATAACCATCATCTTCTTCTTCACTATAATGTTGTAACTTTACTTTATTTTGGTTTAGGTGCCTCTTCCCTACTTGATTTAACCAATCCTTTTCACTTTCTTTACTACTTTTATTCAATAGGTCATGTTTAGTTTTGTTTCCATTTATCCTTTGATTAATTTTTGATAATTTACTCCGAAGTAAAAACACCTTATCTTCAGTGATAAAAGATATATCTTTATTATGAGAACTATCCTTATTCTCCACATAAGATATTTCTTTATCTATATTACTCTGGCTTTGCCTTTCGATATTTTTCCCATTTTTTGTTGGGGGATCGTACGGAATTGGTTTTAAACCTAATTGTATTCTTAGTTTATTTGTTTCCTCAATTGACAACGATATTTCCTCACTCATACTAGCCACAAAATGTGCATATATGCCTGTTTCTAATAGATCTTATTATATATATGCACCTTCTTATGTTGATGATTATTACTCTTCTTCAGCATTGATTATTTGTTGGTGGTTAAGTAATCGCGTTTGATTAAGTCCACCTTTTTATTGTGAACTCATCTATTTTTTTATTTTTGTTTTATGTATTGTTTTACATTAATTTTTCTTTTTTTTAATTTTTTTTTGTGTACAATAGGTTCTTTGAAGTCTTCTACAACTCCTAATTAAAAAACAATATGAAATGCTTTCATGTCCCATAGCATTTTTTCTCTTATAGATTTAATGGACAATTGGGTATTTTAATTAATTATTGTAAACTATATATTGAGAGCTAAAATATGTACATGTTGATATATGTTCCATCAGGGGAAGGAGATAATGATTTATCCAACTTATATTCTTTTTGCTGAGAAAATAATAAGACTAACTACAACATTAGGTATTATATTAATGCAAAATATAATGTAATTTAATAACGTATTTTAGAATAAATGTAACACTATAGTTTGTTATGATGTGCATATGATCATGCCTTTAGTTAATTTGGTCTAACTATAATTAATTATCCTACTTCTTTCTCTTTAACTAACACGACCCAATAGAAGGACATCCTTTCCCTAATACAAGTAATATTCAATTATATTTTAAGCTTGTCATTAATGTTATAAATATCCTATAAACACAAGCTACACATATAGATATATACTAATATAAACTGAACAAACAATGTTCAGCAGTGATTTCTTAAAAGTGAGAGTATTCTAATTTACAAAAGATTCAAAATGAAATGGTAAAAACAAAAAAAAATTCAAAATAAGAATAAACAAATAAAAAGATATTATTCCTTTTTTACTATATTTTAAAAAGGAAAAGACATTTTTTTTTGGATTATTTGTAAGTCAATATTTATGCATCATATTTATTTTTTTCCTTCTTAGATTTCTTATCCTTTTTATCTTTTTTTTCTTTCTTTTCTTTCTTGGACTTTTTCTCTTTCTTTTCTTTCTTTTCCTTCTTGGATTTTTTAGATTCTTTAGATTCTTCTTCATCTTTATCATCTCTCTTTCTCTTCTTATCTTTCTTTTCTTTGGTTTCGGTTTCAGAAGATTCTTCTTCATCGTCAGTATCAGCTTCAGGTAAAGCAGATTCAGTCACTGTGTCAGCATCTGCATTATAAGCTCTGGCTTCTGTGATTTCCACCTTCTTGCTTTCTCTGACAACCTTTGGTGTTGTTCTTAAGTCTCTACCTTCTAATTGAGATAATCTGTTTTCAACCTTGGCTCTGACTTCTAAACCAACGTCACCAGAATCGTCTCTGTCTTCAGCTAAAGCATCGTAACGCAAAGCTACTGCGGCTTTGGCAGCTAGGACTCTAGCAATCTTACCTTTGTTCTTACCAGTTGCTTGACCAACTAGAGAAGCATGGTATAGAAGACCATATTTTGGAGTGTCGTGTTTGGTCTTTAAGGCTCTAAACAAAGCTTTTTCAGCACCTAATATTTGGATAGTAGAAGCTGGAGCCTTTGCTAAAGAAATTAAAGAACCAGCATGAGCTATTAATCTAGCACCAACTAATTCACCAACTAATTGAGTTAAGTTTGGAGCAATAGCTTTCATTCTAGCAGATAAGTAGTTAGATAATTGTTCTCTATAAGCAGCAAAGTCTACAATTTGATCAGCTAAGGCCTTGATGTTATCTAAATCTGTTTGGGTAATTTCAGTACCCATGGACACTTCAGCAGCAGTTTTAACACGTTCTTCGATTTCTTCTGGTAAGATTTCACTCATGTCAGTTTCATGAGCCTTAGATCTAACACCCATTGTTAAAATAATTCTTGCATATGCAACAGAGTCTGTGACAATCTTGGCTAATTCTGGGAAATGCCAACCATACCATTCTTTAACTCTCATAGCATAAGTATTTAATTCCTTGTCTAAATCATCTAATAATGCAATAGCTTGAATAATCATAACGTCAACTTTATCAGCAGAAAACTTTAATTTATGACGACCAATAGAATGTGCTAAACCTAGAGACATCTTATCTAAATCACTTTCATTTAAACCAGGTAATAGATCTGGTAAATATTCTTTCACAGCTCTGTAAATATCCAGTGTGACTGCATCTGAAACAACATTGAAGTTGAGACCTAACTTGTTAATGGCATTAGCTAATTTGGTTTCACTAACAACCAAAGTAATCTTCTTATCCTTTTTGATTTCTTGTAGTAACTTTTCTAACTGTGGAGATACTTTACCTTCAATAATAGAATTAGCTTCTTCTAATGCATTTGCTGCAGAATTAAATTTAGAGAAAGCAGCAACTTTAAATTCCTTTAATACTTTTTCAGAAGAGTTTAAATCTTCAATTAAAGTAGTAGATTTGTAAATCTTTTTGTCAGAGGCCTTTAAAAGGGCATAACCTGCAGAAGTTTCAGTTAACACGTAGGACATATGGTTTTATTAAATTAACTACACACTGCTATGGATCTCTTAGTTTGTAACCGTATCATAAACAATATAAATTACTTCCAAAATTGCAATCTACACATGTTTTATCTACTATGTTACAAATATTAATTGTTTTGTGTATCGTTTCAGAAAATTTTCGATGAGCTCAAAAAATTTTTCAAAAGGAAAAAAAAAAGAGAAAGAATTGAAAAAATCAGATCGGCTTTAGAAGTTTTTATGATTCTCGTTATTCGGAAAATTACGGAAAATCAACCTGTAAGTTGTCCGCAACAGAAACGTACTTCTCTACTCATTTTTAGCATATTCCAATATGGCGGAATGGACAAACCGTCCCTATTTAGGTGTCCAGGAGGGACTCGCGGAATTTAGTATTTGATAGTTTTGGATTAGGTCCAGATTTTCTATATTATGAACACATGAAATTGATTGGCATCATGTGTTTGTACATTGGAAAGTGTTAATCTTTTGGTTTCTTACATTTAAAAAAACAGATGTGTTCAATTGTCATTCTAGATTAACTAACATGTTATATATATTGTGCAGAGGAAAATATAGATGACCGCAGCTATTCTACTAAACCATTCATAATATAAACATATGCATCTATCTATAGAGTTTCTTTTATCACTTAATCGACAAGGTGCCGTGTGATAATTTAGATTAGGGTATTAACAATTTTAATTAGTCGTATAAAAATACGAGAATTACTGATATTTTCACAACTCTATCTTTTTTGAAAACATTTTTGTAGACAGAGTCTGTTAAAAGACAACACAGTATCATCAAGGTAAAGTTACAAGTGAACGGAACTAGACATTAACTAACTAAACTAGAATAGCAAAAAGGATTAAATATATAGTAAGCAATAAATAGTTATGTTAACTAAATTATTTAGAACAGTATAGTTAAATTATTGGCTTTTCTATGCTTGTTTAAAGTATAGAAAGATGCTGTGCTTTTAGCTTGACTAATTCATAGAGAACTGATATGTTTTTTTTTTTTTTTTGAATAACTTACTATTTTAATATCACAGATTTAGAAGTTCTGTGACATAAATCACCTAATGTTACTGTCAACAACTTTGTTCACTTTATAAATGATGTCAATATCCATGTTTTTCATATTTAAAAACTTAACGTTTATAGGTGTATTTTCCTACACTATTCTTTATATGGAGTACGGTTTTGTGTATCATATATTTGGAAAATAATTAAGATTTATTTATCTTATTTTATATTTTAGAAGATTCTATCTCTTATAAAATATTATCATCAATTACAATTACATATTGTATGTGCGCACGTCACAAATATGTTCTTTATGAATATTTGTACTTCTCATGTGATACTACAGTGTATAAAGTTTTAATAGTGGCTGATTAAGAAACGATAGTAATATTGATAACTTACTTGGATGGATATATGATAAGGAATTATTTTACAGACCTAGCATATTGATATCTGGAATACTATTACATCTCTGACACATGGAATCCTGATATCACTATAAACGATCATGGAACTCTTAAGTCGACGACGATATTCTTGTTTTTCTTGTTTCTCTTGCTTACAGCAGCATAAGTATTTTTATGTTACTTTATCTCTTGTGTACAGCATAGTTTATATAGCACATATAGAGAACCGATCAAGCAATATTTATCTATTTTAGTGTTTAGAAGAGTATACCTCTCGTAATAGGTTTATTATCTATTACAACATCAAAAATTGTCTATCCTTATACACTGATAAAACCTATAATACATACTCACCGTAATAAGTGATGTGTAATAACCCTGAGATCATGTGTTTCTGATAATAGTAATTCTTGTTCAAATCTCAATAATATTTCACTTGGATAGATATAAGATATAGACTCTTTCTATATCTCTAGATGTAATATTCCTATATATCTATATATCTATATCCCTAATCTAAGATAACCTAATAGTATACACTTATATACTATATATCTAAACTTATGTAATCCTTGATTCCTTGTTCCTTGCTTGCTTCTTAGTTGCTCTCTTGTACTTATGTTGGTTACTCCTGCTTTTATCTATGTTTGTAAAATTTTGCAAAAAGGAAAGTTTAGAAAAATATCGCCAACCCTTATTTTTCTAAACAAAACCTAAACAGTAATATCAGGGATACTGCATGATGCAAAAACGTTGCTACTCAAAATGTGTTCTAACCGAGGATCGAACTCGGGACCTTTGCCGTGTGAAGACAACGTGATAGCCACTACACTATTAGAACTCGATCTTAGCAGGAATCGCGTTGGATAGATTGTACTCTAATTACAATCGAAATTGTAAGATATGTTTTATATATGCTATATTAGTATTATGTACTGCAATGTATTGTCTTTTTGCTAATGAGAGTTTATTACTGTCATTTCAATAAGAATTATTTTTGTTGGAATTTGGAGCTCCTAGCGTCCATGGTAATGACAGAAATCATTAAGTTATAGATGCTTCTTCATTGTGTACTAAATACATGTATATACTTATTATAAAGTGTATACAGTATAAATTCTTGTATTTACTTCAAGTCTTCTTTTAAAGTTTTTCATTTCTTTTCAAATCTGTGAAAAATATATTTGATGAAAAACAAAGTGTCTACCTGAAATTATGGTACATTCGTGCACCACATAATATACAGAAAGACTAATTAAAAATAATTCTTATGGAAATGACAGTAATGAACTCACATTTTCCAACACATATAAACACTTACAAATTATATAATTGGTTAATCCTAACTATTAGGTATATTAGTTTTAGTTATTATTGTTGAAATAGAATATTCTATAATGAAATAGATAGAACAATAAGATTTTAGCAGACACTAAACGATAAATTGTTGGGTAATAATCGTTGAGAGGTCACCAAAAGTTGTTGAGTTTGTTCATTAAATATCTTACTGTTCGTAGAGGAAAATGGTTGAATGTTAACATATATAAAGCCAAGGATTTCATCATACATTATTTTTATCTTATTTACAATCTTTGTATATTATTATTTCTATGTTGTATATAGAGAAAAAAGTGAAGAACTTTATTATAATTTTGTATACTAAATCTGTTTAATATAATATTGAGAATGTTTACTATTTATCCAATTACTATAGGCACTCATTCCCAATAATTATTATTATTGTAGTTTTTTTTCTAGGTGGAACCTATTAGATAGAATATCAATGTTAAAGCTGAAAATTACCTCTAACATCATTTCTAAATAATCAAAGGTTTATAAAATATTTTTTTTAGTGTTTCGCCATCAATGTTAATCTGATGATTGTTTGTTTGAATACACTCACAATCTGGACTCACAGTTTCACTTGTTCCAAGTCCTTTGCCTCCACATTCGGCATTACCCACGAACTATGTATTTTAGGATTTCTAATTAGGGCATCTTATACAAGGCATGTTCTTACTTCTTATTCTAGATCTTGTTGTTTGTTTTTATTATATGTTTTATATAAATAATATATGGAAGAAGAGTTGAAGAAAATAAATTAGTCTTTGAAGATATTCTCCTTTTGTATGTATTTTAGGCTCAATTAAATCCGTTAATCAGAGACATTTATACAGAAATCTTAGAAACATGAAATTGGTAACATAATGATAAGTTATGAATATTTAGAAGAAAATCCCATTTAATAGAATGAATATTCGTTGTTAATGGTAACTATGTAAAGTAGTGCTAGTATAGAATCTCATTTAAGAGGAAATTATGTTGATCTTACTTTTCTTTTTAGCTTTTAACATAATTTCATATTATTTTTTTTACACATACCAATCATGGATGTCTATTACATATATCTTTTTAAAATGTATCTTAAATGCATTCCATAAGTAATAAATATTACAGCATAAAATTAAACTTCATTTTTTTAATATATTAGTTGAGAAAATTCTCTGTGTGTTTTTATCAAAGTTAAAAAAAACAATTCTTTTTATCCTATTTTTTTTTTAACAAAAGTAATCAAATATATTTTGCATGTATTAATGTAGTTGACAGTATCAACATATAATATATTAATACCTAGAGTCTCTTAAATTAAATACACCTTCCGAATCAATATTACAAAGATTATAGTAAGCTAAAATATAGTTATAAATAAATAGTTTATCTTTTTTGTTAGACTAACATAAATTTTTTTAACAAGCTTCTTTTGATTTTTTTTTTTTTTTTTTTTGATACGTATAAATGTTTATATAAGATAAAATTTTCGTTATTTTCTTGAAATTATGGTTGTATGTAAGTTCTCGACTGATAACTGTAAACTTAGGTTTGTCCTGAAGTTGGGTCTACAATGTGAAGGCTACTTTTGAGAATAATAGTACTACTAGTATTTTTGATCCATTTCAATTTTGATGTAAAGAATGTTCTTAAAGCGGTAAAAAGATAAACATATTAAAGTTTCTCCTCAAACAGTAAGAAATCTGAAATAGATAGTTACTCAATAAACAGTAGGTTATGTATACAAACCGTTTATCATATATAAAACAAATAAATTACAAAGTGAAGAAAAATAGATGAGAGAACAGGAATTGTAAAATTATCATCCCAGTTAAAAATGCTAATCCCTTCACTTAACGCAGCAACTAAACCTACTAGCCATGCTAATGCATGTAAAGTTAGTCGACTTGTTTCAGTAGTCCACATTATCATCCCATTGGTATTGGTACTACCATAAGTTGGCACAAAAAAGCCATAAAACATATAACATGTGATTACTCCTGTAATAAAAGCAGCCAGTGTACCAGCTAATGACTTATGTTTAGTTAACTTAGGTGTTAAATGACCATATTTTCTACCAAATGTGGAAGCTGCAGTATCGGACCAACTTAGAAGGCACAAAGAAATCATAGCTACATCTTTTGAAAAAAATGTGAATGAAAGTATTAATCCCAAAAGATACCACAAGACACCATTATAGGTATGTACTTCCTTTTTCCTCATTAATGGACCTACAACATGGCAGTAAAGAACGTTGAAGAAACGCCAATGTAATCTTAATACATCTAACGCAAAAATAATTACAAAAGCTATTACCAATGGTTTGATGACATTCTTATAATACACACCTTGTGTATATAAATATAGTGTAATAAATCCAATCGAGGAGTGGAAAACTTTACGTGGTACTTCATGTCTTGTAACAAACTCACCAAACCATTCATGTGACTTTATATGTATTTCTGTAACAGGTAGATGAACGTCTTCATCACTAACATTCTCCGTTGTTGACACTGATAAAACTTTCCCTGCTCCTTGTTTGATATTTCTTTTTGATAAGGAGGACATATCCTCATCATGGAGCTTACTATTAACTGTATCTTTTACTTCTGACATGACGACGTTAGATAAAATTTATGTCTTCTTCTGAATTTTATAAAGTAATGAGCAACTGGTCAACTATAGGCTGAAAGCATATTATTGTTGTAAATGGAAGTAGAATAATATCTTCTTGTATAAGTTAAAAATTACATAAGTCAGTTTTGATTTAAATAAATACAAGTTGTAGTTATCTATATTATTAAAAACGAGGTATACTATTACATATTTGATTTTTTCTCTGTTTTGAAAACTTTTTCAAAGATTATAAAATTTCACATGGGCAAAATGAGAATGTTCGATATACATAGATAATAGCAAAGAGTGGATCCACACATTATCTGCCTTTACATATCACGAACTCATATATTTGCATATGATGTAATCGTTGTATATCTTGACATCTGTCACTAAATATTGGTAATGTTATATATGTTCATACTTTAAAATTAAAGGATACCTAGTTACTAAATTATACAATTAACCTAAATGAAAATATTAATATAGATATATAAGAATATTGTAATGAACTCAGTAAAAGGTAGATGGCTTCTTGTAAGAGAAAGTCTTGGTAGACTTTTGGACTCTGTGTGGTAATGGGAATTTCAAGTCCTTGGTCAAGAATTGTTTGACGTAAGGTCTCTTGACATCAGCAGTCTTTTCGATTTCAGCGACCTTTAAGATGTGAATAGATCTAAATCTAGCTCTGTGTCTAGCAGCCATGTCTTGGTATAAAGTTTCGACGGCATCAACCCTGGTGACGTCTCTAACTTCCTTGTACATGTTGTGAGTACCAGATCTGGAATCGTATCTAACCCAGATACCGAAGTTCTTGACCTTGGTTGGGTGAGCTTCAGTGATTTGGTTAACAGAAACGATTTCACCAGAGGCCTTCTTAACCTTGTGTAATTTTTGTAAGAAGTACCAGTAACGAGACTTGGCAACAACTTCATTTGGAGCAAAGATTCTCATTCTGAACAACTTTGGTTCTGGAACGGATTCAGTTGGTAACTTACGACCAATAACTTGATATTCTCTTAAATTAGCCACTATTTAAAAAAAATAAAACGCAAAATAGAATTGTTAACACATCAGTTATAACAAAGTACAAACTTAATGTTAAACTTGGTTTGTTAGTAAGCATTTTCCTAATACCATAAAAACTTGCTTTAACAGGTGGCCAAGACCTGAGAGAGTTGTGGATAATATTAGACTAAATTAACACCACATATCTCGTAAATAGAAAATAATCCATTTAATAGTCACTTCAGATAAACATTTTATATGGACAATATAACCAAACTCAATTTCCAAAATATACAATTGTATGATTTTAAATCTTTTTCCAAATTTACATCCTATGGAGGGAAATATGGATCATATATTATCATCTATGCATACATTATTCCACGTAAATCATGAATTATAATTAATCTTACAGAATTAATTTTGTAACATCATCTATCTCTCAATCAAACGGTCCTGTTATCTGCTATTCATATTCTTACTCACTTTTTCAGTAGTCTGGTTCCTCTTCGCTTGTCTTAGTATGAACTTTCAAGGTGCCAGCAGGTGCCAGTTTTATACAAGACGCCCATAATGTATGGCACACAATAAGAAGATGGTACAATACGTTTTGTTAAATTCATTCATACACCACAAAGCCCATTTTGCTACAATACGTTTACTAAAGGTGGGACATGGTTATTTTCCTTTTTCCCCCCATATTGGGAAACTGGTTCGGGCAGATTAGAAAGAATTTTCCTGTGACGAAAAAATGAGGTGTTACCAAGCGGGTTTCTGTGTAAGTTGGAGTTTGGAATTGAGACTGGGATACTTTGGCTTCTTTCTAAACATTTGTTAACTTCTCAAGAGGATAACTGTTTCGATATCGAATATTCTTTCCAATGAGTTTGTTTTTTTGTTTAAAAAACTACCGAAATTAACACATTAATGTGATTTTTTGACAAAGCCGGAAAACTTATTGAAATTTAAAAAAAAAAAAACAAAAACAAATAAAATTTATAGAAGTATGTACGGATGTAAAACAGTCCAGAGAATGTAAAAAGAAAATCAAAAAAAAAAAAATAAAAAGGAATATTGATTTAAAGTAACTATATAGCAATATATAAAAAAGTATAAAAATAAAGATATATATTTATTATTCTGAATAAAAGATATTTTGAAATCAAACACCAAAAAGATATGTATTTTTTAAAGTTGGATAAGTACACTTAAAATTTCAGTTTTTAATAGACTGCTTCAACTTGCTATGTTGTAAAACTTGTTTCAAATGGTGAATAAACATGTTCTATTATATTGTTGACTAATGGTTTTTCAGTGCTAGCTGTAGTTTCAATTACTGTATGAGGTATACTCCCATGTACAGTAACAGGATTAGTTGTGGCAATATCTACTTTTTCTTCAAAATTTCTTTTAGTAAAATATTTTAATGGGGTTTTCTTCTTAGTATTGTTTATGAATTCATGATACAGCTCTTTAATAGAGCCGTATGTTGCTCTACCACTGTTACTAACACAGAGGTTGGGTTGCATATCTAAGTGTCTGTTTAAGACAAAATTAGCATGTTGCATATAAACTAAGGGCCATAAAATAATCGTTTTAGTCTTGGATCCCAATGCGGGAATGATATTTTGAATTAGTCTAAAAGATAACGCCACACTTCTATCAAATTCACATGAAAAAGAACCATAGACAGCTTTACCATCTGGAAAATATTTATGTGTTGAATTTTCAAAGGCATTATTTAATGGTAATATTACTGGATCGAAAGCACCTCTGACTAAAGGTTTTCCTTTAGTATCATAAATTTTTTCATTGTAATATTTTCTAAAATGTATGATTTGAGAGTGAGTTGGTTTATAAACATATTTTTGGGTTTTAGTAACCATTGAAGATTTTATTCTTTTGGTTATGCTTTTGGTTTTTTTAACAGGTATCATCATATCATCTCCCAACTTCTTAAAAGTTTTCGTTTTAATTGAAGGGATTAACTTTTCAGTTAATTTTAGTGACGAAAATCCAATTTTATCTACAAAATTTGTAATCGGAGACACAATTTTTATAGGTTTAGAATTAATTATTTTAACCAAAACAGGTTCTACACTTGCAATAACCACTCTTGTGACTGCACAATTATTTGCATGTGATTGTGTTTCTTGGACAATTGGAAAACTCTTCAAATACTGGATAGTTCTAAATTGACTATGTTGTTTATTATTTGATATATTGTTTAATTTAGCAGAGTAATTCTCATTTATCTCCTGTACATCATGTTGAGATTGTTCAACTGATTTTTGTGGCTCAACTATATTATTTAAACTTGACATTTTAGATTTTCTATGAAATATTTTTGGCATTTTGTTATTCTTTTCCGTCATAGATGGAGTTGAAATTAAAAGATAAGAACCATAAAAGAAATGAACCACTCCTTTAAATATTTACAAAATTTTCAATAAATAAAATCCAATTTTAATGAATTTTATTTTGCCAAAATGCTATTGCTATATTCGTTAATTTAAGAAAAAATCATTTTGCTATCAATTTTGTTTTAGTAAAACGTGCTTATTTATTTTCTAATTAGACTAGTGCTAATATTCCTTATAATCAGTATATTTCTGTTAATATCTTTATTCATACAAAAAATATTTTTTATATAGTTTAAATTACATATATTAATTCTATAACAAATCGAAAAATTCTATATGCACTTAGGCATATATTATCATTTTTATACAATTATTAAAGTTAAAAAATTACTATTCTTGGAAAAACTTATATTCTTTTAAGTAGGTTTACCCAAAGCTACTTGAATAGAATATAAAGTAAATTTAATTTAAAGAAATCGTCCAGCTGAACATATTAATAATACTACAAATCACTTATTGAAATTCATCGAATAGTTTTTCGAACTTGAAATATTTTATTTGTTCCCTAAAGAAATAGATTTATATTACATTTCAATATATCTTTATGTAGGAGATCATATTTTACAATTTAAATTTCACTATGTATGTTTTTGGCGTTACAAAAAGATTAGGTAAGAAGTTTTTTGAAAGATGACAAAAAACAGCTTTTTCCCAAACATTACATATATACAATCGTAAGTAATTTTCAGTTTAATAATAATATTGATGCTTTTATCTTTTACATTAAAAATACTTATCTAAAATATTCCAATTAAATGATGAAAAAGAGATAATCAATGTAATAAGATATTTTTAATATATTTCTAAAAAAATTTTGAAATTATTCAAGATTGTTTTGCAACTTCCTTCCTTCCCTCATTTTTTTTTTAAACTTCTGAAAAGATTTATATATAGACGCTAATATTTTGAAGACATTGAAAATTTTGTAACCATCATAAAATATCTAATTTACTCTTTTTTGGCAAAATCAAAATTAGCATCTTTTTTCAAAGTCGAAATTAACAAAATATGTGATATCATGTTTAATAACCTCAAAAAAAGATACAATGATAAGTAAAGAATACCTATGTATTATATACCTTCCCAAAAAAAATTTACTCATTGATATTACAATTTTGATTTTTTTGAAAAGAACACATTCTTCAAAATTCATAATACCAAAATATGAATTTCAATATTTAAAAGAACTCAATTATATGAAAATAATTGATTGCCTTAAAAGCATAAAGATTTTTTCATTAACTATCAATTAATTTATGTATTCACAATTTCATACGATATGATTAATATTATTCTTTAATATATTATTTCTGTTAAAAAAATAAATGTATTCGAAGAACTATTTTTATAAGAAAAAACGTTTTCCAATCTTAGACTTTCATCAATTAAAATTACAACAAAGTTGAATTCTGAATACTATAGAAATAAAAATTTAGAACATCATTTAAAAAATAATTATTATAATCGTTGATTACACAATTGTAAACAACAAGTTTTACATTGCAACTGAAGTGAAAGATTCCAATTGCCTATTTATCTTTTCTAAAATATGAAATCTTCTTACAAACCTTTTTGATATATTAATTACAATATGTGTACCCAATTTAAAAACCAACCACCTGAAACAATAATTTGATCTATATTTATATAACACGTTTTTTTTCCTTTCATTTTCGAAACCTTTGTTATACAGGATCGGAAAATAAAATTGATATAGACAATATCAACTTAGAGTTGACATTCCTTATTCTGTTTTATTTTTTATTTTTTTTGCTTTAATTCCAATCTCTGTTTTCTTGATAACTATGGCAGTGATAAATCTACATTGTATCAGTGAGGTTCATTCCTTTTACTTAAAGAAGAAAAAATTATTGTCTTCTTACTCACTTTTTATAGAATACTCTAAATTAATTGATCGGTTTATATTTCCTTTTCGAGCGATAAAAAAACCTTAAAACAAGCCATTGAAAATGTTTATTGAATAATAATTACGTGGCAAGACCCATCGGAAATCCAACACGAAATGTTGAACTAATATTACTGATCATACAATCTTTAGAAATGAAATGGAATAAGCAATTAGATTAAAAATTACTTTGAATTACCAAAAATCAATGTCTCAAAACTTTTAGACGTCACATTCCTTAAAAAAAGAGATTACTACCAAATACTATCATATTTTTACTAATTATTCTTCTGTCAGAGATGAATGATACTAAAAGTTCTGTTCCCATAAGACACTTTGCTAACTACGGTAACCCAAAGTAGTTCTAACTAATACTTAGTTACATTTGTCACTTTTGTTAGAAGCATGACCTCTAATAAGTTATTGTATTCAGATTATAAAACTCAACTTCTAGATCTAGTAAAGTAGAGTTAAGAACTAGACACTTTCTTCGTTTTCAGTTTAGTAGTTTCAAATTTAATTTGAAAAAGAATGTTACCAGTTAAAGTTCCTGCACATTAACAAAACAGGAAATGAAAGAACAACAACAATAATAAATATTATGCTATTATAAAAGTCAAATTAATAAAATTTGATCTTATTTTACGTAAAAAGGATATCACAAAACAAACACAAGAAAAAATGTTACAGCATGTTTCCTAATTTGATTATTGAGTAAACAAAAAAAGTTTATTTTTCACAATTGTCACAAATGAATAAACAATAGAGTAATATATCAAAAAAAAAAGTTAAATTTGCCATTTTTGTGTGAGAAGAAAAAAAAAAGCGATATGTTGAAAAAAATTTCCAAATGAAGAAATCACCCGAAATATAATTATAAAATCAAATAATATTTGAATTTCAGAAACAACATGGATTTGCTGTAATGACTGAATTCTTATTATGAGATTATTGTTTTCCTGCAAGTTGACAATAAGCTCGGGAATAAGTGTATAGAAATTGAAAATTAACAAAAATTTTCTAAATTCGACAAAAATAAACAAAGAAATTTTTTTTATATTATATCATAACCAATAAATAAACATCTCTACAATACCTTTCATAATAACAACCACTGTACAAATAAAGTAGTTCGGTTTATATCACCAACAATTTTCACGTATTTTTTTTCTGCTATTTTCTCGTTTTATTTTTGATATCGAATCCAGTCTGGAGAGTCATTCTCTAATTCCAAAAGTAGGGTCTTTGTATTGCCATGTGCTAGTTGCTCCATTTCTACATACCTTACTGACTATCAATAATTCTTGAATATCATTTAATAAATTTTTACAATTGAATTCATCTTTTGGAATCACTAAAGCATGTGTTATAAGTCCTTTTATTTTTCAGTAAGATTGAACATAACCAATTTAATTTCATTGATATTTTGCATAACAGGTAATTGCTTTCACTAACTTCATTGTGTTATAGTTGGTTCCACTATTTGACAAACTTTTCAACATTAGTTAGTTCAAATATATCAATTGATTCATTGTAAAAATTCTCAGTTTCTTTAAAAAGATTTATAAAATTTGTTATTAGTTGTAAGATACCTAAGAGTAAATTATCATCAATTGAATCAATATTTAAATACTTTGTAATTCAAGAATAAAATTGTAAACATAATTTAACAAGCTATGTTATTTTTGTTCTTCTCTTGCTATAGTTTTCTGTATACATTGTCAAATACCTAATATTACCATTAATATATCAAATGTGACGGCCTTTCTTTATGTTATATAATTATTCAATAAGTGTACTTAAGATCTAGTTAAACACTACATATTTAGCTAATCGTATTTTTCTCTTATTTCAAAACGCAAAAAGCCTGATATTGGTCAAATTACTTTCCTCAAGGTTCGTACGTAGCTAGGGAGGAAAACAAATCTAACTATTTGAAAATTTTTACCCAAAATAGTAATCTAATGAAGTTTCAAAATAAATCATTTTTGAGTTTTAAATGACCAAAGGTAATATTCTATAAATAAGACTAACATTCTGAACATCTTTTTTAAAACATTAAACCAAAGACATGTACTCAAAAGAACTTCAAAATATTTCTATTCTACTAGTACTTGTATTTCTATGAATAGAAAAAAAATATAACGTACCTACTAAGAATATTTATTGATAGACACAATAAACAATTGTACATTAAGTAAAATAAAACAGTCTGCAAACAGTTAGGTGCAAAAAAAATATACCCTTTATATCATATTATACGTAATTCTTTATTATAAAGAATCCATCTTATTTTCCTTGTTGGAGTTGATAATATTCATAAATAACATTCTATTGATGAAATTTTAAAAACGTTCTAGATTTTAATTTTTACTAAAATTTCTTGGAATTATTTTTTTTTGAACTGCATTTGGATATTGTTTCCTATTTTTCTTATTACCTGTACAAAAAAATACAAAAAAAATGACAAAGGAAAAAAAGTGAACACTTATTTTAGTCTTTTTGCGCAAGATTAGTTGAAAGTTTTATTTTCTCATTTGCTGTTTTTTTTACTCAGTAGAGTAGATAGGAGAATGAATCTAAAAGACTAAAACAACAACCCTTATGGATGACAGGATATAAAGACATCAATAACAAAATTTGACAATCAGGCTTCTACAACTTCATGAATAAATATTTGAAGTTTGTAAAGTTTATGTTCATACTACTTATCCAGCTTTACCCGTAAATTTTGAGGCCTTCTCTACTTTAAAAACCAAAATAATAATGAAAACTCCACAGTGTTTAAGACGTACTATGTTATCTGCTATACGTAAGTATACGAACGGTTTGTAAGAAAAGTTGTATAATTCAAAGAGTATTATTTGTGTCTTAATGATTCTTGCTATTGTAATCAACTGGATTGCCTGTGCCTTCATTCCGCTTTCCACCTTTTTTTTTTTTGTTTTCTTTTTTCGTTTCTTTTTTTTTCTCGCTTTTTTTTGTTTACCTTTTATTGTTTACAGTTTTTCTTAGAATAGATAAATCAAAGTCATCTTTCTCGAACGTTGTAATAATGTTTGGTGCCTTCCTTCATATATAATATTATTTTTACTGACACCCCACTAACACTCTATATATTTACAATAAAAGTCGGAGTAATTAAACTGAGCGTATAACAATTCCGTACATTACTGATACAACTTTCGTTACTACGACTACAAAAGCATAAAGATCAAGCCATTATTGCTTTTTAACATTATACTGGAAGAGCCATGAATACTCTTACAACTGCTACTTCCGTTATTTCATTTTCTTCTTTCATAAGTAACGTCTCAATATCTACTCCGCCACATAAAAATTATGAAATTAATTCGCTAACTATACCATCAACCCCAAACAAAAAGACAAAAAATCATAATTTTCATAGTGACAATAATATAACATTAACTCCATCCAAACCACATAAGTGTGGAAAAAAGATAAACTCATTTTCAAAGAAGGTACGAAAAAATAATGGGAATATTAGTAACATTAATTACGCTGGTAATACTCATGTTCCAATATTATCACCTATTCCAACAGAACTTCGTCACAGAAGAACAATGATAGACAGTTTTGAAGGAATCTTAGGGGAACGATTGAATAGAGATCTAGAAGCACAATCTCCTATCTCTGATTTAGAGACAATAAGCCCACTAAGTGACGTTTCCTCATGCTCTCCCAGCCTGGATCTTCCTAAAAAACCTCTAGATTTTAATGCCATACCTTATTTACCATGGAGCTCTAGAGATAGATACTCTTCTATGGATAAACCAAATACTATTATCCCTTCTACCTTGATTGAATTACAAAGTATAAATTCAGATAAAAGAGAAGAAGAGTTTATGTTAAATCTACCCTCATTAAATTCTAAGAAGAGAAATGATTCGGATGTTAGATTATCCATACCGCAACATAGGAGCAAGACTCCTATTAAACCAATCATCAGAAATGATTCCAGAAGCTTGCATCTTATAGTAAGTTCTGGTAACGGTTCTCTAGACGATGCTACAATATATGCAACTGAGCTCAATGCATCATCTTCTTCAACGTCTCATCGTATATATAATTGTTCATCATCAACTTCAAAAAGTAAGGAATCAAGTTACAATATTCCTATCATACAAAGTGTTTGGGAGCGTATAACGATTCCTGTAAATCATAAGATAAAAGAAAAACACAAAAAATTGAGAAGCACTTATTTTGGTGATATTTATGATTCAGAAGATGAACAAATATCTACAAAAGATGACTATGCCTTAATTCGTGGATATGAATTTAACATTGATTTCAATGAAGAACCAACCACACGCCCAAACAAAACTGTTAGATGGAATGTACCAGCTTGATTGATTGATTTTATTAATGACTCGTTTTTTTTTTCTCTATAACATATTTTTTTATTCTCTCTTTTTTCTACATTCATTTCTTTACTTTAACACCTTTATTATGATACTTTCTGTCTGTTTATCATTATGCATATTCTTTTTCTTTCTCTCTTTCTTCTCTTTATGCATCTATGGGATGTGACCTGTTGTAATGTATATATATATATATATATATAAGCAAACGTATGAACGATTATATAATTAATTATAATACCAATATTATGTAATGATTATTTGTAAATATTAGTAATAAAGATAACTAATAAAACGTCAAATTTCTAGAAGACTAAAAAAAAAGATAATCCATAACATTCTCTTACGGGTGTATCGTTCCTTTTTCGTGAAACATACTACTACTAACTTCTTCAATCCTCAAAAGAAGCCCTCTTCTTTTTTGTGTAAACCCTAGAATAATCCACAATTTTCACATGGCAAGAATAATTTACCCCCTCTCACCTAGAAATATGAAAAAGAGAAATCAACCCTATAACTTTCCAGAAAGATATTTACACAAATTGGATAATACTGTGTAACCCTTGAAATATACTTAGTTAATACAACGCCTCTTACTTTTTGATTCGCTTAGCAACTTCGCTATCTTCGGATATTTTTTGGTATTATCATCAAACCCCTATCTCAATGTATAAGAGCATAAAATAAAAATACATAATCTGTTTTCTTAACCCTAATCCGTTTTTTGCTTGTCTCTTTTTTCCTTTCATTAGTTTAACGGATTTTGAACTTTTTCTATAAGGGAACAAAATTGAAAAAAAAAAAAGGTATAAAATAAAAAATTTCAAACTTTGAATGAAAAATTGTTTGTTGCATAATAAACGTACACAATTAATCGATGAATGTTGGAATGATAAGAGAAATAAGTAATTTGGTCTTCTATTTTGTGACTTTTTTCTCAAGTTGCTTGCTTTAACAATTAATCTATTTAAATTTTATAAATAAGATAATCAATAAGCATTTATATAAACCTTGTGGCAGTTGATAGGTCCGTCAAATAAATAGCTTGTTGTGTTGAGTTGTTTACATTCAATTAATTGGTTGATTGATCTGCTTTAGACATTTCGTTGCATGCTCAATCATCTATTAATACAAGTATACACACCTACATACGTGCATACATACATACATATATATATATTTATTTTCATATTAATACACCATGGCTCCATATCAGTATAACGTTATAGTTGGTGACCCAGAAAATGAGCATGAAACTGCTCCAAGAAGAAACCAACGATCTGCCAAAGCACCAGTAACAACTCCAAGAGACATCCAGTGTGATTCGGTTTTTGAACTGGTTACAGAATGTTGCAAACGTTACAAGAATAATAATTGCATGGGCTGGAGAAATATAACTGATATCCATGAAGAAACAAAGACCGTTACTAAAACTATCAATGGTAAAAAACAAGATGTCGAAAAGACTTGGTTATATTATGAATTGACTCCTTATCAATATATTAAATTCTCTCAACTAGAACAAAATATGATCTATTTAGGGAAGGGTTTAGTTCACATCGGATTGACTCCTGCCAGTAATGATAAGTTGCATATCTATGCTTCTACTTCTCATAAATGGATGCAAATGTATTTGGGTTCCCAATCTCAAAATATTCCAATTGTCACTGCTTACGATACGTTAGGTGCAAAAGGGTTGATTCATTCCATTCAACAAACCGAATCTTCTGCAATTTTCACTGATAATGCGCTTTTACCAACTTTAATAGAACCATTGAAGACATGTTTGAATATAAAATATGTGATCCATTCAGAAATTATTAATCCAAATGATAAGAGACAAAATGGTAAGATCTTTAAGTCTGCCAATGAAGCAAAGGAAGAAATATTAAAACTACGTCCAGATATCAGATTTTATTCGTTTGATGAAATTTTACAATTTGGTAAAGACAATAATGATACCATTGAAATCCATAAGCCAAAACCACAGGATTTGTCTTGTATCATGTACACTTCGGGTTCTACCGGTGATCCAAAGGGTGTTGTCTTAACTCATGCTAATATTATTGCTGGTGTCGGTGGTGCTGATGTTCCGGTGTCTCGTTTCGTTCAACCAACGGATAGATTAATTTGTTTCTTACCATTAGCACACATCTTCGAATTAGCATTCGAATTATTATCCATCTTATGGGGTTCTTGTATTGGTTATGCCAACGTTAAAACATTGACCAAAACATCGGTACGCAACTGTGAGGGTGACCTAGTAGCTTTCAAACCTACTATTATGGTAGGTGTTGCAGCAGTATGGGAAACTGTAAAGAAAGGTATTATACAACAAGTTAATCAATTGCCTATGCCTATGAGAAAAATATTCTGGGTTGCTTATCATACGAAGAGTGGACTAGATCGTTTTCGCTTGCCTGGTGGTGGGTTAATTGCATCTTTAATCTTTAAAAAGATTAGAGCTGCTACTGGTGGGAACTTGAGAGTAGCTTTAAATGGTGGATCTCCATTAAGTGAAAGTACCCAAAGATTTTTAACTAACTTGATTTGTCCAATATTGATTGGATATGGTTTAACCGAGACTGTGGCAAATACTTGTATTTTGGATCCTGCAAACTTTGAATTTGGTGTGGCTGGTGATTTAACTGGTTCTGTTACTGTAAAATTGGTAGACGTGGACGAATTAGGCTATTTTGCTAAGAATAATCAGGGTGAGATTTGGATTAAGGGTGCATGTGTTACATCTGAATATTATAAAAACCCAGAAGAAACTGCAAAGGCAATCACCAAGGATGGTTGGTTTATGACCGGTGATATTGGTCAGTGGGAACCAAATGGTCATTTGAAAGTTATTGATAGAAAGAAAAATCTAGTAAAGACTTTGAATGGTGAATACATTGCATTGGAAAAATTAGAATCAATTTATAGATCCAACCAATATGTCCAAAATATTTGTGTATATGCTGATCAAACTAAAGTTAAACCAATCGGGATCATTGTTCCAAATCACAAGCCATTAATTGCATTGGCTAAGAAATTAAATATCATTTCATCCAATGATAAGTTGGAAGATGAAGAAGAAATTGGACATCATTTTCAAGATTCAAGATTACAAAATGCTGTTTTACAGGACTTATTAGCTACTGCAAAAGAACAAGGACTTGTTGGCATTGAGTTGATTGCAGGTTGTGTATTTGCTCCTGAAGAATGGACTCCACAAAACGGCTATGTTACATCTGCACAAAAATTAAAAAGAAAAAAGATTTTAGATGAGGTTAGGGATCAAGTTGAGAAAGTTTATGCCTCTAATTCTTGAACTGTTTAAGTGTTAAAAAGCCGAGATGAAAGTTCGGTTTAGAGGAATATAGAAAAAAGAAAAAGACAGATAAGTTGCTAAAGTTAGTATGTGGTGCTGTTAGTACTTTTGGAATATTCTAGGGAAACAGTTACTTGCTAGTATATGAAATACTGTTTATTAAATAGTTTTGTTTTAGATAAAAGAATAATATAATACTTTTAGTATATATAATAATATCCTAGAAAGAATAGTCACAGCTTCCACTAATTAATCTATATATAGATAATAATCTTTCTATCTTTGCATTGCTTTTATTTTGGTTCTAATTACGTACTATAAGTGATATGTTCATTACACTATCGAAAAATTCTTGTTTGAATCAACTTTATTAGAATGCATCTTTGAGAAAACGAAATAAAAAATATGAGCAATACATAAAACATTATTGCTGTTGCCAATATACATTAAATAACCATATCGGTTGGTCCTAAACAATAATAGTGGATACACCTATTATGAACTCTAATATAGATACAAGTGTATATGTTGGAAATATCGATCCTCGTGTAACTAAAGAGCAATTATATGAACTATTTATTCAGGTAGCTCCAGTAGTTAACATAAAATATCCAAAGGATAAAATATTACAAAAATACCAAGGCTATGCATTTATCCAATTTGAAACAGAGAAGGATGTTGAATATGTTATTAAACTCTTACATAATACTGTTTCCTTATATGATAGATTACTTAAAATAAGGAAATCCGCAGTTAATACCAAGAAAATTATTTATACTACAGATTCTAAAAACATTAATAAAAGCAATATATCCTCTTTTAATAGTAATGATAAATTGGAACCACCTGTTGCTAAATTATTTGTCAAGGGGTTAGATGAATCTATTGATGATAAATCGTTACAATCATATTTCAATAAATTAGGACCATTATATAGAAGTCCAGAATTTTTCTATGTACATAATAATAGTATTCGTTGTGCATTTATTTATTATAAAAATTACAAGGATGCAGATGAAGCGATAAATAAGCTTAATAAACAATTATTAGCAAATAAAGTCATCACTATTGAATATGCATTTAAAGAAAATAACAGAAGTCAAAAATATGGAAATGATATTGACAGATTGCTAAACAAAGAAGCCTTAAAGAACGGATTGTTATAAAGTAATAGCACATAATAAGATAAAAAAATAAAGGTTTAAATAATTTAATTGATATATTTGTTGATTATGAGATTTTTTTTATTATAATTCATTAGATTTTCATATATGTATATTTTTTCTTGCCGTAAAGGAACCTCTTTTATGCACATATATTGTTGAAGGGTTGGTCTAATATATATATTAATAAAGGGATATTTATCTGATAACTTTTCAAACTTGATATTCTTCTACACTACAATTCTTTGGCAGATTGTTCCAGTTGTTTATATCCCTGTGTTTGTTATTATAATTGCCTATCAACTGTTGTTTTGCAAAAAATAAGGTACTTAATTGTCTTAGGGAGAAGATACAAGCTACTAAATAAGTTTCTTTGAATGGATATGGAACAATAATAAAGCTTTTGATTTCAATAGCCTATGTGTATTATTATGTTATATCAATGTTATAAACGAAGGGAGAGAATGCATATAAGTAAAAAGGTCAAGGGAAATGTGACCTCCCCAGGTATTATTTTATTTTAATTAAGCTAATGACATTCATACCTACTCTTAATTTAGTATGAATGATATAAATACTGAGGTATTCAAAAGTTTTTTGAAGAATCCAATCAAATGTACTCTCATTTTCAATTCTGTTATAATATGCACTTAATCTTTTCTGCTATATATATTATACATATAATATAATTAATATCTAAAGAATATTACTCTAAAAAGATTCAAAACGAGAACTTATACGACCAAAAACTTTCTATCAAATATCTTTTCTAATTATATCTTCAATAATGAAACCTTCTACTGTTATTATTTCAATTGTTGCTTTCGTTGGATTCACTCAAGCTGCTAGTAATACTACCACCTCATCAACAACAAGCACTAATGCTGCTGTGCCATTGCATGGCCAGGAAAATGTTGCTGCTTATGGTTTAGGTGGTGCAATGATCGTTGGTGCACTAGCATTCTTAATTTAAAATTGTGCCTAAAATGTGCTTTGACATTTATGTAGTTTATATATACTTCTTTTTGACCTTTCTTTATATTTCTTTTAGTATATATATATATATATATATTAATATCTTTTAAAGTATTCTTTATTTATATACATTAGTTTTTATTATTTTTCATTATTGTTATATAGGATGTACTTGACTAAATTACCATCATTTTCCCTTCTTGTTAAGCTTATTTCTTCAAATTTCACATCAACATGGTACTTTCCTTCAAAACGAACAACTGATTTATCATCAATGCCCAATTCACCATTGAAACATATATGCATTGCGTGGTGATCATTATTTATAGAGTCATGGATGTTAATGTCTCCATTACCATTAAAATGAATTGGAACTTCATATTTAAATGTATCGTAGGTCACTTCTGGAGTTATGATTTTATCGTACTTGAGACCAATAAAATCTAAAATATCTTGGATCCTTTCCATAATATTCACAGATTGGTGACTAAATTTCCATTTAAATAGTCCTGGCACGAGATGCCATTTTTTATTATTACCATCTATTCTAATATCATCGTTTGGTTTGAATAAGATGCCAAATACGACCAAATCTTCATCTTCACACCATATGTTAAACTTTTGAAATTTATTATTATTATTGCTATTATTATTTTTATCGTTATCATTGTTAATAACTTGGTTATGCGGTGTGGATGGAATTCTTAGTGGAACACCATAATGATCTTTAATAAAATCATGACTTGTCAATTTACTCATTAACTTTGTATAAATAAAATCTTTGACATTATTAATATTTAATTTCTGTTCTTCTTTGGGAGTCAGCTTATGGAATTTATTACAAGGAAATAATGGAATATAAGAATCCATTTTCAAATAAACCGCTTTATATATTATTTTGTATCCAATAAATAAACTTAGCAAAGTAGACAATGTAAACCAAATGGTAAATCGACGTTTCCTATTCTGATGCTGTTTAATAGCCTCTCCTATACTCATACCTGGTATATTATCATTATATTTTGTAGTAGAGGAAAGAAAATTATTTATTTTGGAAGATGGTTCGTCTCTGTTTGGGTTGGTGAAAAAATGGGTGCTATCTACAGGTGAATAATTATTAGTCAAGTTTGATTTATTGTGGTTAATATTGTTGTCATTATATATTATTTTGGAATTGGGATCACTTTTAAATGAAATAGGAATTTTTCTTCGTGTTGTGGTTGAGATTGTTCTAAGCCATCTATGATTACAACAAAGGTAGCTTTTTGATATCGTAGTATATATATTCTTTTTAACTGTAATTCTAAAATTTAGCAAAGATGGAGAATAATAGAATTGATGTGATACTTGGTTCAACATGATTCTGTTTTCCTTTTTTTTTTTTTTTCAATTTTGTCTCGCTCTTGTTTGTAAAATTGTTAGCACAATAGTCTTTATACTAGAGTTGGTTTATATTAGTAACTATTTAAAATTTACTGGGAGTTGAAAGCTTGTTATTAATGATATTGCTGCGATATATTTTAGTAAAGAATCATTCTACTATTGACTGCTTTTTCTTTAGTGAATCTTCTGGACTTATTTTACGACTTTCAGCTTAGAACCTTTTTTTTTTTTTGGTTCTCTATTTATAAGGAAATACTGGCGTACCCTATTGTGTCGCTATCAACTTTGTAGATATATGTATGGACATATGTTATTTTGCATAGAGATAAAACTGCCACGACAATAATATAGAGGAGTATGATTATTTAATAGTTTACCAGACTTAAAGTTAATTGGAACAAAAATGATATTAGATGCATGTATACATATATATGTATATATAGAAGTACATAAGCATTATTCTTCATCGCTTGTCATTACTTGTGCTTTCCTTAGTCTTTTTCTGGAGCTAACAAACTCCTCATTATCGCTACTGAGGGTATGATGATCATCAGAATTTGACTCAATGCTGTTACCATCATCTAAGCTGTCACCACTTACAAACCCATCCCCATCATTATGTTCATAGAAATCACTATTATAGTCACTAGAATATTCTCTTTTACTATCCTCTGAGCTCTTATCTTCAATGAATTTTGAGTGTCTTCTCTTTCTGTTAGATTTAGACTCTTCAGCTTCACTTAATTCATCGTCACTTGCAACAAATGAATCTAGATCAGAATCATGCTCTTCTTCTTCTTCTTCTTCTTCTTCTTCTTTTTTTTTTTTTTTTTTGTCCTTTTTTTGTTCATTACTACTATTATAATCTTCATCTATAGCTTCATCATCATATAGTTCTCCTATATCTTTCCTTTTTCTTTTTCTTATTCCTCTATCATTTGTTTTACCGTTTTCTTCTTCCTCATCACTGTCATCTTCTAAATCTGAATCACTAAATCTTCGTATTTCATCAATGATTTCTTCATATTCCCCTTCGCTGTATTCATCTTCATGTCCTCTTAAATTATTTGTAATGTTCCTGGCAGAGTTGCTCATAACATTTTCTGAGTTCCCTCCAGTGATAACGTCATTTCTAATTCTATAATGACAGTGTGGGCATAAATTCTCCCCCTCGTCATCGTCCATATCATCTGGATCCAATTCCCAATGACAATTTCCACATCGTGGGATACCATCATCATCCATATCTATTATAGCTAATGTAGAATTTTTAAAAACATTAGCGAAAATTGTGTCCTTTGCTATATCATTCTTATAGACAGTTTCATCTTCTTTTCTTTCTAATAATAGCTTTCCCCATTCAGAACTCTTAGATTGATTATCATTTATTATCAAATCCAATATGAATTTTAATTGGTTATCTAAAAATGCATTGAATATAGGTACAACTTCAGCTACTTTTCTACAGTCTGGACAACCTAATCTTCTTGTCTCATTAGTCTTGAACCAATTTTTCAAACACATATAACAATAAATGTGTCCACATGTAAGCATCATTGGCACATTAATAAGTTCATGACATATATGGCATTGTAAGGATGATAGAAAATTTTCAACAATCTTTTTGTTTTTTTTTTTGCTTAGGGATTGAATTAAATTTTCTACCTGATTCATTTTATTTTGATATATAGTTATTCAATTGATATATATTTAACAGAGGTATACTCAATTACTTATATTGCTTGTGTACATGCTATCTCCTATCTAAGCTCTTCTAACTTCTACTCAGATGACATCCTAATTATCGATCCTTTTACTATATTCCTTTTTTTCCTTTCATTTTTCATATTTTATTGAGTATAAACAAAAAAGCAATAACGGATTAAACTGCAAATACCGTATCTTGCAAAGAATAAGTTAACATAAACATATAA
Source organism: Arxiozyma heterogenica (assembly GCF_036370985.1). Taxonomy (NCBI): domain Eukaryota; kingdom Fungi; phylum Ascomycota; class Saccharomycetes; order Saccharomycetales; family Saccharomycetaceae; genus Arxiozyma; species Arxiozyma heterogenica. The sequence goes on along the minus strand of NW_027042670.1, from coordinate 118,884 downwards.
AATAATGGAAATAATATACTGTATATACTGTACATTTTACCATCATTATAGTTACACATAAATAGAAAAACATTAATGTAAAAATTATATACATAAATGTAGGAGATGGGAGAGAAAGAAGGTAAGAATATAGTATCATTATTTAAGGATTAAAATGTTTTGTTACTTACTGCATTTTACTTCTGAGACACTTTTTCAAGTATTGTTAATAATTCATTCAGACCATCAACATGTTCCTTGGCATTGGTTGATGTGGTGTTACCATACACAATTGTGTGGCCATATTTTAAATTGCCATTAAGAACTTCTTCTTTAACACATTTGAACAATGGTTCAATAATTGGAGAAGAAGAACCTGAGATACAAGCAAATTGGATGTGGCATTGCGAATCTCCGCTGGCTCGTGCAGCCGAACTGTTGAAGTAGTTCAACAAGAATTTGAATGCAGATAATGATAAGCCATTTTGTTGAACAAACAAAATATCTTTATAAACATATGCATGTATATTGTTTTCATCAAATAATGTATTGATATGGGAGATGGCTTCACCAATAACACCAGCTACACGATCTTGGTCTTCAGCATTTTCCGTATGGAATCTGATCATAGAATCTGTTACTTTATAATAGGCACCTGGTAATCTTTCGATCTTAGCATCCAAAATCTTCATAACTTCATCTTTCCAATCGACTTGCTCTACAATATTATACCACGATCCATCTAATCTTACATACGCCCCATTTTCTGCAATTAGACCTACATTAGATGCACGAGCGTATAAACGTTCTAAGGTAACTTTTGAATGAGAATTCATGACAAAGACAATATTGTTGGCTGCTAATTCGCTTAATGTAGACAAAACTCTGCTTGTAGGTGGTTCAGTAATTTTGAAGATAAATAATTTTTTCTTTGAATCTTCATAGTCTTTGTATAATGCATCATAACCAAGGTTAAAAATAGTGGATCTTTCTTTATTAGTCTCCCATGAATTATTTATGTCTTGTAAAGAAGATTTAATCCAAGTGTCGGAATCATGCATAATAACACTTTTGACTAAACTCTTCCAATGCTTCCTCTTTTCAGCATAAGTCATTTCCAACCCAGCCTTAATTGATTGAGATACATGTCTAATGTCCCATGGATTAATTAATATGGAACCTTCATCTAAAACTGATGCGCTTCCTGTGAATTCAGATAATAGCAACGGGGCATTTTTCTCTTCAGATGAAATAATGAATTCATGACATGTTAGATTCATACCTTCTCTAAATGTGTTGACCATAAATAAATCTGCTTCGCAATTTAAGGCTAGATATTGTGGGTATTCTAAACCTTGATGTAAAAAGACTACTGGTGGAGACATACCAATATTAGCAGATAAAGAATTGATTCGATCAACAGTTAACATCAACTGCCGTTCGAAGTCCTCATTCTGTGATTTGCCTAGACAAATCTGTACCAAAACAACTTTATCAATGTATTTTGGATTCTCTCTTAGAAATCTTTCATATGCTAACATTTTTTTGTTTAAACCACGGATTCTATCAAATTGATCTCTACAGACAATCAATTTCTTGCCTTTCCATCTTTCTCTAATCAAACGACGCCATTGATTAACTTGGTCTCTTCTTAAATGGTCCTTTAGTGCAAAGGCATCGATGCCTACAGGTATAGATGTAATGGAGATGATTTTTCCTTGATATTTCAATTCATCATTGGAGACATCAGCCATTAACAATCTATTAGTTGTTTGTAAGAAATGTCTTGCGTATTCAGTGGTTTGGAAGCCAACTGAGTTAGCACCAAGTATACCTTTTAACATCTTTTCTCTGTGAGCAAAACATCTAAACACTTCACTACTTGGGAAGGAAACGTGAAGGAAATAGCCAATCTTTGCATTAGGCAATAAACTTCTAACCATTTCTGGGACCAACATCAAATGATAATCGTGAATCCAAATAATATCACCTTCCTTATACACTTGAGCTATCTTTTCTGCAAACAATTTGTTTAGATCACAGTAATAATTCCATGAATGATCTTCAAATGCTTTAGAGTTTGGATTATCTGGGATTTGATAGTGTAAAGTTGGCCATAAAATTTGCTTACAGAAATTTTTGTAGGCGCCTTTGAATGTAACATCATCGCTAATTACTGCATGGCAATTATAATTGTTTTTTAAAGCCTTAATAATTTTATTTGAAATGTCTATAGGGAGTTCATCGGTGGGGATACCCATTGTACCAACCCAGTAGACATCATCAGTTAAGGTTTTTTCCTTAGATGCAATATTAACAGCATTTTTTAAAGCGCCGTTACCTTTCTCACAGGGAACAATAGACCAAGGCAATTGACCAAACAATTTTTGAGAATTATGTAATCTAAGACTCTTGGCCTTTGATTTATTTGAGTACCCACCAAATTTCGGAACCACAAATTTTTCCTTGCCATCAGTCTCTAAATCAGAGGTATAATCGTCATCCTTTTGACCCCCTTCTTGTTTTTCTTCAATATTAGCAGGGCTGTCTATTGCTGGTTTCTCTGGAACTACATGGACTCTTTTCATAGCTGGGGCACTATGAAACTGTTGTTCCTTTTGTTTAATTCTATCTATGTCGTACATAGAAGAATTGAAATCAGGCACAGCTCTGGATTTAGGTCTGACAACAGTAGTTTTAGAACCTATTGGTATTGAGGTTTGTTGGGTAACAGTATCGAACACAGTGTGTAAAGTGAAAGAGTCGTTTATAGGATGGTGTGACCAATTGTTAGCAGCAGTTCTAGGGCTGGTAGCAGAGGTTCCATCCATATTGGTGGTGGTAGTGGCAGTGGTAGTACTAGGGGTAGCGGTGGTACTCGTAGCAGTAGAAACAATTGGAGTAGAGTTTGGATTGATAGTATTTTTAGATAAGAAGAAATCCTCGATAGATGTAGTGTTGGCCGGGGGAGATTTACCTAGAATTGGGGAACTGACACGGTTAGTCGCACCAGAAACAGAAGACCTATTGAAATTAGTAGTTAAATTTTCTAAAAATTGCTCTGAAGTGACATCTATTTCATTATTTTCGATAACAGCAGAAGTCTCGCGAGAAGTATTTGGTTTGTTATTGTCTGGTGCTAAAGAGTTATCGTTATGCTGGTTTGTAATGAAAGGTTTAGTAGAATGGACAGAACTGGACCTATTGCTTCTGTTAATGAAAGGTGTAGGAGAATGCACTGAGGCAGACCTTTTTCCCTTGATATTATCTATTGCACCAGGGTTAAGCTTAACTAAATTAGATTCTACCAATTCAGCAGTCTCATATTCGGATTCATTTAATTTGAATTCCGGCTGATATGGCAAAAATAAAGAAGCCACAATAATTGTCATAACCTATACGTATATATATATATGTATGTATCTATGTATGTATGTACGTAAACAGATGCGTGTGTATGTGTATGTGGGTAGTCTTCTTAAGTTAACTTTTTTAACAGGTATTTAGACGGAAAGATACTGTAAACCATTCAGTAGTTATATGTTTATAAATCCTACCCCTTACCAAGATTTGTATAAAACTTCAAGCACTTCTAGTTTCAGATCTTAAAGAAACTTCGCAAGCAAATTTCAGTGGACCTCCCTCTTTCTCCAGCGCTTCCCCCCCTATTGTTGTTGTTATTGTTATTATTTTCACTCTTTCCCCTTTATCCCCACCCCTTTGTTCTTTTTTTGTTTTTTTTTCTTCTCAATTTGATCTCACTCTTTTTTCCGTTTTTCTTTTTCCTTTTTTTTTTCATTTTTTGTCCCTCGGATTTGCCGTCGCTGCTGTTGTAGAGAAGCACACCCAGACACCAGCAGGAAAAATTAAAAGAAAAAAGGAAAGGAGATCAAATTGAGGGAGACATAGAGCGGGTGTCTGGATGTGTGATGTGTCTGGCAATGGAGAAAAGTCGGAAATAGGGAAAAAAAAAAGAAAATGAAAAAATTTTCTTCTGGTATCTTGCGCCTGTGTTCGATTCTTTACGGCAGTTCTTTACTTCCAATCAAAAAATAAAAAACTAAAATTAATCGGACTATAAGATAGGAAACGATGGAGTGGAGATGACAGTGTGGATGTAGTAATTTAATCAGTATTGTTGGTTCAACACTATCATTGATATGGAATAACAGAAATGCTATTTTTGTTATCTAGTTAGCTAGCTGTTCAACGATATTTTCACTGTAAGCAAGAACAAAAAAAAATTAGATACAAATACTTTATATACAACTTAATATAATCGTTTGCTCACCTCATGGATAATTCTACTTTACTGTTTTTTGTATTTTTGTTTTTAACTTTCTTATGGGCAAGAAATCAAAGACAGCTTAATAAAGGTGTTAACAATCCTTTAATAAGAGGTGTTAGATACCAGGAAAATACAGAGGTTATTTCCGAAGAAAAAAAAGATGGTGTGGTAGATACTAGCAACGGTGTGAAAAAAGAAGAATATAGTAATGATCATAGTTCTAATGATAATAACAGTAGCACTTTAATACAGGAACAAATGGAGAGCCCAGTAGTAAAAAGAGTCAAAAGAGAAGTCACTGTAGATATGATTGAGATTGTTCAAACTTTGGCACCGACTCTTGATGTTAAACAAATCGAATATTCCTTAAGAAATACAGGGTCTATTGAGGCCACTGTTGACGATTTCTTAACTGGGAAAGAATTCCCATTTCCTCCTGAAGAGAATCAAATACATGAAGGAGATGATGATGATAAAAAGAATAATAAAGAAGAATGATGGAATTGACGACTAATAAGTATATAACTAACTATTAGATAAATAAATAAATAAATAAGTAAATAAGTATATTCCTGAATATTTACTAGTATGATGATTTGCTTCATGGTTGTATTTGATAAATAGTAGAAATTATGTATTATCTTCAAATGGAATAAAATAATAAAGTTTCTTTATACATACATACATATATATATAAGAAATCATGATTTTGTTATCCAGTGTAGAGAGGATTATGTCGTCGGATTTGTTTGTTTATTATTGGGTTTAATTTTTTTTTTCACTGGTAGAATATTAATAATATTATGTTTTGGTTTATTTTCAATTGTAACATCATTTGGTACAGAAACAGATGGTACATTTTTAAATTTCATAATTTCATCATTCTTTAATCGTTGACCAAATAAATTGTTAGCATCTATGGATATATATGAACAAAACCCATCTGTTGAAGAGATCATCAAAAATTTACCATCTGGTGACCATGTAAGATCGGTTATTGGCGTATAGTGTAAATTACCTATTATAGCCAATGGTTCGACCTTTATTGTATCATATATAAGAATTTCATTTGATGTGGCAATAGCAAAAATTAATTTATACGGTAATGAAATAAACTCACTTCTGGTTGTTGATTCTATTTTATAAAAATTTGGATTAAAAGATATTATTAAAGCAGGTTTTTTCAAATTTGAAATTTTCATTATTGGTTTATTTAAATTATCTTTTAAAGTTGATCTTGCAAAGATATAAACACAATTGGCACCCTCTGTGCTATTATTATTATTATTGTTGTTGTTGTTGTTGTTAGTGGTGGCGGTGGTGATAATACTAGTATTGGTTGTTAAAGAAGAAGTTATATCATTATTATTTTTAGATATACCAGTTGGTACTAAAATTAAATTCCCACATGGGGATATAGTCAATCTTCTGAAAAATGAAGGCAACGTCTCATTATGGAACATATAAGATTTATCCAATTTGATTATCCTGTTCTGCAATTGGATATCTAGTAATTGTTTATTTTCATGATCAAATATTAATTTATATACATTGATGGACCTATCAGTAGATTGTGATAAGATATATTTATTTTGTGGATCCCATGTGACACCTTGAACATAATGGTTATGTTCTTTTAAAGAAAAAATACATCTAGGATCATCATTATCGTCGTCCTTGTTGCTGTTAGTATGTATTTGGAATACTCTAATAAAATTATCCATACATCCACAAAGTATATAATTATCACATGGAGACCAAACTAGATCATAAATCTCAGGGGCATGAGAATGAAATCTTAATCGTTTCCAGACGTACCAGGATTCTTTATTCTCTTCTTTTATAGACTTTCCGTCAACATGGTTGTTGTTGTTGCTGTGGTTATCTTTATCTTTATTTTTATCTTTATTATTATTTTCATTTTCATTTTCTTCGTCAGTGGTAAATTCGAATGGAGTCCCTCCAGTTGACTGTCCGTCTAAATTTCTTTTCCATAAGAGGATTTGTCCATCATCACCGGCGGAAGCTAAGATATCGCCCTTTGAATTGAATCTAATGACATTGATGGCTTGTTCATGCTGCTGTAAAGAGGTCAAGAAGTCAATAGTGTCGATCTTAAAACATGACTCATTTGCAGTACTCTTTATTGTGTTTAAATTCCAGATTCTAACCTTGTTGTCACCTCCAGAAGTAAACAATTTGGGCAATTGCGGATCATATTTAGACGACGGTGGGAAACATAGACTGTAAACAGGCTGGGATTCGTGCCAATATATCTGCAAATTAGATGCTTCCATCCTTTTTAATAATTTATCTTCTTGGTAATACCTTACAATCCACAAAGCAGTACAGTTAAGACGAACATATTTGTGACAGGGAAGTGTTCCAGCACTCGAAAGGCTTAATTGATAGCTCCTAATTATTTTTTTTTTTTCCAATATTTATTACACTGTTAGTCGAGCTTTCTATTATTCAAAGGATAGCAGATTCTGTCAGAACAATCCAAAAAAAAAAAATAATGAAAAGAAAAGAAAAGGAAAGAAAAGAAAGAAACACCTGAAATATTCTTTTTAAGCCCTAATCAAACTTTCCAGGGTTACCCTCTTTGCTTCCTCTTTTTCTTTTTTCTACCAGAAATTTTATTATGAATGCAGCGGGTGAGCAGATGGGCGGTGTGTGCGTGTCACATAAAACGATGTGCAGTGACGCCTATATATATGGGACAAGAAATCTGGTCTGGTTTTCTCTTGTGTTTCCCGAAATCCCTCTCCCGCCTGTTGGGTTTTTCGTCCCCTTCGCTTGCGTGGTTTATTTTCTCACACTAGGAGCTTTCTTCTTGGGTGTCCACACGTAGCTGGTCGATCTCACCTACATATTATGTGCGGACATCTGTACAAACACACACACATACATATATATATATATGTGTGTGTGTATACATACCCGGGCAGATGTATGCCTGGATGTTTTTTGCATATGTCGTATCGTCTTTCGTTAGTGTGTTAGTGCTGATGTGTTCTCAAATGATTTGCTTCCATACTGCTTTCCTTTTTTCTTTCCTCTTTTTTTAATTTTGTATTCTTCTTTCTTGTTCGGTTGAAAGAAGACCAAGTCGTCAGGCGACGGCTTAGGAAATAATAATACACATACACAGTATCAGAAAACTAGCACACATGTCAAATTCCCGATGGACTCATTTCTTCTTCGTGGAGAATACTATATCTATTGGAGCCGTAGTTGTGCTGATAGTAAAGCATCAGTATAGTGTTGGGAGGGGTAAGAATAAGAAATTGTGTCTTTGTTCTTCTCCTATTCTCCATCAATTGTCCCTTATTGATTGATTATATTGTGAGAGATGTATTTCACAGAATAATTATAGTCATATATAGGGTGGGGTCCCATCTATACACATTTCATCCTTCTTGTTGTTACAAAAATAGGATAATTCTCATTAGATAATATATGTGTGTCGGTATGCATGTATGTAATAAACAGATGTTGCTGGACTTTGGCAACTGTTCTGCTACTGATAAGTTTGTTGGTGGAATCGTGTCTATAAAAACATAACACCCATACCTCTACTGTTGGGTGCTATATATTGTTAGTTTTTTTTTTTTCTTTTTTTCTTCTTTTTTTTTCTCGAGTGCGGAGAACAAACACAAATACCAAAAATATCAAAATAAAAAATAAAAAATCTGAGTTTTCGAAAGTAACTTGTTTGATACTCGATAGAAGAGGTTTGGTTTTGCAATTTTGGAGTAACTAGTAAAGTATTTATTGTAAGTGTACCTTTATATTATCTAGCTACATTTAGTACGCGAGATTGAAAGGAAGTTTATCATTTATACCGAAGGAAGCAAAAGTGTTTCCTTATACAGAGATATAAAATAGAACAGAGATTCTATAGGTACTTGAAGAAGACATCACAAAAAACAATGAGTTCACATCTTGATGGGAACTTTTTATTTAATAAAATTAATCATTTTTTACAAAATTATATTCAACTTGATGACAAAAGTAAAGATAAATTGTTGTATCAGGACACTTTAAAACAAATCAATAACCAATTATTTAAAGATAAAGAATCGATCTGTGATCTGCTAAAATGGGATACAAATAGCACAACTGAGATAAAATTTAATCCAGATCTACTTATTGATGGTACCACCTATACAATTACTGAAGATCAACATAAACTGGCTTTACAATGGTCTAAACGCCTTTCTTTGAATTATAATTATATATGTAAAGTTTTATCTTTTGCTGAACCGAATTTGCAAACTGTGCTGAATGAAAGAATAGCAGCTGTTGATATTATCGCCACTCTGATCGATACACCTGATTTAAATCCAGATTGGAATAAATGGATTCTAGAGAATCCTAATACTAGACTAAAACTGCTTAACAACTTAATCGACTCAATTCAATCGGTAGTGATGACTTCCAAAAAAGTTAATCAGAATTCCCAAATTTCTTCTGGTGAATCGGATTCATTCTTGGATTTGGTTCATTTGAAAAATATGAATGATTTGGTCTATCTCTCTAAGCTTTTAAAATTGATAACCGACCTAATTTTAAATGCTAATGAAATCCTAAATTTCGATACTATATTGAATTGGTTTAATAATATAGATTTATGGTCCCAATTTTGTCAGTTTGATTTAATCTCAATCTTACCAGATATACCTTATTCCGTACTGTTGCAATTAATTTCACTTATCAATATCAATTCTTTACTGTTCCTAGGTTTTGATACAGCATATCATTCTTTTAATATTGAAAATTCTTCATTTTTTAATGATTCTAAAAAATTTATCCAATTACAAAATATTATTGATAAAAATTTACCCTCAAATTCACTAATTTCTTATTCTTGGGCATGTATTCTTTTTTATAAATCGGTGGTATTAGAGACTTTAGATGAAAATGACAACATGCTCTCATCAGAAGACAAAATATTTCTTTCTGACTATAACAAAGAGTATCCAAATGTGCCCTTAAATGTCATGTTTAATTTCTTTGCTCAAAGAGCAGAAAATTTAAACGTTTTTGAAGAGATTACAAACATCACTACATCTTTAAAAGCCGATTTAACGTATCCAATCATCATGACTTCATTTATCTCATTTTTAATGAATTTTATCCCATTGAATATTGAAACAACAAAAATGATCCAGACTGTTTTATTATATATGCCATCACATTTCACTGAAGAATTTTTATCAAGTGACACTTTTAGCAGAAAGTTTGCTCTTTTAAGAGCTAAATTACCTCTAGTAGAAGATGGTTTAATACCTTTCATTAATATGGTTACTGCATTACCTGAATTTGCTAATTTTGAGTTAAAAATGTTAACTACGTATGCAACAAAGGCTAAGCTGAATGATATTGATTATGATCTACTGGATGAAAACAGTGTTGGTATGATTGGAGATATATCACATAATCAGCAAGGTAATAATGGTACCATTGTATCTTTGCACGATTCTGCGTCTTCCAATATATCAGATTTGATTATTATGAAGAGAGAAACGTTTGTTAAGCCACCTTTTGAACTGGAAGAAAATGTAATGATGTCTATACCAAAAGATACTAAAGGTCAATTGGTACAATTATCATCAAATAGCAGAACTTCAGCAGCAAATAGTACTTCATTGATTGGTAAAGAGAACAATATTAGACAAAAAAAGTCTGGTAGTATTGCTATAGAAGATGGTAATATTGACTTAGATTTAATCATTTATTCTATCAAATATAGTGGATGGTCCTTACTAGGCCGTATTTTACAAAATATATCAACCTTATATTTCAATAATGGTGCTAATTTGGATAATGTTACCAAAGAATTAATGATATCAATTATCAAATTAATTTCCACTATCATAGATTCTAGTGTGATTGAGTATGACCGCAGTCAAGAGATATTATCTAGTATGTCCAGTCAGATTACCTTGGATAATGAAAATGTTATATCCGTTATCTTTAAAATTTATGAGATTGCATTAAACAAAAGAGACTATAATGTTTTGGTTGAGTGTTCTAAATTTACTAATCTGTTGACAGGATATTATCCAAATTTGGTATGGTCATATTTAATTCGTTCTACTCTGTTGGAAAAATATGGTAAAACAGGACTAATAAGTACAATTCTGGGTACTTTAGAACTTCCGAATGGTAAGTTTGACTTTACAATTCAATTATCTGTATTAATCAATTTATTAGTTGAACACACTTTTACCAGGGATAGTACGACATCAGAAAGAACAAAGAAAGAACTTTTACAAAAATTTACTGTCCATTTTATACATGTTTTCGAAAATTGTCAATTTTGGGAGTTCAATAATCTGAATGATAAATTTAAATTGTGTCTAAATTTGACTAATTTTTTCAGCAAGGTCCTGTACAATGTGTATGGTATTGACCCAACCTGTAATACCAAGGAGAAAATCACAAGAATTCTTTCTCAGGCAAGTGAAACAATAGTGGCATTTTTTCTTGAAAATCAAAGCACTGATTCTTACACTACGAAAACTTTATTATCTATTTTAACTTCATACACAGATTTAGAATACTCTATTTATGGGAATAATACTTTTGATGAAGACTATAAGGATTTGATAATTTCAGCTTTTAAATTTACAAATTTACTGGTATCTATTAGAAGTTTTTTGAAATTACCACCAAGTGTTCTTGAACATAATATATTTGATTCAATTTCGATATTAGTTCAACGTTATATTAATAATATTTTATTAAAGAATTCCATTATTAAATTATTTATTACTTTGGTTAGCATATCGTGGAGTGATAGCTACCCATTTTTACTTTCATATTTAGGAGAAACTGCAGCAAAGGATATGTTTCAAAATGTATCGAATGATCTGAAATCATCTATAAATGACTTTAATTTATTGAAAGATATTTATAATTTTATTGGGTCTTTATTGCAAAGTAAGCAAGATGGGTTAACTGTCTTATTTTTAACCGGTGATATTATAACAAGGGCACGTCATAATGAGAAAGATGCAAATGGTGATAATACCATAAATATAAATTCTGACAAATCTATTATCAATATATTAAAGAGTAATATTATGAGCATAAATAAATATCCAGAAGGTGTATTATGTGCTTTGTTGGATTGTATTTCATATGCATTAAATTCCTGGATACATTCTAAAAATTTAACTAATGATTCAAAATTTCTTGATGTGCTGTTGAATAAATTCAATTCATTTGTCCCAAAAAATCTTAATGATATAGATCAAGATGATATACAATTTATTACTGAACAGTACAGAGCAGTCTCAAAAATTATTGAAATTTTTGCATTATATCTTTACATTTGTCCTCAGAAAACTTCTGCGGTCTATAAATTATTGGATGATAAAAACTTATTTACCAAAATTAAACCATATTTCGATAATGCGGGGGATAATAATGACATTCAGGAAAACTATGTAAATGAATTTAATTCCACATATCCATCCTATACATTGAATAAATTTAGGATGACTCAGTTTTCATTATCTATTGGTGGAGTTGAGAACTCTGTTTTTAACCTGGAATTAATGAATAAGTGGTTTAAGGATGATGCACGTTGGTATGGTTCCATAAAGGAGTCTGGATTCTTTCACAAAGTTAAATTGGTAGCATCCAATATTCAATACAATCATTATAAAATCTCTGGAGCTAAGTCTTGGGGTGCATTTATTACATCTTATATTAAAATTAATGGTGCTCCCAATGCACATTTTATTGATATTATTATCCATTTCTTAGAAATGAATAGTCAAATAACATCTAGTAAAGACAGTTATTCACAATTATATCATGAGAGGGTTGAATTAGTGTTTTATATTTTGTATTTCTGCCAAAAATCAGGAAGTGACGTCTCCGTAGAAAAATTATTTGAAATGCTTAAACTATTAATTACTACATTTAAATCAAGTGAGGTTAATTATTTTGAAAAAATCATGACATGTCTAAGGAAAAATGAATATCGAACAGTTATTCGTTGCGTTTTGATTGTTTTGAGTTTGGTTAAAGATTCTGCAAAATTTCTCGAGTTGGCGTCAGATCAGTTATTGGAATTTTTTGAATTGGCCTTTTCTAAAGGTATCTATTTAATTTTGCATAAAATGTTAGCAGATATTTCCAATCCATTAAAATCTCAAAAAGAGATGGCCATGTTTATGATTGAAGAAAGGGTTCAGGACATATCACTGTTAATGCGGTTATTCATCGTAATTAGATCATTCAATCCTTCTGAAAATTTTAATAAAATTTTAGCTTCATCTTTGTGTGAAAGTGGTACAATACAAGTTATATTGAACCTATATTCGAATGCTCATTTATTACAAAATAATTTTCAAAATGTGTCAGGTAGCCTGGCATTAAATGCAATATCTGAATTATGCACAATTCCTGAAATTGCAGACCAATTTATTTGTAATGGTCTATTTGTTACTCTTTTGGAAAGTCCTCTCTCTGTGATAATACAAAAGGGTAACATTAGACCAGAATATAATTTAGTATTACATGACATTTGGAGTAATGGACTATTATCAATAATATTGCTTTTACTAAGTCTATTTGGAAAATCTGTCCTCGCTGAAACATGTGTTTTCTTAAAATATTTTGATAAACAAGTACAATGTTCGATTGCAAGTTGGACTAATAGCAAGTTGGCAATATCCACAGCATTGATTAGAGAAACTTCACAATTGATCATGCTTCAAAAGATGTTAGATACATTAAATTACCAAGAATATCTGAAAAACAATTATGATGATACTAAGCAAACTGAGGATGATTCACTTGGACTAATTTATGGGTTGGATGAAGAATACGAAAGATCTGATTTATATGATACGTTGGGTAATCTTTTAACTCATCCTAAATATCTCAATTCAAGGATAGTAGCAATGACAATTGAAGAAAATGAAAAATTAAACAATCCTTTACTTCGTGAACAATTGGTTAATGAGATCAACAATGATATCAAGGAACTTCAACAAGCCCTGGTAACAGATCTATAATTCAATGACCTCTATTTGAAGTGAAGTATATAATTTCGTAAAAATAAGAGAAAAGTATAGATTATGTAAATAGAAATGTAGGATCTTTGTGTAAGCTAATTTAACTTGAATTCTAATGAATTTAGATATATTTTTTTGATGTTTGCTTTAGGTTAGTATACTAAAACATCTCGTATATTTGTAATATTTTGTCTCGTTTAATATTTCTTCGAACCGGTAGAAAAAAGATGTTAAGAAATTATACTGTTAAAAAAAAATGAAGATAGGTTAATTCTAAATTGATATGCTGTGTGGGAAAGCACTTATAGTACAAACCCTATCAGGCTTGGATCCTTTTGTTATCTACTATATGTGTAGCCTAGCCTAGCGTATTATTAAATCTCTGAAGGGTACCTTGGATTTATTAACATCCATTTCAGATATATGTAGGTATTTTAGATTTAAGAATTTTATGTAGCCAAAAAATCAAAATTAATTGAATGTAATGATATGACCAAAAAAACTAAATTACTTTATGGGATATCTATATTATTAATATATATCACTATTTGTAAGGGAATATTTGCTTTGTTGAAGACTTGTTTCTTATTAGTGTGCGGGTATGTTGGTTATCAGATAATATGTATCACGTTTGAAGATAGAAAACTATATTTACCTAAGCTTCTAGATATAAATCAATACCCTAAAGGGATCACTGTTGATTCAGATAAATCAGAGTATATATTTGATACTAATTCTGAAATTTCAAATGAATTACGAGAGATTATATATCTCATTATTAGAGATTATGTGATGATATGGTTTGAAAGAATTGACCAAACACCTGATTCAAGGTTCCCTAAAGAATTGAACAAAATACTTTTAAAAGCAGTAGACAATGCTACTCGTAAATTAAAAGATTGCGATTTTGTTACATTAATATTGTCAAAATTGATACCTTTATTAACATTGCATTTTAATTCTTTTATTAAGGCCAAAAGAAACCTAATTGAAAGACTGGTTAACAAAAATCATACAAAATTGTCAATATCAGAGTCAAGTCTTATTGAAGAGTATAAGAAATTTAAAACATTACATTTTGCAATTGACGAAAATCCAGATATTTTGGAAAGAGGAGTTGCAATTCATTTGAAAAAAATCATTTTACAATTGCTTCCTTATTTAGTATCTCCGGAAGAATTAGAATCACCCTTTGTTTCTATCCTGATGAGGGAGATTCTAACTGCTAATATATTTACACCATTAGTTATGAAATTTAGTGATCCTGATGACTGGAACTTGGCATTTGTTAATTTATCGAAGAAAGTCTTAAGAGAAAGAAACCAAATTCATAAAGTAAGAAGAATATTAATGAAGGGAATTAAAGAACCACAAAAGTTAAATGATTATGAAGATGTCTCTAGAATAAATGATTGTTCAATTGATTTGGATTTGGATTTTGGTACTACAACTAAAGAATTTGAAGCATTTCTAAGACAACTTAACCTATTACATACATACAGTGATTTACGTAGTACTAAATTTGCATTAGCTATTAAACTTTTAAAATTAGAAAACAGGGATTCCCCCTCAGATGCAGAAAGAAAAACATCTAGAGAAGAAGTGACTTTGAAAAAAAGAATTCTAATTTCATTGAATATGTTGGATACAAAACTAAAATATATCGAACCAAAAATGTCGATTCCCTCCCATAGAGAATTAGATAAAGATATTTTGAAGGAACTCGAAGATTTTATATCAGACATAACACTTGACAGTGTTTTTCTTACTGATAAAACATGTATATCTTTCTTCAGAAGGTATTTATACACGAATAATTACAAAATTGCTGTAATATATTTAGATTTTTGGATATCAGTTAATTCACTTAAAATTCCACTGGAAGAAATTGACTCACAAGAGATCATAGTTAAATTTTCCAAAGCTGAATCATCTCATTTATATAATATAAAAACCCAATTTTTTTCAGATAGTAATTTTGAAGTAATGTTGGCACTGGATAAAGGATTAGTTAAAAACATTGAATTATTCATAGAAAATGAACAATTGCAAAAAAGTGAGGTGTTTCTCTTAGCAAGAAAGAGTCTTTTTCTACTGCAAGAACAAGCACAGAAGATACTATCTGAAAAATATTTTGTTTTATTTAAAAAATCGAATATCATGATGAAAATGATAACTTCTCCAGAATTCATTTCAACACAAGTGTACTCGGTGTATTTTTCTCCTAAGCCAGAATCTCTATTGAAGAAAAGTAAACACAATTCAGTTATTGACTGTTCCACAAATACTGTGATGATGTTTGCAGATCCAAATCTTACTGAAGAACTTGAAGAAATTATCAGTGATAGTGATAACTTTGATATAAAAAATAGTGACTCGTTAAAAGATTTTGTAGAGGATAAGCAGCCTGGTTCGGCTTCTAACATGGCACCATCTAATATGATTAATACAATTTTAGATAATCAACATATGCTTAATTTTGGAATAAAAAGTAGACCATACCAAGAATATAATGAATCCCTAAATAAATCCACAGATTCAATGGCATCGAGATATATTAGTGATACAATGAATGATAATTGTTATAATTTTTCTACTTTAAAAAACGAAATGTTCCAGCTAAGTTTAGGCATTGAGGAAATTAAAAAGGAGTTAGATCTGTTAAAGCACCTTATATTAAAAGCTGATCTAATGGATAATAAAAAACAGTTGAAATTATTAGATAAATCACAGAGATCATTACTTCGGGACCTTGAAAAGAAGGAACTTTTAATGCAACAACTATCAATCCAAGAAAATGCCAATAGTTTATATAAAAACACTACAACTCATATTAATTGTTATTACGAAAATTCACAGATTAGTAGTATACGAAATGTTGTTTTTTATGTTATCAATGTTGATCATGTTTATAAAGAGCAAGTCACATCTTGGGAGATACCCAGGCGCTATAGTGAATTTTATACCTTGCATAAATATTTGAAACAAAGATATTCTACAATTCTCTCTCAGGAGTCTATTGGAAAATTATTTCCACCAAAAAGGAATATGAAATGGGGTTTTCAATTATCTTTAAAGGAACTTTACGAGGATAGGCGTGCTAGGTTTGAATTATATTTAAATAATTTATTAGATTATCCTGAAATATGTCAAGATGATTTGTTTCGAAGGTTTTTAACTGAATCTCTTAGTTTTCATATCCATACATTGAAGAATTCAACTCTATTCAATAATAACGGTATTAGTGATAAACATGATCAATTATATATTGACAATAAACTCAATTATTTGGAGAATAGTCCATTATCAGAAACATCATCACAATTGAGTGATGACAATAGTAATGTTACAAGTGGATCATTATTAATTAACGGTACAGATAACAAAATAGATGATCAAATAAGAGAAAATGAAATTAACAATGGTGTAAGATTAATTCAACGAGGTACTGCGTCGAATGTATCTTTACTAAAACCTGTATGTGATTTATTTATATCCTTATTTTCTTTAAATAAAGCAAATTTATTATGGTTGAGAGGCGGGGCTATCATTCTAGTATTACAACAATTACTTGGAGGTACTATTGAAAAATATATCAAAGATAGTATAGTCAAGTTACAATCACCAGAGAATGTTTATGAGTATTTGATCGTTGTTAAACAATCACTATGGGGGGAAGGAGGATTAATGGAAAGAAGAAAGAAAACAAAAGAGAAAGCTGAAAGAACCACCTCTGAAAGAAAACAAACAAGAAAGGACTCCAGATTATTGTTAAGTATGTTATTTACTGAAGTGTGTGGTAAAGTTGTTGGTCGTAGACATGCACAGGATGCTGCATCTAGGATACATGATTTGGTGCAGGTACGTTGTTTAAATGCATCTTTATTATTAGAAGTCATTGATATTATATTAGATGACGTGTTTTTCAAAAACACAGCTGAGCATTAAGTTCATTAACAATAGTAGTAGTAGGTAGTAGTAGTATTAAGAAAAATACAAGGATATAAAGAAAAAAGTAAGGATCAGTACTTAAATTCATTTTATTTCTGGGATTCTGTCGTACAGATATAGATATGGATAACTATAAAATGGACTTTAAGTAAATGTGTAATTTAATCATTATTTTACATTGTGATTTAGATCGTTTTAATTATAGATATATGTCATATTTTTTCTCTATATAATGTTTTGGCAATATTGCTTAGCTTTTTAACATGCAATAATATAATCATTAGTAAATAAGAGAAGGGGAAAGGAGAATGCATGTATAATTTTGTATAGAACAGTAGGATTTCTACAGCTATTGTTATGTTTTTGGTAAAAAGACCCTGAATAGTTTGTTAGGGTAAATTTGAAAAAAAACTATAGATATGAAATTTCGCTCCTGGTTGTTGTTGAAAAAAAAAAATAAAAGTATAAGTAAAAGTAAAAAAATAATTGTAGAACAAAACAAAAAATTAAAGATGAACATGATATTGCAATGGCGTAGTATGGCAAATGAAATAAAAATTTAACACTTTTTGCTCAAAGTTAAACATTAAAGCCTAAGTCGAAACAGACAGAAGGTTAAGGATAAAATAAGAACTTTTTTTTTTGGATATTAACAAAAAAAAACAAATAAAAAAAAAAAGAGAAAAAAAAGCAAGAGTAATAATATAAAAGCATTATTTGAACGTGAAGAAAAATGCCAACACTAGAAGAAATTGAGGACTATGAAGACATTGATAATTTGGAGATGGATATTGCGGAGTTTGATTCCTCTTTGAAGACGCCAATTGCGCCAAAGATAACACCAACAGTGGTTAGAAGTCAAGATATAGAGGAAGCAGAATTGAAAAGAAGAGAAGAAGCAATAAGAAACAGGGACAAAGAACAGGTTACATTTATTAATCCTGTGACGGGAAAAATTGAGGAATCTGCACCTATATCAAAGGAAGATTTAAGACAAGTTAAGAGATTTCAACTAATTTATCCATGTTATTTTGATAAGAATAGATCACATAAAGAAGGTAGAAGAGTTCCATTAGACTTAGCTGTAGAGAATCCATTGGCTAAAACCATATCTGATGCAGTTCGTAGTTTGGGTTTAGTGTCCATCTTTGAAAGTGATAAAACACATCCGCAAGACTTCGGTAACCCAGGTAGGGTGCGTGTATTTCTGAAAGAAAACGGTAAAGTTCTACCGAATTCGCTTGGGGGTGGGGAATCACGTTATGAGAAAGGTGGTAAAAGGCTATTATTCAAAGATATTGCTAATTACTTACAAGAAAATCCAACCACACTTGCATCATTAAGGGAGATTCCATATGGACCAGATTATGATAATATTAAGATTCAAAAGATTCCAAAAGTGAGGGGTTTTAAGATGAACGACATTGTTCCTTTGCATAGTCCATTGTTAATGGGACACCCTGCTACAAAGACATTATATGAGATGCCACCTCCATTACAAGTTACCTCATCTAATCCAGAAAAGGTTATGAAGATGCCAAAGAATAGATATAAAGTTATTAGAAGGTAGTAAGTAGATTTTGTAAATCTATATATGTATGTGTGTGTGTACATTTGAACACCAATTTTTTAAAAAAAAAGAAACAAAAAATGTAAGATAGGTGTATAGTTGGTCATTCTTATTCAATACACATACATATATGAATATGTATATGAATGAAAAAACTAAATAGTTAACAATTTACATTTTAACATAATATATTTCTATATAGGTAGAAGTAGAAGCAGATATATATATATATATGGATTAATTGATTGATACATTGATCGATTGATGAATCGATGGATAGATAAGAGAGATGTATATATAATTGTGCCATGGAAAAAAATTTTTTTTTTCTTTTTTTTATTTATTTTTTCTTAGGAATGGGGGAGGAAGGACAGGGGGAGGTTATATTCAAGCACCGTAAACTTGAAGATATTCCTGGATTTTATTTTTTTCTTCAGAACCCATTCTAGTCTCCAAATAGCTCATAACATGAGATAACGACACGATATTTAAGACTGGGATGTTATACCTTTGACTAACAGCAGCAGTGGCACTCAAACGGTCCTTGGATTCTAAGTCTACGACTTCCTGTCTATCCAAAGCAATGATGCTTCCAACGACCTGTCCCTTTTCCTTCTTGATGATTTCAAATGCTTCGTTGATAGCAGTGCCGGCAGTCATGACGTCATCGATAATCAAGATTCTCTTGCCTTCCAAGGATGCCCCAACAATGTTCCCACCTTCGCCGTGATCCTTAGCCTCCTTTCTGTTGAAAGCGTATTGGATATCTTGGAATTTCGAACCACCGATCTCGGACAATTTGACACAGACAATAGAGGCCAATGGAATACCTTTATAGGCGGGACCAAAAATGACATCGAATTTTATATCGGATTGGATGATGGCGATGGCGTAGGCTGTAGCTAAATTGGACAACAATTTACCTGTGTTGAAGAGCCCTAGGTTGAAGAAGTATGGTGACTTTCTGCCTGATTTCAGAGTGAATTCGCCGAATCTCAAAGCTTGACATTCTATGGCTAGTTCTAAGAAGTTTTTTTGGTAATCTTCAAGTATAACTGGCATTGTTCTTGTTATTATTATTATTCTTTTATTTCCTTTAAAAAAAAAAAAATTAAATAAATAGATAAAAAATTAAGTAAGTAGATAGATAGATAGATATGTATGTGAGTACACTTGTGTATTGTATATGGATATGTATGTTATACTATGCTATGCTATACTATGCTATACTAAGCTATGCTGTAACAGTTTTGAAAAGAAGGAATGATGATAGTGATAACAACAATAATAGGAGTGGTAGTAATAATGGATCGTTGCTTTTTGTCAAAGAAGCAACGGCACGGATGGTAACAACAATGTTGATAGGTATATAAATATTAATACAGCTAACTTTTTTTTGGTTTTTTTTTTTACTTTTATTCCTTTAAAAAGATTAGGTGAAATATCTATGCAGGCTGGAAACGAAAAGCAGTATTATATAGTGTCAAACTTTGATATATAGAATCAAAGAATGAAAAATGGAAAAAGAAAAAAAAAGAAAATAAGAACAAAAGATATACAAGTACAAAATGTTCAATTTTTGTTCTCCTGACATTACGAACGATAGATAATGCAAGCTAAGAGAAAAGATTAGCTCACTTTTAGTGAAAAGGAAATCAGGAGAGCAAAAGAGAGAGAAGCTTTAGAGAAGACAGGACGAAAAATTCGGAAAGATGGTTGTCAGTGAAACATGCAAGAGGACAGAAAAGAAAAGAAAAGAAAAAACAAAATGGCCTAGGAGAAAAAAAATCAAAGGAAAAAAAGAAAAAGGAAAAAAAAAAAAAAAAAAAGAAGAGAACCATGAAGAGCAGACATTAAGATCAATTGGGGCAACTTGAGAGAAGAAATTAAGCCAGAAAAAATAACTGAATAGAGAGTGAAATAATATGAGAACAGTTTATGTATGCCATAATAGATTATCATTATTATTACTATTATTATTACTATGGTTATGAGTATGATTATGATTATTACTATTACTATGACTATTACTATTCTTCTTGTAATCGTTGTTCTTGTTGTTGCTATACTTTGTGTTGTTGATGTTTTTTTTTTGATTTTGTCTACACTTCTACTGAATGAATCCAACAGAGAATGTAGAGAGAGTTTGGTAGAACAAAGTGAGTGGATGGATAAGTGTGATCAAACTAATTACTTGGAAGGAGCAACGGGATGGAACGAGAGAAAACACAAAACATAAAATATAAACCTTGAACTGAATTGACAGAAGAAGAAAGAGTGAGGAAAAAAAAATTTTTTTTTTGTTTTTTTGTTTCTTTGTTTTTTTTATTCCATAGTTTAAAAGAAACCAAAGAGGAAAAAAACAAAACAAAACAAAATAAAACAAAAAAAAAAACAAAGCAAAACTGAGTCAAGACTTTAAAGAGTCGAGAACCCCAGAATTTGAGGATCGAAAAATAAAAATAAAAACAAACACAAACACAAACACAAACGCACAAAAGATTTGTCACACATGGAAGACAATGGGAATCGAACTGGGAGGAAGTATAGGGAATAGGAAATTATAGAACTTTATTGATTCTTGAGTTACAATATGACAAATATACATATATATGTATATATTCTACATGTGCTTGTATTTATGGTCTATAAATGTTGCAGTCTCTTGTAGTTTTCATATTTAGTTTAGAATTAGAATATAGTTAAGAATGATGTAATGCAAATGGACTGAATCCTTGTATTCCTGTCGTAACTCGTAGTTCTCCTTCCCTTTTTGTGTTATACAGTCTCAGAAAATATATTCATAAAGCTTGATGATTTTCAACAAATTTTAAAATCTTTTGATAAACATTTTCAATCTCTTTATCCAACATCAAAATAATTAGTCCATCACTGCTTATTTCGTATTTTATATGTCCCTCGTTAGGTATACATATTTCCTCATCAAATTTGTCAAACCATTCGTTCAATATATCTAATTCATCCACAGTAAATGGCAGATTTATTTCGTCTAAATACTCATGACTTGTTTTTCTAACTGTTGTTACTTTACCCTCGTTTTTCATATCTTGACTTTCATTTGCTACTTCATTGTCATCGAGTTTTTCTTCTAAAAGTATAAGCATACGATAATTACCATCTGAACCAGACATCTTTCTTACTCTTTATATATCTTAGATCGGACCTGTACACTACTTACACATTCTATGCATACAAAAAAATTTTTTTTCTTTTTGGCTGAATTATTCATGTATATATCTATATATATATCTATATATACTTGCATATCTCTATAAAAAAAATTTTTATTTTTTTTTCCTTTTTTTCTTACTCTTGCACTTTTCTTTTTTATTTCTTTTTAAAAAATAAATCGAGTTTTCGCTAATTCCTCTTTTCCGGAATTTCTAAATCCGCTTCAAGAGATAACTGTTTGTCTTTTTCTTTAAAAAATAAATAAGTAAATAAATAAGTAAATAAATTTATGAGAAAAGAATACATAGAGACAACATAAGATAATATAGTCGAAAAATAGTTGTTAATGGGCATTTTCAATAATGAACAAACATGCTTTCAATTAATGCAAATTATATATATGTATAAATATGTATTACATATAAAAATAAAAAAAGATCTTTTTTTTTTTCCCTTTTCCCTGTTTTTCTTTTTATTTTATTGTTGTTATAGTTAGGAAATATCAGGTATTATAATACTTTCATTCGATTCATTATGTTCTGTAGTATACGAATTTCCATATGCACTTGTACTTGCATTTGTGTTTGCCTCAATGTTTGATTTTTCATCAATGGATCCCACCATTCTTTGTTGATTTATATGTTCCCCATATGTATTCATTTGTGATCCATCACCCGGCATATTCCCAATATTGTTTGCATTAGCCTGTTCCATGTATAATGTATGATTAACCAAATTCAAATATGCATACATAAAATTACTCAACAACACTTGTTGTCTTAACTCTCTCTTTGGATCACTTAACTTCAAATGACTTAATCTATAAATGGCTCTTTCCACATTGATTCCAAGCCGATGGTCAAACATAATCACTGTGGATACAGTCAGCATGGGTAATGGAAACCCAAAAGCACTATCTGTGAATTGGATTGGTGCATTAGGTCTCTCAGGTCTTTTAACATCTGCAAAGGTCAATTTACGTGGTGGTAATACACCTGGAACTCCATTCTCTACAGAATCTGCAGATGATTCATGGCTACTATTATTGTTATGAGCGTCATTCTTTAATAGGTTGTTATTATTATCTACAAATGTGGTGATGTTATTTTCTTGGATATGTAACTCCGAATTACTTAATTCTTGAGATTCATCACCATCTAATTCACAAACAGTCTCCACAACATGAGTACCATTATTGTCAGAGGTGGTTGTAAGAGTGGTGGTGTTATTTTCCAGTTGCAAGGATGTTGGGGAGGAGTTTGTCTGTTTAGAACTGGTAACACTGACAGCGGGTTGAAGAGCAGGTAATGTAGTTGTGTCTTCCTCTTTTTCTTCTTCTTCTTCTTCTATTCCTTCTTTGACTTCCAGTCCCTTTTCCCCTTTTTCTTTTTCTCTATTTGCTCTTTTTCCATCATAAGACATGTCTTGTAATGTGACATTGATTTTTGGTTGTTCAGATACGGCTATTTGCCTATGAATTGGATCATCTACTGAAAAGTTCGTATTTATCTCACGATTAGTCTGTTCAATAGTGGTCGTATTAATATTATTTTCATTAGTAGGATTATTCTTGTTTGTAGGCGAGTTATTAACATGATCTTTTTTATTTCTTGATCTAAATTTAGATATTTTTTTTCTAAGTTCTTCTTGAGTCTGTGACCTACTGGAGAACCCTTTGATACTTGAGGATCCTGTGGTTTTATTACTGTGATGTCTTCTCTTAAATAATTTTACAAATTTCTCCTCTAATGTTTCTTTTCTTGTTTCTGGAATTTCATCCTTGTTATTATTTAGTAATGATTTTTTTACATTATCATTTTTGTTTGGATTTATATTATTGTTGCTGTTGGTGGTGATGGTATTTGCTGTCGAGTTATTTTGTAGTGATTCACTGGAATCAATTAGTTCATTGACACTATGATTATTAGAATCAGACATATTTTTTTGTTTGGATGTGTTTGTTTTATCATTCGATTTTGTATTAGTGGTTTCCTCTTTTCTTTCAGAGTATAAATTTAAGTTAAATATTGGTAAATGGCGATTTTTTGAATGATTAATCTTTTCAGAAGATTTATTTTTGGTGACAACCATCAAATTAATAAAATCAGGATGATCATCATTGTCTAGCTTGTCACCCTCTATTTCTATCGATTCTCTATCTTCAGTAAAATTTTGTAGATTATCCGAGCTAGATTCTGTATCGATCCATGACCACGGTCTCTCATTTTCTATTTGTTCCTTTGTATTATCAGTAAATCTTTCAGATATAAATTGTTGTCCCTGGGAAGGTCTATATAATACGCTATCGTTTGATGTTTCTTGTGAGTTGAGACTAGTATCTTGAGAAGTATGTGATTCATGAGATTCCCCATCATGTAATTGAGATGTGGTATCAGATACATCCCAATCACCGCTAGAATGTCTATAATGATCATATAGATCACTTATTGAACCTGGAGATTCTGTACTATTAGAGTATTGGTGATGTTCACTTATACTACGGTTAGTGTTGTTGTTATTGTTGTTATGGGTATAATTAGTGTTACTTTTTTTGTTTGAATATAAAAATGGCAATTGTTTTCTCCTATCTAATAGTTCATCTGATAAGCTATATTTCAAAGCAGATGATTTATCGGTTATACCTGAGGGAGTTGCTCCTTTTATTTTATAAGTATTGAATTTACTTCTTCTTAAGGAAGATCTGCTTGGGATTGTGATACCATTTTTCATTAACATATTTGAGGCGAATTCGTTTTCATTATCTGTGCCTGATAGGCTACTGTGAAGATCTTGAAGGCTATCTGAGTTATCGGATAGATCAGGATTTGTGTATGATCCTGTCATGCTTAGGGTCCTGGCCAGTGTGATTGCATCATTATTAGTTAATCCTACACTGTATGAAATCCTAGTCAATTCTTCAGTTATATCTTTCAATGAGACAGATCTTTTACCTTCAAAATTTATGGTTGAGTTTTTGTTTGTATTGTGATTTATATTATTATTATCAGCATTATTATTGTTATCATTGTTATCATTATTATTATTGTTGGAAGTCGATACATCTTCTTTATTATCATTTTCGTAACCATTGTAAGATCTTCTTAGTATTGAGGGTCTCTTAACTATAGAACTGTGTCTTCTTAGAGATTTATTTATATCTGCATCCAATGTACCTTGATGTACTTGTTTATCATCATCCTTAACATTTTCTGAATTCTCCAGCGAGTCGGCTGTTTGCATGATATCAGAATCCAAACTAATATTTTGCAAAGTATCTTGAACCAATTCTAAATAATTTTGTGGTTTAACATGTGGATGTTGACTAGCGGGAACCCATAACAAATTGTTCTTGATGTGTTTGTTTGCAGTGGCAATTGAAGCAGAAGATTCTTTATTGTTGTTGGTGGCAGTGAGATCATTGTCTTGTGTTTGGAATTGAGACGAAGGTTTCCTTGTGTTTCTATAAATATTGTTTGAGCCTCTTTTCAAGGATCCGACTCCACTCAATCTTCTATTAGATATAATTTTATTATCTTTTGCTGATTGACTATTGAGATTTTTATCTGAATCGACCGATATGGAATGGTTATCACTATTGGTGAAATTATTGCTCAACACTAAAGATGAAGATGAATTATCATGATGAAGATATTCAGTTCTGGTGATCTCAATACTATTATCTTCATCACTTTCAAACTCTGAACAATTAGCAGTAATGGTAGTGGCAGTTGTAGCAGTTGTAGTAGTTGTTGTAGTGATGATAGCATCATTATTAATATCATATTTATTGTTATTGACAGTGAATTCTAATTCTGGATCAATTAAAAGATCCATTGATCCAATAGACAATCTTTTCAAATTTTTAACATTTTGGACCTCGTGATCTAAAGATTTTGCAGCTATTAAGACATCTGATTTTCTTTTATCTTTGATATCTGATATGATTGATCTTTTAATTGGTTCACTATTTCTGTTTCTTAATAATTGGCTTGACATAGTTGAATCATATATATATATATATCTGTGTGTATGTGTGTGTAGGAATGTTTCTTGAATGGAATGTAACTAAAAAATAATAATAATAATAATGAGAAAAGATAGAAGATAAAATGGGAGAAAATGGATGTGGACAGAACTGAATATGTATATAAGTCTATAATATGATAAATATAAAAGGAAAAAAGGAATGGAATATTCTATAATCTATAACAAAAGAAGAGAAAAGGAAAGAGAAGAGAAGAAAGAAAATGTGTATATGTGTGTATGTGTGAAGTAATGCTTGGTTTGTTTAGTTTGTTCGACTTGGTTTCCTAGAAGTATAAATCAAATCACCAGTGGATCTTCCTACACATACATCTGTTCGAATATAATGTGTGTATATGGATGTATGCTTTCGTGGTGTCTTTAAGCTGCTCGAGTTTTTATTACTTTTCACTCCATACAGGAAACTTTGTCCTGGATATACTGGGGGGATAATGGAGAAGAATGGGTTTTTCAACTATCACGAAAGTTTGCCATTTTTTTTGTTGTTTTTGGCGATCTCTGCCGCTCCACTGGAAAAAAAAGAAAAGAAAAGAAAAAGAAACAAAAAAAGAAATAAAAAACCGCTGTGATGCCGTACATTCCGTACATTCCGCAACGTTATATGGCAGTTTCCGCCGATTCAATATACATCAGTGTTATCATTATTGTTACTTACAAGAGAAATCAGGTCAGACAGGTATCAGTTTCTTTCGTTTCCAATCTTTTGACCACAAAAGTTACGATACATCATGATTCTGATTACAAGGTTATGTGGTTAGATATTCATAACTTATAAAGAAAGAAAGAAAAAGGAAAATGATGTTTTATTTAGGTTTGAATTGTGTCCTGTTATATATTGTTGATGATCTCAGTTCATATCGTTAGAAACAGTCATAGTAGGATACACGTACATACACATTCATATATATATATATATATATATATATATATATTTGTGTGTGTGTGTTGTTTAAGAGGTTGTTTGATTGTTTCTCAAGAGATGGAGGGATTGTCTTATTCTTATTCTTATTCTTATTCTTATTCTTATTCTTATTCTTATTCTTATTCTTATTCTTATTCTTATTCTTATTCTTATTCTTATTCTTATTCTTATTCTTATTCTTATTCTTATTGTTTTCGTTTTTGTTTTTGTTTTTATTATGGTGAAAATAAATAAAAGGACTATCTGAAAATTTAGTAATGCTATCTACTAAGACAGAAGAATTTGCAAATATAATAACTTAATTATACATACATACATATATATATATGTGTGTGCTTGTGTGCGTGTGTGTATAGTATTTTCTTTTGACTATTAGTAGTATTAGTATTTATAGTAGTAACATTAAGTATATATCAAGTAACAAAAAAATGATTAAGTCTCCAACTACCGCAAGAACCCTTTACAGGACATTAACAAATACATCCAAATTATTGAACAATGTAAATAAATCTACCTCCCTTAATAATGATACAACCCATTTTGGTTCCAAAGTCGTTCCGACAGAAATGAAAAGTAAACTGGTCGGCAACGTTTTCTCTTCAGTGGCATCCAAATACGATTTGATGAACGATGTTATGTCTTTAGGGATCCATAGATTATGGAAGGACCATTTCATCAACAAACTGGATCCTGGTAAAAGACCAAACTCTTTGGAACCATTGAATTTTATCGATGTTGCCGGTGGGTCTGGTGATATCGCATTCGGTATCCTGGACTATGCTAAATCAAAACATGGTGACACCGTCTCCACTATGGACGTTGTCGACATCAATCGTGAGATGTTAAAGGAAGGTGAGAAGAGAGCTTTGAATATGGGTAGGTACTACAAGGATCCAAGAGTCAGGTATTTGATCCAAAATGCAGAAATTTTAGATAAAATTGAAGACAACTCAAAAGATATATACACCGTCTCCTTTGGTATAAGAAACTTCACTGATATTCAAGCAGGTCTGAATACAGCTTATAGAGTCTTGAAACCAGGCGGAATTTTTTATTGCTTAGAGTTCTCCCAGATCGAGAATCAGCTGGTCGATCTTGTGTATCAACAATGGGCCAAAATGTTGCCAGTCTTTGGGTCCATTGTAGCCAATGATTATGATTCTTATCAATATCTAGTGGAATCTATTGAAAGGTTTCCTAATCAAGAAGAATTTAAATCAATGATTGAAAAGGCTGGATTCCAATCTGTTGGTTATGAAAGTTTATCTTTCGGTATTTGTGCTATTCATTGGGGTATCAAAGCATGAAATAGTTGCGCAATAGGGATAAAAAAACAGGGGATGTGCAAGAAATATACTCCAATTTTATTCTATTTATTCTTCTTCTACATATGTATATACAGTTTCATTCTTTTTCTTTATTCTTTCTTGTATAGTTAACTAATTAAAAAATCAAATGTTAAATATTAAATAGTTCTGTCTGTCTCTCCGTTCTTTTTTAAAATTCTAAAGATTAAATTTTTTTACATTAACTGGGATATCAATATGCGTGGCTCCAATATGATTATCAAATTTGACATGAACCCTAATACAATAAAACCTGCAACATAGGCATGTCTCGAAATTTGGAATGATCGTTTCACTGACATTTTGATTGAAATCTAAATTAACTTTAAGAATAGATTCAAATTCTGTATTACTACTATCTTCTTTAGTTCTCCATTCTAATTCAGGATTATTTGGATCAATTATTTGTTTTTTGAAAATATCATTGATTTCCACCCTTTGAATCTCAAGGTTGATTATACTATCGATATCTGATAACATTAAGGGGCTGATGAAATCTTTAAACTGTAATTCTCTTGCTGTCGTGACAGTTCTACCAATATTAAATAATTCATTTAATTTATCAACGTTTTCATTAAATTTACTCTTGTATTTGATTATCTTGTCTCTATAGCTCTTAAAAAGTGCTTTAATATCATCACATTTTTCTTTATTCATTAAAATTTTAGTGTTTAATTTAATAGATATCGAATTATGCGAAACCCCAGTTATTACAATCAGTTGAGTAGAAATTGACTGTACCCTTGGTGGCTCATGTGGTAAACTGTTGTTTGATAATATGCACGTTAATTTGATCGGTATTTCCTTTAACGGTGTCTTTTCCTCCTCCAGCACAAGCTCCATTAGTCTGATCCAATTCTCTTGATCATGTTTATTTTTCAATTCAAATTTATTAGACTTCCTTAATAATGATGGTGCCGTATATGGCAACGCCTGTTTAGGGATGCTGGCAGTCAACACTATCAGCCCTGCATTTTCCTTTGAATGATTGGTAGATATAATATGTTTCTGCTTAGTTGAGGAAGAAAATTTATCCTTAGTAGATAATATTATAGTATCGTTTGCCGATTTAGAATGTTTAGAGTGTTCATTTGTCACCGTATCATGTACCATTAATCTATTGTCGTTGTTGTTGTTATCATTATTATTACTGGTGTTAGATTGGTAATTTTTTCCTTTGGAACGTTGAATATCAATGGACGATTTTTTTGTCGATGTTGATAAACCTAAAGACAATGATGATGTGGAAGGTGTGTATGAAGAACTCAATGAGCTGGAAGTGGAAGAGGACCCTAATAAGGTAGAAAAGAATCCATTAGCAATATGAGGTGTGCTTGTCCTACTCTTGGATTTAGATTTTGATAAAGTAGATATGGAGTTGGATGAATTTTTAGGAGATATTGATGGTTTTACAGTAGACAAATGTTTCCCATTTCTACTCTTATATCTGTAACTTATTTCTGCTTCTACAGTGTTTGCCTTTGGTGACATATTTTTAATCCTCGAAAGATCATAGTTGTTATCGTCAAGTCGATTATTTACATGAAGTTGATCTAACTTTCTTCTTAAAATTTCTTGTGAATCTAATTCTGTATTCATGTCAAAAGTACCACTTACATCAGTTCCATGGACATCAGAATTTGTGATGGGTTCATTCAATCCTAACTTTTTGAAAATTTTTTCCAACGCAGATAATCTTTCCTCAATCAATTTTTGTAAATCCTTTAATTGTCTCTGGATTCTCATATTATCAGAATTATCATTGTTATTTGATGCATACGTTGCTGTAAATCCAAATGGTATTATTCTTAAATTGAATTCTTTTTCCTTCAATAAATTCAATTTTTGAGTCTTCATATCCTTACCAACTATTCTTGCATCAATTGTGTAATTAATAGACATATCATCATTAGAAAGATCGTTGGTCAAAATTGGAGATCCCTTAATCCCCATGTGACCGCAACCTAACACACTATTTATTTTAATACCAGAATATTTGAAATGATTTTTAAATTTATCAATACCAAAGCTTGGTGGTAGTAAACAGTGTGAATAGTGTTCATGTTTACAAGTGACATCTAATAACTGTTGTGGTAATTTAAACATAAAAAATTTTTTATATTTTGTATGTGGTTCTAAAGTTCTATTGTTAGTTAAACCAATATGTGTCCCATCATATAAATCCCGTTCACCTGGAGTATAATTGATACCTGAACTGACATCAATATCTGTGTATGACCAAGATGCACTTAGATCTACCATTCTTAAAAATCTTTTAACAGTACGTTTCCCCTCATTTCTATCAATTAACGATATGTACCCTTCTAAAGTAACATAAAACATTTCGTATTTGATTTTATGTGAGGAATGGTTGCTAATAATGCAATATCCGTGTATAATATCACCATTCGTGTACTCTTTTAACATTGACTGTTCCTCATATTTGGCAGTATGTGGTTTTGCTGCATTTTTGGTAATTCTAATATCGATATCAATTGGGGATGTGGTCAGTTTAGGTAAAGAATACAGTTTTTCTATATTTATGTTATCAGAATCGTTCAAATCATCTTGAAATGGTGAATCATTGGAAATTGTGTATCGTACTGTATTCAAAGATTGTAAATTATCAGTGAATGGTGTTTCTGCACCGATATGTAGATGATTTGGTTGTACATTTTCCTCTTGTTCATGATAAGTTGGTGGAAAATCATGTCTATCAGGATCAACATTTCCCTGTGGTATATGTCTATGTAATGCATTATACATTTCGAAGGATGGTAATACATCAACAAGTAAAGATTCTGCATCAACATACGCAGTTGATCGATTCACTTGATTAAAATCGTTATTTTTAATACTACTGAAATTATTATTGCTGTCTTGACAGTTATTATTAACAAACGTATCATTTCCATTATCTGAAATATCACTATTATGTTTCATTGAAAGATCTATGTTACTTCCATATGTATATGTGTTAACAGAATTGGGATTGACCAGTATATTAATATAACTACTATTGGTACTGTGGTTTTGATTTGTGAAGCTATTTGATGAAGAATTATTTGATATATTAAATAAGTTAGGATTAAAATCTATTGGATCTTCAATTGGAACAGCTATGTCTCTGAACCCTCTAGTTAATTCAGATCTACCTAATTTCATTAAATTACTAGTTGACGCAGCTTTGATCTCTTTAATATTGTTGGTAATAGCGTCATGGTTATTACTATGGTTATTCCCAGTTTTTATAGGTCTTAATAGTTTACTTGATGCGGCTAGTAATGATTTTGAAGCTCTTTGATGTGGAATACTAGTTTCGGTTCTTGATGCAACTAACTTGGGTCTACGAAGGTTTGTAGTTGCATACTGTATACTTGCACTATTATTGTTAATATTGTGGATGTTGTTAGTATTATTTGGTAGATTTGATTGTAGGGAACCGGTGTCATTGTCTCTCATATTTTATATATATCCAAATTAGTGAGCTATTCTATTCTAACTACTTTAAATTTTTCTTATCCGCATTAAAGTTTTAAAAGTAGATACAAAGGGAATAGATATAGATATGTATATGTAGTGAGGTATGTATGTATTATCACAACTGACGGACTAGACTGAAAAGAATATAAAGAATATAAAATTCAGAAAATATAAAACTTTCCAATGCAAACCTCGTTGATAGGTATCCTCAGGTATATCAATCGATTACAGCCTACCTTTGTCTTACTTGACACATTTTTATTGTCACCCATCCATAGATTTATATATTCATTATCTTATCACATTTCTAGAAAGAGATGATGCTTTTCCTTTTTTTTTTCACGAGAGATCTTTACAAAAATTCGAACCAAAAATAGACAAAAAAAAAATTCCTCGGGCAAATGACGGAATTATAAATGCGACGATGTTAGATAACGTTAGTGCGATAATTATATATGTAAAAAGATTTTTATCTAAATTAGACGAGACTAAAGAATAGTAAAGGGATGGCAGTGAATGGTTAATCACTCGTTATTGTAAAAGATACGATTCCTTGCAGATCTCATTTAAGATTTTCGTATCTTGAATATCGGTACTGGTTAAGGGACTTATTGTTTCCCACTGCCTTTTAAATTCATTTGGATCTAAGATTGTTTGGACTATGGAGGATCCTGTTGAAGCAGATGGGCCTGTCGAAGATATTGGAGTTCGATTAATCTTCCAGTTACTCTCCTTTGATCTTTTATGTCTATCTCTATCTATCTCCATTCTATTTAAAATCGTTGGAATCTCTACAGTTTGTCCACTTTTAATAGTAATAACTTGCTTGGTACTGTATCCATCCAATACACTTTGCTTGAAACTAGAGCGTTTTTGTAAGAAGACAAATAATTGATTTTTTAAATTGTTATTTATAATCTTGGTAATGTTGGGGCTAGTTAGAAGTTTATTGATCATATCTTCACATAATGGTAGATTTGTCAATGATATTATATCACTTTCAGGTAATATTAAATCTAAAACATCCATTATTGATGGGATCATGAATTGGGTTAAAATGGTACGACTTAACTCATTATCAATATCATAATACAACAAATAGATTAATTTGAAATAGTATATAGTTATTGGTAGTCTGTCCAAAACATTAAATTTCTTCATGGTGTCAATTAAGCATTGATGAAAATCTTCATAATGGTCTTTATAATTTTGCAAGTAGAATTCAATTGGATTTATATTTTTATTGTCTGTAGTTGTATGTGATAAATTGAATGTTTGTGATTGTAATGATAACGAAGAAGAAGATGGTGTAGTTGATGTTGAAATTGTCAGTGCTTCATTATTTACAGATGAACTGATATTATTGTTGCTATTGTCGTTAATGTTCTTATTATCTGGTATGGATCTATTGATATTATTATTAGCATTTGTTTTTGTAGGTAGTGTAGTGTTACTTGCTGTTGGTAGCTGTGGTGTTTGTGGAGGAGGTTCATTGATATTGGTTGTTATATCATTAATATCTATCAAATTTAAAGTCTTTTGAAGGTTTTTCAAAATGCTAATAAATCTTAATCTTGCTTCTAATGAATCCATTAAAGTAAAAAGAAATGTATAAGTGTGTTAATATTGACGTACACAGTATATTTCAGTCGTGGTGCCAAGGTTTGATAATGTGATATCCAAGGGATTATCTGAGATAAAATACATGTATTCATATATATGTATGTATATGTTGTGTTAGAGAGATGGTTTTGAGATACTATGATATGTAAATGTTTTATTTTCAGTTTTTCTGTTATTTCTTGAAGTGTTTGAGTCTTTCATTTATAGTGAATCTTTTTTCTAGGGTTTTATTTTTTTTCTTTTTTTCTTTTGTCATATTTTTTTAAAAAGTGATTAGGGTTTATAGAGATTTTTGCTAAAATCTAAGAAAAAAAAAGTGTGTTAGGAAAGAAACCATAATTCTTGTTTTGTTCATTCCATAAAATAAAAAAAACATCGAGGGGAAAAAAAGAGGGAACCCTAATATTATTTCTTACTTTTATTGTTTCTAATATTCAAAATTCTGTGAAGAGGTATGCAGCCACTTTATAATGAGGAAGCTGTTAATAGAATATTTAAAAGTAAAAAAATGTATACCAATTTTGGTTTGTGAATATTCTAATAAGGATCAAATGGTTTACATACGACACACTATCTAATAAGTTCGAATAAACAGTCTTGTTTCTGTTGTTTTACTTTCAATATGATTGTTAATAATAAAATATAAACGTGATATTTGTGCAAAACAATATCAAATGAGTAATGAAATCCAATAATATAACAAAAAAAAAGTAGAAGATGGTGATTATGAGTGTACTTTATATAAATTATTAGAAACATTTTAGTTGTTTATTCAATGTATACACAAGGGTATGCATATATACATATATATATATTGGTTACATAAATTCTCTGGTCTTTTAAAATATATATAACTTTTATATGAGTGCACAAATAGAAGTTTATGAACTGACAGTTAGTTTGCAGTAAAATAAAGTTTTTTTCAACAATGTCTACACATTTTGTTATGATTACCTTTTATATTATTCAAGATGATTCCTTATATATTTATATTTCAGTTATTTGGCTTACGGAGGGTTCAAAGGAAAAATTTTGGAAAGCGAAAACTTTTAAACAAAAGATGAAAATTTCAGGTACTATGAAAAGGATACCTTAGATAAATAAACAAAAGAATAACGTTTGTATTAACAATAAAAAAATAAACTCTGTAACCTAAATGATAAACTAATAAGATTTAGGACCAACAGAGTATAGACTTTATAACTTGGTATATCAAAGAACATATATATAGCATTATCTTGTCATAGAAATTTATGCAATCATATTATTGATAATAATATGTATCTATCTATCTACATATATACACATGTATTTATATATATATATATATATGGAATCTGTCTTGATTCTTCTTGCTTTCATACATATTTTCTATTCTATTGTCTTCTATTCTTAAAAAAAAAAAAACAAAGAAATAAGAGAAAAGAACATGATAACATATATAAGAGGCAACGATGGTTAACACTTTTTCAGTGAATTATATGTTTTTTTATACAGAATTTTTTTGAGCTGAAACAGAAGCAGACGTGTGACTTGAATTATTATCACCATTATTGTTATTAAGTTTATTTGTGAAAGATATGGTACTGACTTCAGAATGATTCAAAGGAGATGCTATCGAATCATTAGAGTTTATATATTGTAGTGTTGAATTACCATTGTCATGATGACCATGTGCATCTGTTGGATTCATGGAATCTGTATAGCTTATTATTTCATTTAATGGTGGTAACATTAAATTATCAATTATTGCAGGATTTGACATAGTACTGCTGATATGATTATTATTATTATTATGGCTGCTTTGATTATTGGCATTACTGGATGTTAAACTTAATGGGCTTTGAGTCAGCTCTCTCAAAGCGTCTGCTGCAACCATATCTCTAGTGGATAGATTATTTGCATTTGAATCAAGTTTTTCATGTAGATTATTATTGATACCACTATCGTCAGTTTTATTATTATGATTATCATTATTTGTCGGAAGTTCATTAGATTGCAAACTTATTGAATTAACATTTAACTGATTTTGAGACAGAGTTAGTATATTATTATTATTGTTATCTGCATGGTCAATTGTATTGATAATATTATTCTGTTGCTGCTGCTGTTGTTGTCTTTTTTTCCTACCACTACCTGGTTTCCGACCTTGAGCTAACGTTTTAGCTTTACCTGGTTTCCTGCCACTACCTGGTTTCCTACCTTGAGCTAATGTCTTTGCCATTACTAGAACTGTGATTTATATAGATAAATATACAATTGAGTATATGAAGTCTGTGAAAATAACGTAGATAATATTTCTTAGCAATACCTTATTAATATAATCAACCTTTTATTTAGATGTCTTGCTAGCGAAAAAAGACAAGATGTGAAAATATAATAAAACAAAACAAAAAAAAACACTACCAAAATATTATTAGTACAACTTTATATCCAACTAGAATGGGTTTTAGTTCACTTGCAAATTATTGCAAATATAGTTAGTTTGTCTGTATTTCTCATGAACTTACTTTTATTTTAGGCTTCTGGAATAGAAGAACCAAACAAAAAAAAAAAATAATAAAAAAAAA
Source organism: Arxiozyma heterogenica (assembly GCF_036370985.1). Classification (NCBI taxonomy): domain Eukaryota; kingdom Fungi; phylum Ascomycota; class Saccharomycetes; order Saccharomycetales; family Saccharomycetaceae; genus Arxiozyma; species Arxiozyma heterogenica. Next base: position 82,875 of record NW_027042670.1, on the reverse strand, counting down.
AAATAAAAAAAAAATTTAAAAAGTTTTGTATTGTTTTACGATAACAATACACATCTTGTTAGCCCACTGCACACCCATACATCCAACAATGATCATATCACTGCTTGTAAAATGTAATAGTATCAGAATGGATGGTGCTGGAATACAATATACATTATCTCACATGTTATGATCTACATGGATTAAAAAGTCTTATAATGATACCTCCTTTCTATGATTGGATGGCTTTCTTCTATTCTCTCTCTTATGGTAACTGTTACAAAATATCTCTTGGTGTTCTCGAATGTGTTTTTCCCGTGTTCGACTCTTTTCCTGCTCTTTTTTTCTTTTCTAGTCCCTTTTTCTCTTTAATCATCACAAATTATTTTTTGCAAAGAAAAAAAAGAAAGAGTGAGAAACTGAAGATAAAAAAAAAAAAAAATAAAATATAGAGAAGAACGGAGAAAGAGAGAAAAGAACCGTAACATATATCACATCTGTCACTACCACTTACAGTTATCTTCTTGGATACCCTATTTATAATATATATATATATATATGTGCACAAGACTGCGACATAGATATACCCTCTCTCCGAACCATTTCCCATTTTTCTTTCGTTTTTTTTTTCTTCCCTCTCTCTCTCTCTCACCCACCCTCTCTACTTTTTTTACTATAATGGGTTCACCTTCAATTAATGAAATCCAAAAGCCTGATCCAAATGCAAATTCACCTATTGATTCAAATATAAACAATTTATTAGTTAAATCTATTGCATTACATTTGAAATTATTATTAAGAGATTCTAATGTAAAGTTCTCAAAGATTGCCTTTCTCCAATTGATTGATTTGATTAAATTTCAATTAAATGACTTAATTAAAAATTTAAATAGGATTATGCTATTACAAAGGAGATTGCTTGTATCGAATGATGATTTAAATATTTGGCTTAATGGCTATAATATCCATCCTTATGACCTTTACAAAAATATCCAATTAAATAACTTCTTAAAAGATGAAAGACTAAACTCTGGTTATGGTAATATCAACAGTAATACAACCAACATTGTGGATTTTATCTTACACCCTCCCTCACATTCTACTGTCCCTGAATCTACCTCTACTAATATCGATAACCTCTTAAGAGATCAAATATTAATAAATAAACATTTAAATTTAAACAATTTGATTCCAAATGATACAGATACAACATCCACCTCTACCTCAAATAAAGATGCGAATAACACATTTACCAACCCAATCTTTAATTGTAATATTAATTTACCTGAATTACCACCTGACCATACCTATAAATTCACTCCACAATTCACCAACTTTGTAACAGATGAAAGAATTATTAAAAAAAATCTCTTTAATGAAAGTAAAATTGGCGAACTGACTTTATTACATTATTTAACCTCAATTAAAAATTACCAAAATGATTTAGATTATTACTCTTTAAATGAAGATACCACTCCTACCATTGTTAATGACTCAAATGACAATAGCAAAGAAAAAGAAGAAGAAGAAGAAGAAGAAAAACAACAACAACAGCACGAACAAATAGACGATGAAATGTTAGCATTATTTGGATCCGTACAGTCTAATACTAAATCATATATTAACCATGATTTTAATTTTTATTACAATAGAAAATCTTTTGATATTGCTAAATATTCACAGATTAGGATCAACTTAGAAAAGAAAAGAGTGGAAAATTTCGAACTAAATAGCATTATGAACACAAAGAATCCAATTTTTAATCTAATCCATGAATTAAAACAACACGATATATCAAGTAATACAAGTAAGGATGATCAATTAAGTGAAAACGATTCATTGAATGAATTTAGAATTAAGACAAGTTTCGATAATAAAAAAATAAATGGAATTTTAGAAGATGATTTAAACAAATTCATAATGAGTCAAAGATCATTAAGAGCTAAGAAAAAAATCGTTATGAAAAAAGCAATTAAAGAAAGAGATAAAAGAATAAGCCAAATCAGAGAACATATCATTGAAAGAGAGAGAAAAGAAAATGAATTAAAAACTTTAGCTTTATTGAAAAACCAGCAATTAGCCAATTCAAAAGTATTAGAAAAAGTTAAAAGTGTTACACCAGATCTAAAAATACCCAATGTACATTTGAAATCATCTATTATACCCACTGAAATATTAGTGGGCGGTTCTGCAACAAATGCAAATGGTGATGAAGACGACGATGAATTAGGTTTATTTGGCGGGTTAGAAAGTAGTGATGATAATGATGAGAGTATTCCTAATACCCATGGCACAAACACAACCAACACTATAATTAATGAAAAGACTCTCAATACCTCTAATACACAAAACGATCAAATTACTAATAATTCCCTCCCGGATCCTACTTCTGACTCTACTCCTACAATTAATCATGATAAGGAAATAAACAAAAACCATACAACAACAGCATCATCTGGAAGCATATCTATTGAACATACGTTAACTGAACCACCAGAACTAATAAAAAGCCCTACTGAAACCGATTTAAATAATAAAGAAACATCTAAAGTCAATGAATGAATAAATATATGAATATATCTAGTTCCTCGACTACATAGTTCAAATTGAAAATTACTACAAAATAATGCAAAGTTAAGCATAAAGGAGACAATACAGACATACAGTGTGCAAGTAACAAGGATCTAAATATATAGATTAAGCATTTTTTGAATAATTATCATAGACCTAATTCCATAACAACAAAATGATTTTTTTTTTTTTTTTTTTTTGGCTTTGTAAGCATAATGAAAAAAGAAAAAAAAAGTACATGCATTTATATAATCACAATTTTTGTAATAATATTAATAAAAGGTTATTTCAAAAACCATTCGATGGTGGCTTGACTATGTGGAAAATTATAAAAGCTATGTAAATAGTCTAGAGGATATAGAAGTAATATAGAAGAATAACCAATACCTAAGCCCGCTTTTTCCTACTTCTCTCCCAGTAACATAGGAAATCTGAAGACAACCTAATAAACTTTGTCAGGCTATCATAAAACCAGATGCTCAATCTCATGGTAATTTGTTAATTCAAACAAAACCACACTAGTTATAATTATTCAATAAACTTATGTATTTAATATACTAAGGTTTCCGGAAAAGGAGAAAAGTATTTTGTAAAGCGCAAAAGGTGTGCTTTCTGAAACAATTTCCTTTTTGGGAAACACTTTCCTGTGTCAAAACCAAAATATCAGCCGACTTCATTCTTTTGGTCTTTTCAACTTTTTCTTTTCGGCCTTCAAAAATATTTGAAAAAGATTGAAAAAAAAAAAGTCTGAAAAGATTAAAAAATTTAAATAAGATGATTTCAATTGCAAAATAAAACTAGAATAATAATATAATACAAAAAAAAATAATAAGTCAGGTATAACATAACAATTATTTTGGAAAAATCAGTATTTTTATCCATTTTTACTTCAAGTTTAGACTACAAGTGTTCTGTTTATTTAATTACAATATAACTGTCTTATTCGATTGATTTGACTTATCTAACTAGTTTATCTGTATTTACCAGGTAAAGTAAAATAACATAGAAGAAAGAAGGTGACAAGGACAACGATCACCGAAATGGCGTTTTTGAATTGGAGGAAAGGCAAAACAGACCATCATTTACCAACTTATAATGATACTAAGAAATCAGATGACAATTCTAACCAATTGGGAACTTCAAAAAAATTAAAACCAAGAAAGAAACTTTTAGTTCCCTTCAATATTAATAAACTAAATAGTAAAAAAACTCTATTGTCATTAATTGGATTAATTGGAGTCAGCTTTATCTTGTTCAAGTATATTATCGTACCATTGTGTTTATATTTGAATACCCCTTATGACATACATCAGTATATTGCCAATTTGCAAAAGAAAGAAGACAATACAAAAACAAATTATAAAACAACAATTTTAACTGAAAAGGAATACTATGATTATGATTTCGAAACTATAGATCATAATATAATCAGTAAATTTGATCAAGGTATACCAAATTATTTATTATCCCAATTTGGTTCCGATAGAATTGATAATCTAGAAAATAAAAAAGTTTATGATTTTGAATTAAGCCAATTATACGACTCAACAATTGAGTTATATGATCTATCCAAATTTAATGGGAATCCAAACGGAGAAGAGCAAAGAGATCATATCTTACTATGCGTACCTTTAAGAGATGCTGAAGAAGTCTTACCTTTAATGTTTAGAAATTTAATGAACATAACATATCCACACGAATTAATTGATTTGGCATTCTTAGTTAGTGATTGTTCTGAAGGCGATAACACTTTGCAAGCTTTAAAGACATATGTGCAACATTTGCAGAATGGAACTCTAAGTGATGTGTTAAAAGATATTGATATTGTCCAAAATTACATTAATTCAAACACAAACAAGAAACTTTATTTAAAATATATGACACAAGAATATTTGGAAAAAGTTAAAAAAGCATTTTTACCACCATATCATGATAATTATGACAAACCATTCAGATCAGTTCAAATCTATGAAAAAAATTTTGGTCAAGTTATTGGTCAAGGTTTTAGTGATAGACATGCAGTTAAAGTTCAAGGTATCAGAAGAAAATTGATGGGTCGTGCTAGAAATTGGTTAATGGCAAATGCTTTAAAACCATATCATGCGTGGGTTTATTGGAGAGATGCAGACGTAGAATTTTGTCCTGGTTCAATCATACAAGATTTGATGAATAAAAATTATGATATCATGGTTCCAAATGTCTGGCGACCATTACCTGGCTTTCTAGATGGTCAACAACCCTATGATCTGAATTCTTGGATGGAATCAGACGAAGCATTAAAATTAGCGAAAACTTTGGATGAAGATGATGTCATTGTTGAAGGTTATGCAGAATATCCAACATGGAGAGTACATTTAGCATATATTCGTGAGGCTACCGGTGATCCAAACCAGGTTGTTGATCTAGATGGCGTGGGTGGTGTTTCAATTCTTGCCAGAGCAAAATTATTCAGAAATGGCATTCATTTCCCTGCATTCACATTTGAAAATCACGCTGAAACAGAAGCTTTTGGTAAAATGGCAAAGAAAATGGGGTATAAAGTTGGTGGCTTACCACATTACACAATATGGCATATCTATGAACCAAGTGATGACGATCTTAGAGAAATTGCAAATAGAGAAAGACCTAATAAAAAAAATTAAAATACAAACCCATTGACCTCTATGTATTTATAAATATTTTCAAACAGACCTCAAAATAGATAAATATCTATGATTTATTAGAGATAAGGAATGCTTCAAAAAAAGATTCGTTCCTTAAAAACTAACAAATGGTAAATTATAGAGATTGTAAAATATTATCCTGTAAAGACTATATAAACCAGCATATTTTCATATGAAAAAAAATGAAGAAAAGTAATATCGTTAAGATTAACATTAAACAATGTTATAACTACTGAAATTTAACCATACATACCTAATAATCTATCACGGAATATATAAAAAAAGAAAACAAGTTGAATACCCACAGGTTTAAGAAATATTTATAATTTTCGTGGCTTTAAGTCGATTTTTTCTTTGAGCCCACATCCTTTCACATAGATAAATGGTTGAAATCACACAACCTAAACCAGAGAGGCCTACTGATAAATATTCAGCTGCACGATAACCTTTTAACAACCTAGATCCATCTTTATTGATCTGGCTCTCTACCGTTGTACCCATACCAAGACACAAAGACATTGAATAATTAACCATAGTGTTTGCTAATGAACCAGCCATACCTTGATATTGCATGGGTAAATTATCACTCAAAATAATGGTGGCGGCAGGAAATGACATATCGAGTCCAAAGCTCAAAATAATCATAGTTCCAAGATTCATACGGAAATAGCTTTGATCCACTGGAGTCACACTTAGCATAATACATCCTATCACAAATGCAATCATTGAGATGAACAAAATAATAGCAGCGGTAACTTTTTTAATAAAGAAACCAACCACAATAGAGGCAATACAACCCCAAATAGCAAACATGAAATAAGTTGTTCCTGCATACAAAGCAGAATAATGCCTAAGATTAAGTAAAAAGGAAAAATAATAATAACTGAATATACCATATGATCCCCATCCAGTAAATAAGGCTATCAAAACCATAATCATGTGCCTATTTTTAGTCACTTCTCTAGGCAATAAAGGAGATGGTATATATTTTACTTCATAAACGAAGAAAAATATCAGTACAATCACCGATATAATTAATAACACAATAATATAACTACAATTCCATCCAACAATAGGCCCCTGATTCCAAACAAAATTAAATAATATTAAACCAACTATGGCTAAACCTGAACCAACCCAATCCATCGAAAAGCCATGAATATTAGTTGGAATATTTTTAGGAGTACTATAAATTGCCGAAATCAAATTTATAGCTGATGCAATTGCCATGGCATAAAAGGACCATGGCCATTGATTTTTATCCATTGTACCTATTAACCCTGAAAATATAGCACCTAAAAAGGCACCTATAGGGGCACACCCTGCAATCAGGGCAATAACAATATTTTTTCTATGGGTCTCTGGTATATAAATATTTCCAACACAACCCATAACATTTGGTAAAATAAATGCAACACCTAAACCTTGGAAAGCTCTACTTACAATAAAAAAAGTATCACTTCTAGTGTACTTTGATACACCACTTAAAATAGACCACAAGACAAAGAATAAATTACCACTAACCATCGACCATTTTAATCCATATATATCACCTATCCTACCACTGATTAAAATAAAAGAACCTGCAACTAATGGAAAGGAAGCCATTAACCATGGTTGGTTGCTCCTATCACTATCAAAGGATTTTGAAATAATATTCATTATAGCTAGGGTTTGTGGAGTACATGCTTGACTCAAAAGTTGACTCATCATACAAGAACCAACAAATACACATTCTTTAAAAGTACTATCGAAGTAATCAGATCTCTGCCATTTCGAATTTCCCCCATTCACATTGTTCTTCTGGTGATCATTAGCATCCTGGATAACAAAATTGGGATTTGACCATGTAGTCACACATGTTTCCTTTTGGTTATTCTCTTTGAATGTTATATCAGAGCTAGTAAAAGACATTTCTTCACTCTTAACATCTTCTTTCAAAGATACACACTTCCTATTAAGTGAGAAATCCATTTTACCTTTATTGATTTGTTAGACATTTTAAATATTGAAGTTGTAAATGTTCTTTATATGCATGAATACTGAAGGATATTATTTTAATTTTATTTTTACACATATATATCACATTTAAATATTTTCTTTATATGTTAGAATTATAATACTTTAATCATATATATAAAGAGAACAATAAAGATTCAAAAGAAAAAACGTGCTTGCTGAGTAATCAGAAAATTTCCTAAAAAGGTAATATTTTTAGATCTATATCGAGAACAGTTGTCATGGAAACTAAGAAATGTTTGTATCATTATGCATACAGAAAAAAGCGTATTTCAAGACATGCCATGTACTGTTTATCAATTAATCTGTCCTTATAATCTATATCATTCTATATACATCTAATGATATATATATATTTATAAATAAATATCATCACATGAACATTCATTCAAATATTTAAGATTCAAATACCGCATTTATTCACCACCGTTATATAAATCTGACTGTTCACTTGAAGCACCTAGAACATTTGCTGCATAAATAAAGGTGGAATGTTGTAGTTGTGCTAAGTATTGAGCCATAACATCAGAACCAGGAATTGTCCTTCCATGTTTAGTAGTATTGTCATTCTTTCTATTTTTATTAGTATCCTTATATTTTTGACCATCACCATTGTTTTCTGTTTGTTCCCGAGATGATATAGACGATAACGATGAAATATTATTACTGGAAAATCTATTGCTTATGCCTAGACCAATCCTATCTCCATAATCTGTATTCGATTCTAACTTATTACTATTACCATTTAAATGATGATTTCCATCCACTACTATTCCCATATCAGATGAAATATCCGAATTATCTAAGTTATCTTCATCACCTATTGCATTACTTTTTGTATCTTGACATTCTCCATTGAGTGATGTTTCCTCTGTTTTAATAGTTTCATCAATATGATTACTTGTATCGATAGTAATACCCAAAGAATCCAAGGGTATAAATTTCTGTAAATCAATATTTTTACCATTATCATTTTGATTCGTTCCACTTTTAAGTATACCAGAGTAAACGTCATTTGTCCCTGGGAAAGTTTTTCTGATACTTTCCTGATTTTTTCTTTTCTCTTCTAGGTAATTCAATTTTTTACCTTTATTATTTTTCTTCATCTTCTTATTAAGTTTAGAATTTTTCAATGCTAGATTTTTATTCATATTACCACATCTATCTTTACCATAATTAATAATCAGTCCATCGTAGCGATGATTAAAATTTTTAGAGAATTGTTCAAAGTTATTTGTAGCATCTTCCACCAACTTAATAGCAGATGTAATATTCATGAAATTAACCCAACAACAATGACTATCACCTAGATAATTAATTTGTTCAATGCTACCGTAAGAAGAAAAATCTTCTCTTAACTGCTTTTCTGAAGGTAGACTATATTTTCCATGATACATTTCATACTCTGGATCATTAATATATTTATCTTTAAAAGCCACTTCAGGTAAACTAACATAAACATTTCTACTAGCTCCTACAGTAACAGCCAATGCTATAGATTTAGATAATGGCCCGGAATAATTACCCCATCCAATTTTCAACGTGTTACCATGCAGTATTATAGGATCAATAAATGTATTTGCATAAAATTGAACTGCAGCAGATGGCTCAATAAATGTTATAAAACAAATATGTTTAGATTCAATAAATTTAATACTTTCTAAAATACCACCACGAACCACATTACAAATATCTTCAGGTTTAGACCGTGGATTGATATTACCAATATATATTGTCCTATTTGTAACATCACTCCCCATCGCTGATGCTACTTTAGCTGACGTATTTAGTTGATCTTCTAATGAATCCGTTATAGGTTGTGGAAGATTATTAGAATACTTAAATGGAGGTTGTTTCATGTAGAAAGTTGGAGTAGATATACCCATAGGCGTCTGTGGGACTAAGATACCATGATTTGGAGTAAAACCATTTGTATTCATAGGACTAAAAACAGTTCTATTGTTTTGGAAATTTCTGTCAAGAGGCATTGGAGTTGGCAGGTTGGAATTAGATCCTTGTAAATATGACTTTGGTGAATATACTCTTGTAATATTTGGTGCATGTTCTTTGAAAGATTCAATCAGAGGTTCAGAATACGAGTTAGCAGTTATTGTTAAACAGTTAGTATCTAATTCAATTCTCTCCAATAATGCTGTAATATCAGAAACTGAAGGATCTAAACTTAAAGAAGTTTGTGATGATAACAAACTTACTGACCCTGTATTTAACTTATCTAAATTTTTGAAACTAGTAACACTATTAATCCTACTAATATTTTCTGGATTACTTAAATCTGTACCACTGAGATTCCTATTTGTAATTAGGGGACTAGTAATATTAATAAAATAACATTTCCCAATATTTATCTTATCACTCTTGTATTTTATATAGTTGAATATTTCAATAGCCATATACACATTTAAAAATGTCAGTATAACATAATTCTTACTAAAAATTTTATTAGCTTTGGGAGTATTGAATAATTGTATAGATTCAAGGATATACCTTTTATTTATACTATTATCCTTAGCTAATTTTAAATCTTTTAGTAAGGAAATAACCTTTTTACTATCATAGTCATTCTTTAATTCTATGAGAATCGATCTAGTGGCATTATCTATCACAAAGTCAAATTTAAACATAGATATATCAATATGTTTTTTATCATTAGTTGATGAATCTTCATCAGATAACGTGTCTTGCAAATATTTTAATAAAATAAAATTTAAGTTCATATCTTCTGATTTTAAACCCAATTTAAATTCTTTTAACCTCTGAAGTACATTATTATAGAAATTGAGACATATCTGAGTCGACATGAAATTTAATAAAATATTCTGCTTAGACTCCTGTTGAATAGAATAAACACTTTCAATATCAGAAGAATTAACATATTTTGTTATAAATTCATGAATATCGACCGACCTATCTAGATTTTCTAATAATAACGACCTTGTTCTATAGGCATCGTCACCTTTAGGTAATACTTTATAGGAAATATGAAATGGTTGGTCAAATAAAGATTCCATTTTATCGACATCTCCGTTTGAAAATTGAACTTTTTCGTTTGAACTATTATTATTAGCATTACTATGTTTCTTTTTGTCCAAATATCCTTGAGATGCCTTATTATTATTAGTACTATCACTATTATGATTATTGATATTATTTGAATTAAACTTAGAGTAGATAGGGTATCCATTAGATGACTTATTTCTACTAAAGGTAGGTTGAGAAAACCGTTGTGGAGTCTGTGTATGTGGTGATGAAACAAAGGGTGAACCCATTAACAGATGAGAAGGCAACAAAGTGGCACCATATACTGCATCAAACGGAGTCATCATCCCATTGATAGCAGGAGAAGCCACTTGTAAGGGCTGAGATTGTGATGATGGAACTGAATTATATGAAACAGGAAACATATTAGTTTCAAATTGAGGTTGAATAGGCATATTTATATATGGATAAACATTTTCAGGTATATTATAGTCATTAGTATTATTAATAGGACCAGGATTTTTTGATGAAGGAGCACGCCCGTTTAAATATGAAATCATTTGAGAATAATGAAATGGAACTGAATTATATGCTAAGCTATAATTCTGGTTATCATGATCCACCCCAAAATTGAGGTTATTATTACCACTACTACTATTACTATTATTTTTCTTTGTTAATTGATGCATATTCAAATAATGATAAGAAATGGAACACGTAGGTAACAAAAAAACGAATGGTATAGGATGTAATAATAATTATTAGCTTATAATAAAAATAAATATAATTTTAATTGCCAAACTTTTGAAGCATATATAAACAGAAGAAAAAGCAAAGAGAAAAAAAAATCGACACTCGACCACTAACGACTAACAAACAATAAAAATATTCAATAAAATTACTTAATAGAAACCAATATAATTGATAAATTTAACAGTACTAAGTTAAAACAAATGATGTAAAACAACAAATATATGTGTATACGGTATGGAAAGAAATACAGAGAAGTAATGTTTCTTTATATATCCTTTTATTCTTATTTTCTTAATCTTCTTGAACTCACAACCATAAATCAACAACAATCAATCACTTATGATTTGACAAGTAGTTATATATATATATATATATTCAATTCCTGGTAGGCCTAACGAAGGATAAGTGGACAAAATAAAGGGTTTGATCGAGTTAACTCAACAGGACAGAGCAATTGACTGAAATGTAAATCCAAAGAAAAAGTAAATCGAGCGAAAAGGAAAAAAAAAGGTTTAATTAGTGTTCAAAGGATAGTGGTGCCACAATTAGCAGAAGACTTAACCAAACAAACAAAAAGAAGAAGAAGAAAACACTCTAATCAACCTTTATTAACTTTTAAAAGAATCTATTTAAATTAGTTTTATTAACGGCTCGAATACATATACATCAAAAAAAAAAAAAAAGAAAAACAAAGAAAAATTATTAGATTAAGAGAATTGCCTAAAAAGGAAACATATATCAAAGAGTAATTACTACTGCTACTATTAATAGTAATTGTATTGATACACTGAATACACAATATACATGTATGGCAAATATAAGTGGATTAGTTAAAGGGAACAAAAGGGATCAGAACATTATTCCTAATAAAATGGATTGTAAACATCGAATGATAGTCAATCGAATTGACCATTCATGGATCAAAACGAATAAATATTAACGCCTATTAAGGGTTTATTTGTTTACTATATTATTTATTTGTTATTCTTTTACTATTTAGCTTATATGTTTATGTAACGCAGAAAATATAAGCTTGTTTTGTTAATATTATTTCGAATAATACTTAGTCCAAAAAGTTTATTAACAATTCAGACAATTTAAGAAAAGAAAGAAAGAATAATGTAATGTGTTGATCAAGAAGTCTCTTTTTTATTTTAATTAGATGAGTATAAGGAAGGTAGTATCATGATATCCTCCCTGGAAATAAGATTATAAAAGATATTAAACTCAAAAGTATTCTCTTTAAAAATTAGCAAGCATAAAAAAGTCCAATAAAAGGAACTCAACTGGTCCAGTTTAATACTATCAAGAATATTTATGCCTAGTAAATATAATAATTTTATTCCAGTTATTATTTATAATCCCTTTTCATACAACGCTTGTCTTTTTTATTTTTCTTTTTTTGTTATACTTTTTAAATAGTAGATAGAGTTTCTTGTCTTACTAGTAGAACAATACTCTAACCTTAGCATTAAACTGTTTTGTTCAGCAATGATGACAAAGCAATTTATAACTACTAATCCACTTTAGTGTATTTTTATAGATAAAGGCACTGGTAATTAATAGTTATACACCACTAGCAAGTGAATGATAAACCACAATCACATTCAAAGAAACGACTTGATTCGTGATATCGTTGAAATCAACAAAGAAATCACTTAAACTTACAATTTTACATTTTGGTGTAGACTAACAAAATAGACTAACAGCATAAGTTAATTGAAAATTAGGTAACTCTAGTTTGAAAGAAAAACCAAAATGTTAGGGGGAAGAAAGTTAATTTTTTCCGTTTTTATTTTTATTTTTCTCTAATAGCAAAATTCCCCTACAAAATACCACAAAAAAAAACACAGAACTGTCGTAGGTATTTCTCCGAATCATACTGATTACGTAACACTAGGACTAAACAAAAGTGATTATACATCCTCCGATTTTTATGTGATTTTAATCTGTGAGATTCCGAAAAATTAGACATTTACCTTCTTGATCTGAAAACTTAGGTCAGATCAATATTTTTCACAAGAATTAACCAAGTAGGTTATCTCACAAGACAAGACTGAAATAATATGTCTAGCATCAAAGTCTATTATATGGCATTGATTTACTAACGAGATACCAAAAAAAAGCAACTATAGAGATTTAAGAAATACTAATAAATAAGTCCATAATGTACCATTGATGATATCCATGATTTGGAAAAAAAATATAAATATTATATGCTACATATAGCTTTTCAGAGTTTTTATTTCTTTCAATAATATACTTATAATATATAATATGCAGTTAAAAAAAATCGTCTACAATATTTCAGTTTCTTTAAACAATTTCAAATTAATATCACTGAATTAGACAACAGTAAATTTATACTTGTCTTAATTAGAATGTATATCTTTGGTCCAGGAAGCATCTCAACCAAAGACTAAACTGTCAAATATTTATTACAATGAAATGTCTTCAAGAGTGTTTACAATAATTAATGCTTTATCTTTGATCGAATACATAGTTTGGGTAGGCCATTATTTTTTGGCATTTCAGCTAGAGGTGGTTTGTGTCATCATTCTACATCCAATGACATTTATATAGGTGAAGAATAAGAGAAAAACGCCTTAAAATCTAATAATCTGCAATATGATAATATCAAAGTTAAAATAAAACTATATATAAAGGAATATATACAATCTGCTAATAAGTCACTTGCTTTTGAAATCTATGCTGTCAACAGTTATACATTAAACTAAGGAGATCTTAAGTCAAGGCACCCAGACAATAGCAACAAATAGAGGGACAAACTGACAAAAAACTTTTCATTCAGAAGACGTTAAAGAAATAATTAATAGTGATAAAATCTTTATAGCTTACGATAAATTCTAACTTGCTAACTTTGATTTGACTAAAAGATTAGAGAAAGGTTTACCATTAAAGATATATGTTAAAAATACATTCTATTTTATGTCTAGAAAGGGTCATTTAGACTACTCAACTTATGAAAAAGCTGATAAATCAGGTTCTAATCATATTATTGTTATTTTACTGTATCATAGGCATTCATATATTTATAATTTAATATAAATATAGACATAATCACAGGTATGGTTTTATATATGCTAAGGGAAAAGTGAATATATAATATCATTGCTTTAAGAACCAAAAGTTTAAAGAAATCAGCCACTTAACAGTGAATTAAGGAAAAATTGATGTACTTATATTAGGTTATTCACTTATAACTCTAATTCCAAATCGCACATCATGGCTAAGTGATCACTTGGATATTCCCCGGTATGTGGTTCTGTATGGTGAGGCATTTCCTCAGCTAAAGGCATCTTTAAATATCCCTTAATATGTAGGTGACAATCTCTCTCAACATTTTCAATTATATCTTGATTACTTGACTCTTCACTATTTGTTGGATCCCATGGTTTCACAAGAAAAATATAGTCTAATAAACCTTCCCATTTTAACGATATATGGGACAATTGGGGTTCGCTATTTGTTGTAGATGGATTAGAATTTTCAGGATGCACTAAATGATATCCTAAACCGTACAAAGAAACAGCTTTTAATGGTACTCTATTATGTAAATCAAGCAATTTTTGAACTAATGTAGACTGTTCTGGAGTCGCAACATAAGTGTATGGTCTAGGCTCAGTAGGTTGATTATCAGGTATGGAATCTTCTTCATCATCGTTATTACCTTCACTATCACTGGAGTCACTCTTATTAGATAATTCACCGTTTCTCCTTTTTGAGTACTGGTAAGATGTACTACATTCAATAATTGCTTTAGGTCTACCAGTTAATTTTATTGGTTTTTCTGTAATAGATAAATAGGGTGGATCACAAGGTTGTGAGTTAAAATCACCGGTCCAAAAAGTGTACCAATATTTACATAATCCTGAATGAATCAATCTTTGTCTAATATGATGCAATTTTTCTAAAATAATGTAACATTGTCTTGTTCTTTCAAAAGTGCCAAAAAGATGCCAAAATAAATGCGTTGTGGCTACAATAATACCATTTGGTTTATCTGAGATAGAGGGTTGTGTATGGGTTTGTTTAAATTTTAGTGCAACTATTAATGCCACACTTCTTGTTCTAGTGGAAGTACGTATATTACCACCTGCAATAATTTTATCTAAGATCAGTGGGATGACATCAACCGGGTTTTCATCAAATATTTCTGTATTCCATGCAATTGCCACACCATGGACTTTACCTGGATATGTGAAAAACTCACCTTTATAATCCACTTCCGCTAAAGCTTCAGCCCAGAACCTTTCCCATTGTATTTTATCTACTTCTTGTAAACAAAGTATGTCGCTATGGTAGTATTTAATTTCTCTCATTAAAACCTTAGACCTATTATGCCACTTAATAGCGTCGTCTGAATCAGGGAAGGTTGTTCTTCTAATTAACGTCTGTGCTAAAGTGTTGTATGTCATAATTTTTATATTAATAAATTGATTATCATGAGCTACTTTTTGTTGTTGCCGCTGCTCTTGTTTGTTGGGAACATAAAGAATAGGTCTTTTAATGAAAAATTTTGTTCTTATTTGTTTCAATTCCAATTCTCGTTGTTCTCTTTCATGTCTTTCTCTCCTCAATGCTCTAATTTGAGCAATATATTCTGGTGTAATTTTATCTCTTGGTAATTTCTGATGTTTTGGTTCTGATGCATTAATCATTTTAAATAGATCTTTACAAGAAACTATCTTGTAATTTGTCTGTTCTTAGTAAGCTATGTTGAAAGTTAACCAAAAGGAAAAATGGGGGGAGGAAAACGGCAAGAAAAAGAAACAACGATTACCTAGGATATAAGTTTAAAACGTATTCGAATTATTATATCTGTCATTCAAGAATGAGCACTTTCCCACTTTGATAATTCTGCTAAAATAACAAATGCATTTAAAGCATCAAGATATTAATGTTATTTTGTACGAAGATATTTCTATGCATCTCAATAAAAATTAATTAGTAAAAATAATTTATCAAAATAGAAGCTAAATCAATTTATTTATGAAAGACATCATTTTATAACATGTTTGAAATTAAAATATAATGTCCTCTTTGGTTGGCAGAAATGAGAAAAACTAAAAATCAAGCTTGAAATAATGATAAGAATTCATATCACTAAGGATGCGATAACACTTTTGCAATTGACCAGATTTATATACATATGAAATCTCAGGACCATTCACTCCACTCTGACTCAACGTTTTCCTTTAACTAAGCAACTGTAAGGCATATTACTCATAAAAAAGTACTAAAAATCCCTATTGGCAACATATATATATATCTTTAAAGCCTACTATTAGCTAGCCCTTTTTATACTTATATAAGAACGTAACATCAAATTATGGTAGGGCCTAAAGGACCACTAGACCAAAAACTTACTTCCTCTTAATTACGATTCCCTGTAACCACAATATTGCCTGTTGAATCCTGTACTGTAGTATGAGACTAGCTTTCAAAATACTTGTAACTTAAAATCCTTATTCTGTTGATTGATTAGATATTTTTCTTGAAGGTTTTGTTATTAAAAAATATCTGTCAGGACATTCGAGGAAAGAAATTTTTGATTTTCTTTGGAAGAACTATATACTGCGAGAAAATGAAAAACATGGAAATAGATAGAGGAAACTTTGAGAGAAATAATGGTAGAAGAGATTGTTTTTGCATTCTTAGATCATATACCCTACTCAATAGAACCTACTACCTGCTGATATTACTTAATGACTCATTTAAGTGTGCTTAAACTTTCCTAGAAGTGATATTTGCGGACATAGTTTTCCATTCTACACATTTTATATATTGCAATCATATCCATATACATAGAAATACATATAAATCGGTGCTAATGGTATACTATAAAATTACATTAGTTAGATCTTTGATAGGGACACCCAAGACAACTAGAGCTATTGTAAAAACTTTAGGATTAGGCAAAAGGGGGTCTACAGTGTACAGAAAGGTGACGCCAGCTATTGCAGGTTCAATTTTGAAAGTTAAAGAGTTAGTCAATGTAGAATTGAGTGAAACAATGTTGACAAAGGAAGAACAAAGGAATTTACGTAAATCTAAGCCAGGCTTTGAAGTAGAAAGAAGATTTTATAATGTGTGAATTAATTAATAACCATCTTTACGATTTTGACAGGTAATCTTAACAAAAAATAAAAAAAAGGTAGGATAAATGAGGTAGAATTTAACAAATCATGTATATAGTCATAGGAGTATTTTTTTATTATATTTTATAGTAATATTATCAATATTATATATTTATGTTATTATATTCTTAGATAGTGGATAAAAAGAGGATGATAATATTTTTATTTCTTTTTTTTTTTCCTATTTTTTATTTTCTTTCTTTTTGGTGAAATAACGTGGTATATATATGGATTTATAGTTAATAGACTAAATTATTTGTCATTTCTTCTGGTAATATATTTTCGGACAAATTAAATGGCTGAGTATTAGAATTACTACCATTTGGATTATTTATATTAGGATTGCTTGTATTGGAATCTCTATCATTATCAAAAACGATACTAAATGAATCAACCATTCTAAATATATCACTTCTATCCATAGCTTTCCCATCAAAACTTAATTCGAAACTATCATTTGAATATTGTTGAAATTGTTTATTAAAAGGTAAAATAGATGTTTTTGTTTGAACCAAATTTCTAACAGATTTTTTGGTGTTAGGATTGTAATTATTACTTTCATTATTTTTGTTTTTAATTTTAATTTTATTTCCATTTTCACTTTCATTGTTGCTACCGCCTTCGTCTTCATCATCATTAATTTGAGTGCTATTACCATTATTAACATCTGCCTCAGTGTCATGATCATTATTAGAAGTAGTATTATTAATGGAAGCAAACACATTTTGAGTAATAGTAAGAGCAGCTGTAGAATCTAATACACGAACAACGTCATCCACTGGTTGAATATTACATTTTATAAATCTTTTGAAATACTGTTCCAAACCAGTTTGAATACCAGTATTCTGATGCTTATCAACAGATAATTGTATCTTTTCCTCATCAACATTCTCTAGCATAGTATCGACCTCTTTATATGTGATCAATTCATCAAATGAATATATAGGTAAACTTTCCAAGCCTGCCATATAAAACAATGGTTGGCTATCTTTTCGTTTATTGTTGTATGATTTTGATATTAAATTATACAATTGATTCAATTTCTCCTGATTTCTATTTTTTGCTTGAATGAGTAATTGTTCTTTGGAATATAAGAGAGCATTCTTTTGTGTATTATCTTTTTGATTACTATTTTTCTTATACTTAAAATTACTGCTATAGTTATGATTATGATTATGGTTATGATTATTATATTTGTTACTGTTATTATATGTGGTATTTAATTGAACAGATATAAATGGTTTATTATTATTTTGTTCTTTCATCAATTGAATATCAATTGGATCGTGGAAATATCTTTCACTGGAAGTTAAATACTTGGTAGTAAAGGGAAGATCAGATGTGCTATGAGAATCCCATCTTTTCAAATTATTATTGTTGTTGTTGTTAATAAATCTATTATTTTGGTTTCCTTCATTTCTGGACTTTTTTTTATTATATTTTTGATTTTGGTCATAATAGTTTTTATTATGGTTTGAATAATATTTTACATTTAAATCATGAATGTTATTATTATTATGTGAATCTATTTGATAAAGATTATAAGCCGGGGTATTAATAGTTTCTGTTACATTGTGATTATTTAAGTTTCCATAAGGATACATATAGTGAATGTAATTAATGTTTTCAAAACCAACATTATTAACATTCGATGTATTATTATTTGGGTAAAATAAGTTTCTATTATCAATATTGTTATAGTTGTTGTTATTATATCTTGTGCCTAGATAAACATCATCATCATACACATTCTCATCTTGACGAAGAGGATCATTAAAATTCAATTGATTGAAATTATGTATTAGATTATCTTGTTGCAATGAGTAATGTGTATTTGGAATCGAAGATTTATTATTCAGAGTTCTTCTATACATTATTCGAAGACTATCTCTTATTTATTTATTTATTTATTATTTTATCTTTTTTTATCTCCTGTTCCTTTCTTTCTTGAATATGCTTTTTAATTAAAAAAAACGAAGACGAATAAAAAAAAAAAAAGAATAACAACAGCAATGATAACCAACTTCACTGTTGAGAGAAATATATAAAGCTTATAAGATGGTGATACTGGTAACTGTATAGTGTTCTATATACTATCCTATACTTTTTTGTGTCACATCGATTCAATTTTTACATTAATACTTCTAACAATTTTTTGTCTACGGGTAGATAAGTCTAGTTAAAATTATTATTTTTTTTTTCTTTTTTTATTTAAATTTTAAAAATATAATTATTACCTAATGAGGTATCGATAAGCCTTTGTTGACATTATTTCCTTATTAGGATATTACTGAACCAATAACATTTTATTCTCCTTACTTTGTCTATCAAAAGAGAAAGATGAAACTCCAAGAAAAGACGCTACAATGTATAATTTGTTACGTTAAACTACATATATATATACATACAAAATTGTATGTCTGGGTCCGAGTACTTATACAAATAACATTCTCATACCTAACCAAACCTCATATGTTATCATCACGGCCATAGGATCTTAACTTGACTGTATGTACATATATACTGCCAGAACTACTACTATGTCATATCACAACACATGTCCTTGGTCAAAAGACAAATGCCTTTTCGAAAAGAAAATACCTTGGACTCCTTTTACATGTGAAAAAAGATAAAAAGATAAAAAAAAAAAGTAAACGAGAAACTACACAACCTAAAAATAATCTCTATTACCCTGATTTTACATATGAAAAAAACAAGATAAACCCAGCACATCCCCTCATTCCCTCATAATTATACCATTAACCATCGCCATTAATAAATGTCTTCTTTTTCTTTTTTTTTTCTGTCACTCGAGCATCCTCTTGCCTTTCCCTTATTTATTTGTTCATTTATTCATTTATTTCTTCCAAAAATCAACCAACAAACGCGGAGTTCTTGGAAAAATTTTGGCAGGGAGAATAAGTGGAAAAAAAGAAAAAAGCGTAGGGCAAAAAGCCAAGGGACAAAGTTTTGGAAAAGCTTTGGATTTTTCTGGGAACTGGAAGTAAAAACGAGAAGAGCAAAAAAATTTATATATATGGAAAAAAGGACTCTAGCGGTCTTCTAGACGTTGATTGGATTAGACTCGTTGTCCAGGATATTCGTAGAACTCCGATATTTTTTGTTCGATTCTCTTGGTTTTGTAACGGTCATAAATTAACACCACCACCACTATACCATACTATAATTCTCAACTCCCTTCTCCCCCCCCCTCCTCCTTCTCCTCCTTCTCCTTCTTCTTCTTCTTCTTCTTCTTCTCTTCTTTCTTTCTGTCTTTTGTACTATTTCCTCCCTCAAAGAACTTTTCAATCTACATTTATATATATAAAAATATTTCTTTACTGCTAAGAACTCTTTGTTTTTTCCCATCTCCTTCAGCCATACACGGTGGTGTTCTCCGCGTACTATGTGCGCTGGAGTTTCATCAACTGCCCTGACCTGTTTTCAGACGAAGGCGTCTGTTTAGTTGTTATCATCAATTCATTCTACCCTCCCTTGTCTTGCTACATTCTTACATTTCACAATATATCTAAAATATTGAAATATCCATTTTTCTTTCTCTTTTTCTTTTTCTTTTTCTTTTTTTCTTTTCTTTTTTCCTTCTTCTTTGTATATAATTGAATATCCAAACAACAAACAAGTAAAGTATTAACATAGCTATCAATAGAGTAACAATATCTAATCTATTACTCAGAGACCACATAAAGGAAAACATAATAAAAGAAAAAAAGAAAAAAAGAAAAAGAAAAAAAAAACAGCGATTATAGATATAATAACACGTTAAGATAAATCTTCACTCCTTCCCTACCGTTCAACACTACACATAATGTTACCCAATTGTTATAGATATAGGTTACAAAATGTTAAAACTACATCTCTTATTAGATATGCGTCCACAGTTACAACTCCAAAATCTAATCTAGGTTCTTTATCCTCTTCCTCATCGTCCACCTCCTCCCTTTCTTCCTCTTCTTCTGTATCCATGTCCACCACAGAAATCGAAGAAAGGGTCACTCCTGTAGATAAAAAAGGTGCGGGCCCATCCTCTTTTCAAACTTTGAAAGTCGTCGATGACCAAAATGGCAAGAAGCCAAATATTGTCATCTTAGGTTCCGGTTGGGGTGGTATTAGTTTTCTAAAGACAATTGACACCAAAAAATATAATGTCTCCATCATCTCGCCAAGAGACTACTTCCTTTTCACCCCACTTTTGCCCTCTACACCAGTGGGTACTGTTGATGAAAAATCTATTATTGAACCAGTGGTCAATTTCGCTTTGAAAAAAAAAGGGTAATGTCATCTATTACCAAGCTGAAGCTACAGGTATCAATCCAGACAGAAATACCGTGTCCATAGACAGAGTCTCTTCCATGATTAAACCAAACTTGAAACACTCTGGCCCACAGGAAAATGTAGGAATCAAGAAAAATGATCCTGTAGAGATTAAATATGATTATTTGATCTGTGCAGTAGGTGCAGAACCAAACACATTCGGCATCCCAGGTGTTAAGGAATATGGTCACTTTCTAAAAGAACTACCTCATTCTTTCGAAATTAGAAACACTATAGCATCTAATTTGCAAAAAGCTAATTTCTTGCCAGAGGGCGATCCAGAGAGAAAGAGATTACTGACTATTGTTGTTGTTGGTGGTGGTCCAACTGGTGTGGAAACTGCTGGTGAATTACAAGACTATGTAACTCAAGAATTAAAAAAATATCTACCATCTTTGGCTCGTGAAGTGAAGATCCATCTTGTGGAAGCGATGCCAATCGTTTTAAGTATGTTTGAGAAGAAGTTATCATCATATGCTCAAAGTGTTCTCGAAGACACTTCAATCCAATTACATTTGAATACTGCTGTCGGTAAAGTGGAAGCTGACCATTTGATCGCAAGGACAAAGAATCCAGATGGGTCGGTCACTGAAACTAGTATACCTTATGGTACTTTGATTTGGGCTACAGGTAATAAGATCAGACCAATCATCCAGAATTTAGCTAAAAAGATCCCTGAGCAAGCTAATTCTACTAGGGCTATTACTGTTAATCCATTCTTAACAGTTAAAGGTACTTCTAACATCTTTGCTATTGGCGACAACGCATTCATCGGATTGCCTCCAACAGCTCAAGTAGCACATCAACAAGCAGAATATTTATCTAAATTATTTGATAAGATGTCATATGTCCCAGGATTCCACGAAACTTTAAGTAAGAAAAAGGAGAAAGTGGATTTGTTATTTGAAGAAAATAACTTCAAACCATTCAAATATAGACATTTAGGTGCTCTTGCATACTTGGGTCATGAAAGAGCCATCGCCAATATCACTTATGGCAAGACTTCTCTGTATACCGGTGGTGGTATTTTCACATTCTATATCTGGAGATTGGTTTACTTATCTATGTTATTATCTGCCAGAACAAGATTTAAAGTTATTATGGATTGGTTGAAACTATCCCTTTTCAAGAGAGATTTCTTTAAGGGATTGTAATATAAAAAAAGGAAAAGAAAGAGAAAAAGAAATATAAAGCAGTAGAATTAAATGAAAATAAGATAATTTTACTGACAGTACTTGTACTAACATTCGAATGCTAATATCTGCTAAATTGATGTATTTTTATTAACGATTTTTTAACGATTTATTTTTATTTCTGTACATCTACCTATATATATATTTTTTTTTATTTTATTTATTTATTTATTTATTTATTTATTTATTTATTCCGCAGCTTTTGTACATAACGTAAAAAATACAAATACACATACAAAAAAACATGCACACATGTACATATTATAAAAAATAAAAAAGACATAATAAATACATATATTAATATATCTTGTATTTCTGTACTAACATCTACACCTTGTGAACTTTGAAAATATCATTAAAAAACATATATTTTTATATCTCAGATTTATACTTTTATAAATTACATACATACACACACATATACCTATAATATATTCATTCACTTTTTTTTATAGACTGACTATTGAAAGAATTCTTTTGCCTTTTTAATATTTTCTAATATCAGTTGTCGTGGTTGTTTTGAATTATTTAATACAATGAAACAAACCATATTTGAAGAGATTTCACTTACATAGATAGAATCATTTAATATTAATGTCTTAAACCCACTTTTCAATTTTGTACAACTTTGTTTATAATTCTTCATTATATTTGAAATCTTCTCAAACCTTTTTGGATCAATCTTTATTGAACCGAGTTCTTTAACATTTGACTGATTATCATTATCACCGTTATCACCACCGGTTTTGTTATTACTGGAACAAATCACTAGGAAAGTCGTCTTTTCAAAAAGAATAATTTCGTATGCGTCCAAGAGATTTTTAAATTTAATCAAATTCGATTGATATATCGACATATTTGGTATTAAAGAACAGACGATTTGCGACCAAGCTTTATACAAACTTTCATCCCAAATAGAGGTGGCAAAACCGACAATATTGGGGAACCCATACTGTTTGGCAGTTTCCGTCAACTTATTCATCATAATTTCAAATAATTCGTTTCTTTTGTCCAATTGTACTAAGTCCATCTTATGTAATAGGACGAAGATCTTCGAGTTGGGTGAATATTTTTTCAATTGTTTCAAAGATCTCATGAAGATTTCGATATCTTTCATAACTTCTTGTGATTCAACATCGAAGACATGAATAAGCACTTGAACCATTTGAAATATATGATCTTTCTGTTTTGTGAAATAGTTTTCCATAAAGACATCTTGACCCCCACAATCCCATAAATTTAGAGTCATGTTACCCAGGAATCTAAGGTGTGAATGTTCTACATCAATAGTGGCCCCTAATCTACGGGTATCGAATGCACTATAATTACTGAATATGATAGATCTCATAGATGATTTACCGGATCCTGATCTCCCCATCAATAACAACTTCTTCCTATTATTTGAACTAGATAAATTACTCATTTTTCTTTCTATCTGTTTTTTATTTATTTATGTGTTTATCTTTTTTTTTTTATTTTTTATTTTTTATTTTTTATTTTTTATTTTTTTTTCTTCCTAAGAATAAATATACTGGTTTTAATAGATAACAGTTGTTTTGGTCTATGTGTATGTCCCGCTAGATAGTATAGTAATGTGCGATCCTCTCTTATTACTATAGTAAAACCCAAAAGAAACAATAACAATATAAGAGCAGAATAAGTCAGATATGGTATGATATAATACACTGTAATGTTAATTCCCCCACTACATTAAGAACAAACAAAGAAAAGTATTAAAATAGACTTCACAGTACGTATCAATCACATATCTTTCACATAAAATATTAGAAATACTATGGGTATCTGTTAATGTTTCCACCTATCTCACTCCTGTCAAATAAGATTTCTCTTGTTGCTATTAATTTCGGTAATCTTTTAGTAAAAATACTTGTGTAACTAAATCTAATTTTTACCGTTTACGATAATTTCCTCTAATGATTAACAAGAAAAAAAAGAAACAAAAAAAAAAAGGACTGTCGTCATAAATGAGAAGAAAAATAAGATATGAATTAGGAATTTGTCAAAAAAAGAAAAAAAAGGAAAAAAAAACCTAATTGGAAAAGCCAGAAACAAAAAACAAAAAACTGAGCAAATTTATAAAGCTCTACTTCCATTATAATTCCAGTCAGAAAAACATTACTATTTTTTTTCTTTTTATATATTTTCATTGTGCAACTCACTGTGAGAGAGGGATTAGAAGCCCATAGGAAACCTGCCCCCAGTCAAGATAGTAGAAAAAAAGAATTACTACCCGGCAATGTGAGAACGTGGGGATCGTTGAAAACGTGGAATACTACCATTATTTATACCAACGGTCACCTCCTCCATTCTTGTAGAAGGGGACTCCTCCATGCAATTTTCGCCAACTTTGTGATTACTCCACACTTCTTGTTCAATTTGTAATAATTAGATGGAAAGTGCGGTATGGGTGTTTGCACACGTGTGAACTTCAGTGCTGCAACAAAACTAAAAAAGAAGCAAACAAAATTAAAGAAAGAAAAAATACAGTGAGAAGGAAAAAACATTTTCCCTTTTTTTTTCTTTTCTTTTCTTCTTGGCCCCCATGGCCGATTATATCCGGCTTTATTATTTCTTTCTTTTCTTTTCTTTTCTTTATTTTCTTTATTTTCTTTTGCTAAACAGGCACTTTGACAGTTTCTTCTATTGTCATTTGCACACACACCCGCAGAACAATACGAGTAAGAGGAGAAAAGAATACCGTTCTATTGTGTTTTGACCACAGGTTCAATGTTTTTTCAATTTTCCAATTTTCAATACCTTCTTTTTTTTTCTTTTCTCTTCTTTTCTTTTTTTGTTTAATCATCCTTTTTGGGAACCGCCCATTCTCTTCTCGAGTTTCCCCTGTCTTTCATGAACATATCCCATCCTCCTCTTCCCCATGTGGGGCTTCTTCTTGCAAAAATTTTGAAGTTGATGAGCAATCAATATATTCTTTCATATTATTTAATCATTTTTTGGATCAACATGTTTTCCACGTGGCTGTATTAGGTTTTTCTCATTGTTATGTTTCCTTGTATTACAATCTCTACTATCTATTTCTTTTTTATAATAATTAATGATTACTTTAGATGGAGTAAAGTCAGACCAAATTGAGTTGAAGTGAATAAAATAAATTAAAATATAGAAATATGTGTGCATGTTTATGTGCCATGTGGGTCATGAATGGTTTAGGAGCAACTAGTTTGTAAGCTAATCTATATCCAACTTTCCATTAATATATAAACCCAAATGCTTGTTTTCTAACATCATCCCTCTCTACTCTCATTCTTTCTGCTTTCGTAACCACGTAGCCAGTAAACCAAACAAAACAAACAAGAAGAATCAAGAAAATAACAACAGCTAAATCGCAACAACAACAACATAACTACTATTATTATTACACAAGTAGTTTTTTTTATAGATAACTAGATTATAATTAATAATAAACAAAATTGACAATATTCCCTCTTTTTTTCTATTATTAGTATTATCATTATTAAAGAATTGAAAAATTTAAATATGTCAAATAACGATAGTCAAAGAAAAGAAAACAATACTCAATCAAATATCACTGCTGGTGGTAATGCTGCTTTCCACAATTATATAAATGAATTTGCTGACATCGAAGATCCACTAGAAAGAAGAAGATTAGCTTTGGAAAAAATTGATGAATCTCCATTTGGTTGGCAACAAATACGTACTATCGCTATAGCCGGTGTTGGGTTCTTAACAGACTCATATGATGTTTTTGCCATCAATCTTGGTGTGGCAATGCTATCTTATGTTTTTTGGCAAGGATCTATGCCAGACTCAACTGCGACTCTATTAAAAGTATCAACCTCTGTAGGTACTGTCATAGGTCAAGTTGGTTTTGGCTGTCTAGCTGATATTTTGGGACGTAAAAAAATATATGGTCTAGAATTAATTCTTATGATCATCTGTACAATTCTACAATGTACTTTGGGTGAATCTCCTGGGGTCAACTTCGTTGCAGTATTGACTTTTTACAGAATAGTCATGGGTATCGGTATTGGTGGTGACTATCCATTGTCTTCAATCATATCCTCCGAATTCGCTACTACGAAATGGAGAGGCGCAATAATGGGTTCTGTCTTTGCTAATCAAGCTTTCGGTCAAATCCTTGCTGGTGTTGTGGCTATGATTCTTATTGTAGCCTACAAGGGTCAATTGATTAATGCAAATACAGGTGCCGAATGTGGTCCTGCTTGTAGATTGGCCTGTGACCAAATGTGGAGAATCCTTGTTGGGTTCGGTGCAATCCCTGGTTTAGCTTGTCTTTATTTTAGATTGACAATCCCTGAATCTCCAAGATATGCTTTAGACGTTGATATGCAATTCGAATTATCCACAAATAGAGATGATAGTGTCGATGAAAAGAATGAAGTTGATGTTCACACTTGCGACAGATCCCAAGTCACTACTACACAACAAGTGTTACCAGAAAAGAAGGAAGCCTCATTTAAAGATTTCTGTCACCATTTCGGTCAATGGAAATATGGTAAGATTCTATTAGGTACTGCTGGTTCCTGGTTCACTCTAGATGTTGCCTTCTACGGCATTTCATTGAACTCTGCTGTTATCTTACAGACTATTGGTTATGCTGGTTCAGAAAACGTCTACTGGAAGTTATACAACTCTGCTGCAGGTAATTTGATTTTAATCTGTGCTGGTTCTTTACCTGGTTACTGGTTCTCCGTGTTCACAATCGACATTATTGGCAGAAAACCAATTCAAATGATGGGGTTCATCATCCTAACTGCTTTATTCTGTGTTATTGGGTTTGCCTACAATCAACTTGGAGACAATGGTCTATTGGGTCTTTACATTTTATGTCAATTTTTCTGCAATTTCGGTCCAAATGTTACTACTTTTATTGTTCCAGGTGAAGCCTTCCCAACAAGATATAGATCCACAGCTCATGGTATCTCTGCTGCAGCAGGTAAAATTGGTGCCATTATTGCCCAGACTGCATTAGGTACTTTGATTGATCACAATTGTAGTCGTGATGGAAAACCAAAGAATTGTTGGTTGCCACATGTTATGCAAATTTTTGCTCTATTCATGTTATTAGGTTGTGTCACTACTTGGTTCATTCCTGAAACTAAGAGAATGACTTTGGAAGAAATTAGTGAAAAATATCATGATGAAATTAATCCAATAAATTATGCAACTTATTCTACTGTTTCTGCAACTTCTTCTAACAATGAAGAAGAGGTATAAGGAAAATAAAAAGAATTAACAAATCATAGCGTGCTATAGTTCATCGAAAGAAAATAGCAATTTGCAAAGTCTTTCTTGACAGGTGAGAAAAGGAAGAACCAGAACAAGACACAAGAACATGAGTTAATATAATGCTGACAAATGCTCATTCTCTAACTCAATTGCATTCCCTTTTTGAAGTCGAATCAGTCTATAAAATTTAATTTATAAACATGCACTTATATTTTTACACTACATTTTAATAATTATAACTGTTTAATCTTAATGCAGATAGATGTACTTAAAATATACATATACATATCATTAAATAAACATAATGAAACGTTTTGATCTTTATAAACCTCGTTATTTCTTTATGATTTTCTGATTTTATTTGTTGTAAAGACAGAGGAATTTAGAAATAAATAGATCTACTCACCTTTAATAGATACATTTGAAGTACTAAGCTCTCTTCTAGATGGTAGAGTCCATAAATAGTTGCCTTGTAGTAATACTTGCCTTTCCTTTCAACCTTTACGTCCTGTTTAGGGTTTTCCATATTAGGCAGCCAACCCTGGATCTGTCCTTACCCTTTTGGGGAAACCCACACGACCACGTGAGACAAAACTCGAAAAAAAATATAAACAAATAGAAAAATCCAACCCAAAAAAAAAAAACTAAAAAAAAAAAGAAAGAGAAAATCTTAACACAACAACAAGAAGATATTCTTAAAACAGACGAGTAAACAAAGAAAGATTGTTTACTATTTGAATCAAGCCCTGGCACTTTCATCAGAGTAGTTATTAGTGATCTTTCTATTTTCGTTAATTATTATTAATAGAAACATACTTAGACAACTAAAACATAAGCAGGTTGTAATTAATATTATATTAAGGGTCTATTACTAATATAAATAGAATAACAAATACACATACGCAAATCTATAATCATACATATATCTAAATATATCTAATTATAGTTGTTATTAAATATGAGAGAAGTTATTAGTATTAATGTTGGTCAAGCTGGTTGTCAAATTGGTAATGCCTGCTGGGAATTATACTCTTTGGAACATGGTATTAGACCGGACGGTTATTTACAAGATGGTCTAACTAGACCAAAGGGTGGGGAAGAAGGTTTTTCCACCTTTTTCTATGAAACAGGAGCTGGTAAGTACGTTCCAAGAGCCATCTATGTGGATTTAGAACCAAACGTTATTGATGAAGTTCGTAATGGACCATACAAAGATTTTTTCCACCCTGAACAATTAATTAATGGTAAAGAGGATGCTGCCAATAATTATGCTCGTGGTCACTACACTGTAGGAACCCAAATTATTGATGAAGTTACTGACAGAATTAGAAGAATGGCTGACCAATGTGATGGTTTACAAGGCTTTCTTTTTACCCACTCTTTAGGTGGTGGTACCGGTTCAGGTCTTGGTTCATTGTTACTAGAACAATTAGCAGAAAATTATGGTAAAAAATCTAAATTAGAATTTGCTGTCTATCCTGCCCCACAGGTTTCTACATCTGTTGTAGAACCATATAACACCGTTTTATCTACACATTCTACTTTAGAACATTCCGACTGTACGTTCATGTTGGACAATGAAGCTATTTATGATATGTGTACAAAGAGATTGGGTATTGCTAGACCAAATTTCAAGCATCTAAATAACTTAATTGCTCAAGTCGTATCTTCTGTGACTGCCTCACTAAGATTCGATGGTTCTTTAAACGTTGATTTAAATGAATTCCAAACTAATTTGGTTCCATACCCAAGAATTCACTTCCCATTGGTCTCATATGCACCATTTGTCTCTAAGAATAGGGCCAACCATGAATCTAATTCTGTAGCTGAGATTACCAATTCTTGTTTTGAACCAGGCAATCAAATGGTCAAATGTAACCCAGCTACAGGTAAATATATGGCTAACTGCTTACTATATAGAGGTGATATTGTCACTAGAGATGTGCAAAGCGCTGTTACACAAGTCAAAAATAAGAAGGTTGTTCAAATGGTTGACTGGTGTCCAACAGGTTTCAAAATTGGTATCTGTTACGAACCACCAAGTGTGACTCCAAATTCTGAATTAGCTGATGTTACAAGAGCTGTCTGTATGCTATCTAATACTACTGCAATTGCTGAAGCTTGGAAAAGAATTGATGAAAAATTCGATCTAATGTATAACAAACGTGCATTTGTTCACTGGTATGTTGGTGAAGGTATGGAAGAAGGTGAATTCACTGAAGCCAGAGAAGATTTAGCTGCATTGGAAAGGGATTATATCGAAGTTGGTACTGATTCCTTTGCTGATGAGGAAGAATATTAAACATAATGAGATGACATAGTAATTAATTAACAGAAAAAAATCTTAAAAATAAAATAGAGACAATAATATAATTATTGGGCTCATTATTGTAAATTCTTTTATATTTGATATCTGTCTATCATATTACATTCCATTCTCCACTTATATTTTACAAACTTATCGATACCTTTTACACAGTCAACTAAGCAAGGCACAAGAATGGCACTATCTCTTACAAAATACCAAATCACAAGAAATTAAACTAGGCAACACCAACCACCATAATAATAATCCTAACAAGAATATATCATAGTAATTCTAGCTTAACTTTGAATATCTATATACTTTAGTGTATATATATATATATATATATATATGTGCATTTACTGTGTTTCTTTCTTTTTCTTATGTAAGATTTTTTTTGTCACATACTTATAAGAAAACTGTACATTATTTATAAGTTAGTGTCTTTAGTAAAAACATTGTGGTAGGTGTATGTATATATATATAATCTCTTCAACTGTACCAGTAGCATGCTCGAAGTCAAAAGGCTTCACTGGCCTTTACACATGATAATTTACATTGTGCGTTGATGTATGGGTGTTATATACATTTTCTGTTTTAGGTTTGCTAGCTTTGCAGAGACGGAAAATGTTTCATCAATTAAATTGCATTTTAAATTTGGCGATGAGATCTAACACTCTACGTAGGTGTAAGAAGATACATTTAACATCAAAATGCAGTATATACACCTCTTCATAACAATTCTTTTATAATTATCTATTATTTTATACGTGAGAAAGACAAATAAAACAGCTAAAAAATACTTTTGAAAAACAATGTCATCTTCTACTATTCCTACTAATACAGATCATGATGACGAATATAATATTTTGAGTGAACCTTTACATGGAATTTATATTCCAACTGCATTATTTTTCATCGGTATTATCATATTAACATGGTTTTCCAAGAATTATAAAATATTATTAAGTTTACCTGTGTTTGTGAGTTATTTAGCCTTCAAATGGATTAGGTCCTTTAACAGAAAACAATCTTTATTCAAAGATAAATGGACTCCATTAGAATTGGTAGATCAAACTTTGATCTCAAAGAACACTGCCATCTATCGTTTCAATTTAAAGACTAAACTAGAATCTTTGAACATTCCAGCAGGCCATCATGTTGCAGCCAGATGTATCATCGATAATAAGGAAGTAGTTAGATACTACAATCCAATCAATCCAAAATATGATGAAGGCCATTTAGACATTATTGTCAAATCTTATAAAGACGGTCAACTTTCTAAGCATTTTGCATCATTGACACCTGGTGAATTCATTGAATTTAAGGGTCCATTTGGGACCTTAAACTACGAACCAAACTCGTCAAAGGAAATTGGTATTATCGTTGGTGGTTCTGGTATAACACCAGCTTTGCAAATCTTGAATGAAATCATCACTACTCCCGAAGATTTGACTAAAGTATCTCTTATCTACTGTAATGACACCGAAAATGATATCTTATTAAAGGATGAATTGGATGAAATTAATGAGAAATATCCATATTTATCTGTTCATTATGTTGTTAGATACCCAAGAAACGCAGAAGTTTGGGTTGGTGATGTTGGCTTAATCACTAAAGAAATTATGGAGAAATACTTACCAAAATACTCATCGGACAATAGATTGTTTATTTGTGGTCCTGATGGTATGAAAGCTTCCGTGCTAAAATATGCTAAAGAATTAGGTTGGAAAACGAGCGAAGAAACTACAGGTGATGATCAAGTTTTTGTTTTTTAATAACGAATAGGAATTGTTCAAGATGATATATGCATTATTTGTTTATATCTTTTTTTTCTTTCCTTTTCTCTTTCTTTTGAGTGTGTTTTCAGTCCATCTTTCTTTAATAAGAATTTCGTGTTTATTTTATAGAGAAATTTAATATATATATACATACATATATATTTACATGCTATTTATATGCTATTGATACTATTATATTTTTTGTTACATTCATTTGTTCCTGCAAAAAACAAACTTGAATTAGCTGGTCAATGCCATAATCTATTATAAACATAAGTAATCGCTAAAAAATTTTATTTTTTCTTCTATCTATTTTTTCTTCTATCTATTTTTAACGTTAATTATATCTGTGGTGTGTTATCTATATATTCTGCTAATTCGGTATTCAAAGCTGGAACACTTGCTAGTTTATGCATAACTAAGGGTTTAATAACTTGGCACAATTCTAAGCCTTTGCCCTTTGAATCATTGGATATCAGGCATAAAAATGTACAAGTAACCTTAGTTACATCAGATAATTGAGTGTGAAAACTTAATTTCGGCAAATTAGCTTGTTTTGGTTTCTCAATAGCTTTAGATTCTTTGATAAATTTAGATTCAACATCTGTCTTTGTCCATTTCGATAATTTATAGCCTTCTTCTATGGATAACGCTTTATGCCTTGGTTGGATACCTTTAATAACAAAGCGTTTAGTCTCAGTGGTTGGGTCCACAATGACCATCGCTGCAGCATCAGGGAATGCATTAGATACATTCTTGATAAATTCTACAGCTGGACCAATCTTACCCCCTTGCTTACGAACAGGCTCCGAGAATGTTGTCTCATAGGATTTCCATAATTGGATCTGTGTATATTCAGCAGTCATCACTGGTTCAAAACAGCATCTCAACCATGTTGCAGACCGTTTCTGTTCGTCAAATTTCAATAACTCCTGGAACAGATCCTTAGGTAAAGTTGGAGGCTTCTTTGGTGGAGGCGGTCTTAATCTTTTAATCAATTTGACCTCTGTGGTGTCGATCTGTTGATAGTTTGGTAATTTAACATTATACGTCAGGTATTCAGGTAAGACACTTTGTAAGATTTTAAATCTTTTCTTGTTGTTTAATAAAGATTGGATTCTTTTGTTTCCAGGTAAACAGAACTGATAAAGGAAATCAAATGAAGTAATGACCAATTCTGCGTCCAAGGAGATCAACAGATTGTTTACTATTAGAGTCAAAGTATTGTCATCCAAATTATCTGCTGCACTTTCTTCATCCTCCTTCGAACGAACCAACAACCTTGAAAGAGATCTAAGGATAGAGATGATCAGAGCCCTATCCTTAGTTTTATTCAGGATCAGAACCAAATTTTCAAACAACGGATCATTTTTGCTGGCAGGAGCAATATAGGTGGATATCGCTTCTATCAGATCCATTGAATAATGTAAGATTTCATTAAAATATTTTATGTTTGTATGATACATGTATTGGTCAGAACTATTATTTTTGTTATTTTCGCTTTTGTTATAAGTTATTAAGACGAAGAGAAGAAACTGTTTCAAATCGGAGTCTTTGATCAGGACTTGAACCGATTCGATATCTTGGGACAGATTTCTCAAGATTAAAAGACTGGTGATTCCCATTTGTAAGTGATCTGCGTCGAGGTTGTTTGTTGAAGTGTGGAGTTTTTCAGTGAAGTTGTTGATGATGGGGACCAAGTTGATGATGAATCTTTTGAAATAGTTGACGAGATGAGGCAAGGTCTTCAAAGAGATCATGTAGGGGGCCTTATTGCTGTAGGTCAAGTATTTCTTCAATGCCCATTTCATTTCATTTAGGAGGTTTGAATTCAAGGATCTTTCCATTCTTGTCAAATCGTCGCAACCACGCAAAGTTTCCCTTGGGATATTTTGAAAGATGCTTAGATTGGCTAAGGAATACTGGACACTGGTCTTATATTGGTCATAGTTGTTTATAGGGGTCGTAGTGGATACTTTTATAGGTATTGGTTCGATGAATTGGAATGAATTATCCGGTACAGTAGGCTCTATTTCGTTATCTGTTTTATTGTCCAGTTTATTATCTATTTTGTCTGTGGTGTTGTTGGATACATTTGTTGATGTCTTAGTCACACTCTTAATAGTTTGACCGGATGAATTTATGGTTGACATTATAATTTTGTGTTCCATTGTACTACCTTATTCCACTATCGATTATATATATATATACCTATATATATATATATATCTTTCCTGCCAAAGAAGACAAAACAGGCAAAAAAAAAAAAAAAAAAAAACAAAAGAAAAAAAAGGACAATTAAAGAAGTAGATTATCAAATAGTAGACAAGATGATCAGTTGACCTTTACAAATAGGTTAAAACAAGAAAGACAGTACTTACATTTCTTCTACAACGTATCAATAATATATTATAAAGAAAAAAAAAATTAAAAATAAAAAGAAAGAAAGAAAGAAGGAAAAAAATAAATTTCTAGACAGCACACCAAACACCCATACACCAGAAAAACAAAAGACCCCCCAGGTTGTGTGTTATATCATGACGCACGAACAGATCAATGTTCTCAGATTCTCAGATTCTCAGGTCTAATATAACAACACGAAGTCAAGAAAACACACATAATACGTTAATACCATTAATACAATTAATACGTAAAAGCAGCCACAGGTATAGAGGATTACATAAATATCTATCTATATATAAATATCATCCATCGATGTAAGGGATCTGGAAGAATCTAAAGGAAAGACGGCAGCAGTGAGTGCTGGACAATTATCGCAAACAGCGCCACTGGGGCTTCCTTCGTTTCAACTTCTCTCAACCTGCTCCTCCCTTAGCTTTAAACTACACGGAGGGAAAGAGCAAAAAGTAGAAGAAAAAACAAAACTTTTGGTTTCGCCACCCCAAAGAAGGGGAAACTGAATGTTATTGCTGTTGTTGCTGTTGCGCTATTGTGGTTGATGTTGGCGTATGACAATAGATGTATACGTCATTTTGCTGTTCTTCGCATTTTTGTTCCTTTTCCCTTTTTTTCCCTCCCCTATATTCTTTTTCTATTGCTGTTTGTTCTTTTGTTTTTTATGCAGTGTCTCATAAAGTATACTTATTGTGTCATCCATCCTTGAATTTGTCCCTAAAAAAGATTGCACAAGGTATATAAAATATGCCCTTTGATTAAACAAGAATATATATATAGTAATACTTAGATATATTCTCTATACTGAAGAATACAGGTGCAAAGTGAAAGGAAAAAAAGGAAAAAAAAGGAAAGAAAGGAAGAAAGAGAAAGAGAAAGAGAAATAAAAATTATTACTAAACTCTATATAGAACAAAGGTAAAGAAACAGCAAAAACAAGTAAGAAAATGAAATTCTCTAGAATTTTAATCTTGGCCACAACAACAACGCCCCTGGTGTTCGGTAAACAAAGTGTTTTTAATTTTAATGACTGGTCTAAAGACGATTTGGTTGATTACCTGCTGGACAACTCCCCCGTCTCTTTAAACACTAACAATGACCCACAATACAACCTCAAATACTTGACTTCTAAATCTATTGATGAGCTGAAAAGAGATGCTCAATCTTATTGGAATCAATACAATAAAAGTCTGGATACCAAAAAAAGACAATGGTGGGATCTATGGTCCAAAGTATCAGATTGTTACCATTATTACTGGCAGAGTTGCGGCGGCAACGGCAGCAACAAACAAAACTTTCATGCCACTAATTACTTCCCAACATTCTCCAATGAAAATTCCGTCTCAAATTCCGTCTCAGATTGGTTATTCGGTACCTGGTCAACAGATACTCTAATAGAGTTTTTGAAATCTAATGGAATTGACATCCATGGTGTAGAAGATAAAAATATCGATATCCACAACTCAAAAGACAAGTTGATAAATCTAATTAGAAAAAATTTTCACACTCTCTCCACCAAAATGGGGAAATCTGGTCTCTATCCATCAAAGGACTATTTCAAGAACTGGTCCAAAAACGACCTAGTCCTATGGCTGGACAGATTTAAAGTATCCTACGATAGAGAAAGCATCAAGGATGACAAAGACAAGTTATTGAATCTGGTCAGACAGAACATTTATAAAATGTCTGATCTTTTACAAGATGAAAGAATTAGACTCCTAACTGGTCTGCAATTGTTCAACAAACAACTCTATGACAAAAATGGGAACTTGAAACCAAATGTGTTTGATTCCTGGAACACCCAGCATTTGGAGAAATGGCTGCAATCTCATGAGATCCCAGTTCAGGAAAATTTAGTCAATTCGCGCGAATATCTGGTCCAATTGGCCAACAAGAACCGCGACTTGCTAATGGATGATATCAATTGGTATCTAAGCGTGTCAAAGCAAAAAATAGGTAGTAGTAACCCCTTCTTAAAGAAAACTCCTGCATACGTTTCTTCTCTTTGGAATGTCTCCAAAAATTATTTTCAATCTTTATATGGAAAATGTCAAAATAAGAGCAGCGATATCATTAATGACACATTTTTGGTAGGCATAGATAATTGGTCAAAGGATAGATTGAAAAAATTTTTGGATCTAAGAGATATAAAATATCCCTATTTCGCCACAAAGCAAGAACTGATTAATTTGGCCGTGGAAAATAGAAATAAACCATTGAAAAAATTGCTAAAAAAATGGCAGCAGACCATGCATACATTGAATAAAGATGTTCAAGGTGTTAAAGATTGGAGTGTAGAGAACAAAAACGATTTCATGGAATCAGAAACATATGAAAATCTGTTGAATAATCTGGCTATCCTCAATCAACAAAGAAAGGATTGGCAACAATCAATGAAGCAAAACCTTGATGCATGGTCAACTGACGACTTGAAAGAATATATTAAACAGTTCGGTGTCAAATTAGATGAAAAGATGTACTCCAAAGATGAATTAATTGAACTAGCTAAAGAAAACACCCAGTGGTTCTTAGGCATTCCAAAAAACGAACCTTTCTATAAAAAAGGATATAAAAAACTAGCTACAACTTTTACAAGATGGAAAAAATTATATTTAGGATAGTTATGATTGTTGTTGTTATTGTTTTTGTTGGATAGTCTTTAATTTTTTTTTTGTCTTTGTTTACCTCCCTCCTCTTTATATTTTTTCTTTATTTTACATTTTCAGACATATTCCAACATTATTTTATAATACATGTAAACAAAAACCACCTAGAAATTTATTCTCTTAAATTATATATATATATATATATATATGTAAATTCAATAACGTTATTAGTTTTATTCCTTTTATATGCTGCATATAGTTTAACGTTTGTATGATAGTACAGTTTGTCACAAATAAGGACCAACAAGTTTATATTTTTTTACTCTTTGTTCCTATTGATCACTATTAGGGTTTTTGATATTTTGTTTATTTTTTCCTTATTTTTTTCCATTCGCCTTTCATTGGAAAAAAAAAAGAAAGAAAGAAAGAAAAAAAAAGATAGCAAGTTCAACAATTTAGAAAGATTGATTTTGCTCTTAAATCTATGCAAGTACATACATGAACTCCTGATTTAAAAGTAATATTACAATATCTTAAAATTGTCAGGAGAGTAATTAGTTCGAGTCTCATTTTATATATTTAAACAAAATAAGAAACCGAAAAGAATAAAAAGTGTTCACTTTATTATACTTAATTTAATCAAACTAAATAGAACAAAAAAGGGGGATATATCAAATTAAGGATATATAAAATTAGATACAAATCATAATGGCTAGATACGCATGGTACACAAGAGTTACTGATACATTACATAGACTGACTGTTTTAACTTTAGTTGGTGGTACATTATACATGTCTGGTGGGTTAATATATACACTTTATATGAATGGTAAAAGATATGAAAAACAAGTTATGGAACAAGAGCAACAAAAAAAAATTGAAGATTCTGCTAAATAATGATTATAACTTTTGTTTTGTTTTGTTTTTTTTTTACTTCTAAGATTTAAACTAATTTAATAATGATATAAAAAAGCTAAAAAGACAAAAAAGAGTTTTTATTTATACGTTTGTTCGTCTGTTTATTTATTTTATTGATTATCCCTATTCTTATACATGGCTGTTCTCTCTTCATTATTTCGTTTCATATACCAGACTATCTACTATTAATCGACTGTATATATTTATTATCATCATTATTCCTTTTTTTTTTCTCCCCCCCCCCCTACTTGTACAAAATATACGCATATGTATATGTATCAATTTCTTAAATAAACAAAATTTATATTCTAGATAAATATCACTTCTTACTATATTAGGATATTATAAGCCTCTATTCAAAAAATTCATCTACTAATACCTCATATTTTTATCTTTTTTTGAGGCTTGCTTGAATTATCCGATATAGTAGTTTTTTGTACTCTCTTCTTACTTTTCTTCCTTGTTCTATCGTGGTATAGATTATCATTGCACAAAGCTTTATACCTTTTTTCAAGTCTTGCTATATCTGTTTGTGATAATGGATTAATGGGTATGATATCATCTACTGAACTTAATCTCTTAATGCATACTGGACAACTCAAATCTTTCTTTTTTATAATATTCATATTAATCGTTTTCTCTGGAAATACATCTCCACATTCAACACTATACACTAATGGTACTTTCATTTTATCTCCAAATATGTCATCACCAAATTTACATTTAATTTTAATTATCTTTGGATCATTTTTGTCCGTAACCTCACATAAATTATTAAGTTCTACTACATCATGAATTTTTTTGATATGATCTATCTGTTCCCTTAAATGTGTTTCGTACTGATCCTCTTTATCTTTACACAATATCCATTCTAAAATACTCTCTTTATTATAAAGATTTCCCATGTAGTCACTCACTATGGGTAACCTTAATGGTAGATTAGATATTTTGCAAAATTTCCATCTAGAGGCTAACTGGAAATCATCTAAGTTATCATCTTTAGCTTTATATTCATTAGACGCACTCTCTACATGTAATTTTAAAACATCAGATTTGTTGATTGTACCACCATCTGCACCCATCTTGTAGAATTTTTCGATATATCTAATTGGCTTCTTTAGTATATAACACTCTACACACCAATATACACCATCATATATCAATTCCTACTTATTTCTTTCAAGATATAGTTTCTTTTTATTTTTTTTAAAAAAAGAGAGAAAAAAGAAACTTCTCTATTTAAAATATATCGTAACTACTATGATTAGTAGTAATAACTTAGAGATAATTAAGTAGGTAAGTATGACAGCGTTAGTAACTTGTCTGATTTCTTTACTATTTGGTGTAATAATATACAGATTATATATATATATATATATACGATTAACTACTAGATTATGCTGTGGTAGAAGCATTAGCAGCTTCTTTGGAAGCAAGAGCTTGCTTCATAGCCAATTGTCTTATTTGTGTAGCAATTGCCATAGATGATTGAGACTTCTCTTTAATAATGTCCTGAATATGGATAGATTCCTTATTCAATTTATTGATCTTCTTCTCATAGAATTCAATGGCTTCAATATCGCTCTTTTCAACATAATACCCTGTGCCTACATCAACCATAAATTTTTTATTGTTTTTATTACTTATCTTACCTGGAATATATAAGGATGGGGATGCAGGTATTAAAATGTCTTGCTCATCGTTTGAATCTTGCGATATCGTTTTTATGTCATTTATACATTCGACAAATTTACTCTTGGCAACTATCAATGCTTGCAAGGATTGTTGGAAATGTTGAAGTTCTTGATCAAACTGTTGTTTGACAACATGTAATTGTTCAATACTTAATTTTGATAGATCAACTAGATATCAAAAACATAAATAAAAATAAAACAAATATAAAATAAGAAGAAGGAAAGTTTCAATGCATCTAACGTTAGTAAACTAGTTGCATCTTTTATTGATGATCTAAAAGTTTGACTTCTTTCACAATATACATAATGATGCCATTAATTCATACATACTTTTTTGATTAGACATTCTTTAGATTAGTAGACTCACTCTGCGTTATTTCTTTATTCTTTTTTTATTAATTCTACGTCTTAGTGTTGGTATATAGATGTATATAAATATATGCTGTACAGTCATAACACCACCAATTGGTAACATTAAGGTAACAACTTTCAAAATAAGCGTTATTAAAATTCTGTGTTTTTTCTATTTATTTTTTTTCCCTTTTCCTTCTGAAATTTTCATTTTTTGGTATTTTTTTGTTAGAATACAGATTATTTGATATAGTTATAATAGTGAAACTGTCCTGCGTTGATAAATATATAATAGAGCATATTTTGTGTTTTAATGGAGGGATGATAATAGATTTAAAAACAATTTGTTCAACATTTAGCACCACCAATATCTTTTTTTGTTTCCTATATCTTATTTAATGCCACAGCTAGTACAGATGTACGTTCTTTTTTCACGTTTTTGGTTTACACGTTGTTTTACTATTTCTCAACTTATCTTTATTTCTTTTTGTGTCTTTTTCATGTAAAATACGGCTTCATCATTTACTGCTGATTATCATGCTGCCTTGTTTAACAAACTTGTGTATGAACATATTTGTATATCTATATGTAATTGCATTTGCAATGTTATTAAATCCATAAAATTTACTTGTTAGTTGTTTTTTCTTCTCTCTTGTTATCACTTTTCAAATATTAAACAGGATGAGCAATACAGTAATAAGCATAAAAAATAACCTAATAAAACATTCAGAAATACAGTACAATATCAATCGGTAACTATATTTAATTACTATCACCTTTTGTCTCTTATTCCTTCCCATTCTTCCTTTCTCCAGGGACCTATTAATTCTAATTTAAATAAAGATGAATAATACTGATCCAACATCATTTAAGAGTATTCTTGCAGGTGTTAAAAGATTAAGAGATCAACAAACTGGAGCTAAAGAAAACACACTGAACAATGCACCAATTGAAGAAAAACAACAACAACAACAACAACAACAGTCAACCATTGATAATCATAATAACAGTAATACAAAAGTTATCAATACTTTCAACCAACAACGAACTCCTTTACCAGCAGATCAGAAAAATAATAAAACTATATATGAGACTAATACCAACGATAATAATAAGAAGTTTAAGAGAAAAACTGTCCTAATAAATACTACACAGAGGGAAAATCCATTATTAGACCATTTAAAAAATACCACTTGGAGGTATATATCATCCACACCCACACATAAGATATTCTATGATTATTTAATTAAAGGTCGTTCTGTTCTATTCCTGACGTTAAGTTATCATAAGTTATACACTGATTATATATCAAGACGAATGGGTCCTTTATCTTCTAACAACGATAATATCCTATTATTTGTGATTGATGACAATAGTATGCGATCTGAACAGGCTTTAACAGAGATAACCAAACTATGTATGTTTAACGGTTTTACTCTATTAGTAGCCTTCAGTTTTGAGCAAGCTGCTAAATACATAGAATATTTAAATATATGAATTAGATACACTGCCTACTATCATATATTTACATATATATTATTTGCATAAAAGTCACAATAAGTCTTTTTCTATCTATTTATTTTTTTTCCCTATTTTTCAAAAATTTATCATATTTGCGACAAAGGTTAACATATCCACACCTATATACTTGAGAGTAATGTTATTTATCTTCGTGTTCTCCGAATATATATTGACCTCACAGTTTTGAATTGATTCACCTACTATAAAAGTAAAACTTATCTTTTACTTTTTTTTTCACTGATCTGAATAATTTTAAATTTTTAGATTTTTAAAAGTGGGGTTGTGAAGAAGAGTATATATGCCATTAATGGTATACTTTTATTTCACTCCATCACTAATGAAATATAGAAAACCACTATTATAAACTAGTCATAGCATCTTTTTTTTTTTTTTAATTCACTTATTAAGTAAGACATGAAACTCTACCTTTCATTAGAAGAGGGAACCGAAGTAAATATGGGACCAGATAATACTGTATTGGAAGAATTTGATCCGTTAAGGCAAAAGAATAACACATCTCTAACAAATAAGAAAAACATACACGAGAATTCATTAAAGGTATCTAATATAATACAAGAAAGCTCCTATACCAACAACATTACACATAATTCAAATAAAAACATAGAGGAAGAGACAGATAATGAAACTAGGGATATTAATGATACATATATTAATTTCAAATTGTTTATAGAACAGTTAAGACACCAACAAGCAGATCCAATAGTTAGATATACAAAATCCTTTTTACATAATTTTTGCACACAAAGACCATTATGGACCGTCAAGGAACAAGTTAAATTGATCAATGATTTTAAGATATTTATATTTAATAAATTTAAAATATATGAACCGTTTAAATCATTAGATTCCAAGGGATTTAAAAATGCACAAGAGGGGATGGAGAAATTAATTATGGGAAAATTATATTACCATTGCTTTTCACCTCTGTTGAAAAGAAGTTTAAAAATTGATATAGACAAGGAACATAGACAAGATTTGATCGATGATATTAAATTTACCAATAAATGTAAAGAATACAGATTCATTGAAATCCAACATTTGGAAAATGATATTGAGATCGATAAAATCCCCTATATGAAATTGAATAAATTTGTAGAATTAGGTTGTGATGAATTGAACAAAATAAATAGATTTAAGTCACCAAGAGATAAAATACTTTGCATATTAAATTGTTGTAAAGTGGTATATGGATTGTTGAAACACATAGCAGATTCTGATACTCAAGGAGCAGACAATTTTATTCCATTATTGATATATATTGTATTAAGGAGTAATGTAAAGCATTTAATATCCAATATTAGGTACATAAACAGGTTCCGTTATTCAGATTTGAACACAGGAGAAGAATTATATTATTTGAGTAGTCTTCAAGGTGCAATTAAATTTATTGAACTGATGACATCTGAATCATTAAACATATCCAATTTAACTGAATTTAATCAATTATATAATGAAAATCAATTTAAATTGAAAGAGGAGAGGGAAAAAGAAAAAAAAAAGGAAAAAGAAAAACAACAGGAATTACAGAAGAATCAAGAGTCTTTATCTGTATCATTAGATGATTTAACAACATCGATGGCTACAATGTTTAGTGACCTTATATCTTCATATACTTCAAATCAATCAGAAAATAGCAATACCGAGAATGAAAATGGAGACTCTACACCGTCGCCACCTGTATTAAAACAAATAAGTACAAAAGAAGAAAGAATGGAAGAAGAACGAGCAATTACCAAATTAATAAAAAAATTGGAGACTAAAGAAAGACAGGAAACTTTGAAACATCTTACATCAATGTTCCCAGATTTAGACAAAGAAATAATTAAAGATGTTTGCGTAGCTAAAAAATATAATATAGGAAAATGCGTTGATTCGTTGTTATCATTATTTAATTAGATAAATATATGCAGATCGAATTGAATATGTTTATTAAAGAGTGTGAGATAGAGGAAAAAAAAGTTCTATCCTTATTTATTTATTTATTTAATTGAATTTGTTATATTACTCGTTGGATTTTATAATATCAATTTTTTTTAACTATTTATGAAATTTTCACTGGTTGCATTTTAACAAGAATTTGTCACCATATTCTTAAAACTGTTTCAGTGTACAAACGAGAACTATACTATATAGGTTATGAGAATTTAAAAAGATTGCTTGCAATTTATCGCTAGAAAAACAATAATAAAATGTAAAAAAAGAAAGAAGATTACGTAATTTCTTTGAAGTTTCAAATACAAGCATAAAGTTCAACTCTCTTTATAAATTAATAAAAGTAACACGCTGGCATCAATACTAATTATAACTTTATGTTGTTATTACTCAATAAACACAAAACAAGAGTCTATATGATTGAACAACAATAGAAGTGTTTTTTTATAGACAATAATTCCAGGGTTCATTTCCAGCAATGCGCATTTTTCCTTTTTCTTTTTTCTTCTTTTTCTT
The DNA here is from genome assembly GCF_036370985.1 of Arxiozyma heterogenica. Classification (NCBI taxonomy): domain Eukaryota; kingdom Fungi; phylum Ascomycota; class Saccharomycetes; order Saccharomycetales; family Saccharomycetaceae; genus Arxiozyma; species Arxiozyma heterogenica. The sequence goes on along the minus strand of NW_027042670.1, from coordinate 38,894 downwards.
TCCAAAAATTTGATTTTTTTTCTTTTTTCATTTTTCTTTTTCTTTTTGGTTGCGCTGTTCTTTTCCGAAGAAAAGTTACTTTTTCGTCTTTCAAGAAAAAGGTGGAAGGAAGAATAAGTCCAGTTGGTAGGGGGACAGTATATATAGTGATAGGATTGATATTCTGTGGTACCTGGGCGGTTAAACGTCTCTTTTAATGCTCGCAATACAAATACATATTAGTCCACACATAAATACATAAACATATCTGAGTATACTCTTTCTATACGCACACACACACATAAATATATATATATATCCTAGATATATATCGGTAGAATGAAGTTGGATAATATTGTTCAGTTAGGTAGTTTAATCTCGGTGGCGGTTGCTCAAGAATATCTAGATACCACTACAAGTAATGATGAATATACAAATTCAACTACCATTTCTAATTTGACTAATATTACTCGTTCACAAGTCAATACATTTCAACAGAATCTAGATGATTTGACACCGTTTTGTAAAATGGATAAAAACCAGGTTTTGGGGCCAAATTGTGACGTCACGATTACTGAAATTAACACTATTAACCAAAATATTAGAAAGGATCTTGTTGGTTTGGTCAATACTGACTTCTTCAAGTATTTTAAATTTGATCCATTCAAGAAATGCACTATATGGGAAAATAACGATGGTATATGTTTTAGTAGAAGTTGTGCTATTGATATGGTTGAGGATTGGGATAGTCTACCAGAATATTGGCAGCCTGAAATTCTTGGTTCTTTGAATAATAACTCTTTAAATGATAATATACCCAAGGATCACCAGGACTCTTCATTTTTAGATCAATTATGTGATAACAAAGAAAAGGATAAGTACAACGAACAACTTCCAAAGGTTGGAAGAAATAGTGAAGAAAATAGTGATGAGTATGATATAAATTATTACGACATAGACGATTTTGCTAGTGAAGATGCAGGCTTAGTTGATTTAACTGCAAACCCAGAGAGGTTCACAGGTTATGGTGGTCAACAAGCTGGTCAGATATGGAAAAGTATTTATGCAGAAAATTGTTTCGATTCTTCAGATAATGAGACTGAAAAATGCTTGGCCAAAGATGCTTTTTATAGAATTGTCTCTGGGTTACATGCCTCTATCGGTACACATCTTTCCAACGATCATTTAAACACCGAGACTGGTGAATGGGGACCTAATTTGGATTTATTTATGATGAGAGTGGGTAATTATCCAGATAGAGTATCCAATATTTATTTTAATTATGCAATTGTAGCTAAAGCACTTTGGAAGATTAAACCATATTTGAAAGAATTAGATTTTTGTAATGATTACGATAATGATGTTAAATCCAAAATATTAAATATTGTATCACAATTAGACAGTAAGATCTTTAATGAAGACGTCATGTTTAAAGGGGAAGTAGATCATAGTTTGAAAGATGATTTCAGAAGGAGATTCAAAAATGTAACCAAAATAATGGATTGTGTTCATTGTGATAGATGTAAATTATGGGGAAAAGTACAAACTACTGGTTATGCTACTAGTTTGAAGATTTTATTTGAACTAGATGAAACTAATAAATCATCAAGACAACGTATTGTCAATAAATTGACAAAATTCGAATTGATTTCCTTAGTCAATACTTTTAATAGATTATCTACATCTGTGGAGGCTATTAATAATTTTGAAAAGATGTATCATGAGCGCGAGAATGGATTGAATAATAATGGTGTTGCATCATTTTTCAACAATAATTTTTTCAAACTACTTTCAAAGGCCAAAGAGACCATATGTGATACTTTCAATGTCTCCACGACTGATAATGATTCATGTAACGACAAGAGGAATGTAAATGATAGAGAACAGACATCTTCGAAAGTAAAGAATTCTAAGTCTCCAAAATTTGTTGATTTAAAGATACCAAAAAAATCTAAAGAAACATTTCAAAATGGTATCAAAATGTCAAATAAAAAGGGATTTAGAAACACTATTAAAGAAGCTTGGGATATGGAATTACATAATTACATGCAAGCTATTAGATTTATATGGAGAAGTTATTTTGATCTACCAAGAAATCTATGGAGATTATTTATTAGTAGAGCTGCTAAATTATGGAATTCATTTATTGGGTTTGCAGGTTATGTCAATGAAGAAGATGAAAATCCAATTGTTTATGATCTTGATTTCCATTAAATACAATTACAAAAACTATCAGTACTGTGACAGATTCGTTATTTAATCCTCCTATATTTAATAATATAATAATATTGTATAAATATATATGAAAAATATATATATAGACATGCAAATAGTTTTGTTAAATGTATGAACATTTTAACATTTAAAAAGTTATTGCTCCTGTGATCATTTTAACACATTTGTGCGCAGATGTTGATGTCAAAGAATATTTAAGTTTGTTTAAAGAAAAAAAATTGCTCTTGCTACTAAATATATGCATTTAGTCAAACTCAACTAGTGAACTGATATACCTCTATCTTTTTTTTTCTCTTCTAAATTATTTATGTCCTTTAATTTTATTGGATATTGATGTGTTTTTGATATTTTTTGTGTGAGATCCTCTTTCTTCATCACTTTCATTCTCATTGTCATCCTCAGCATCTACCTCATCATCATTTTCATTATTTCTAAACCTTTTCAAAGTCTGATTGTCAGTCTCACTAAATTGTTTTTTTGCTTCAATAATCAACTTATTGGTTGCTATCAATTCCTCTGCCCTTGCCAATTTAATTGGGTCCCTTCTCAATGCAAATTTAAAATCATCTAATTTAATTTTATTTCTTTGTGAATTTTGTGCTGTTTTTAAAGCTGAATTACAGATATCTACCAGGTATGCCGTAACTAATTCATCCAGACAATGAGAAGTCTGTTGCATAGGCTGTGCCACATCACCATATGAATATAGTAGCGAATTCAAATCTTTTGTGAATAGGTTTGTTCTTTTTAACTTTCTTGACATTATAAAATTTAATAATAATGAAGTAAATGAAGCCGTTGGCAATTTTTGTGTGTTGCCAAAGAAATATGTTGCTTCAAAGATATCACCTAGCTAGTTTCAGTGGGGGGATAAAGGTACTCACAAAAAAGGTTTTACTATTTATTGGCAAAATAAACCAAATTATAACGTTATGTATCCTCTTTCTAGCTGCTTATTTTTTATTCATTTTTATAAATGGGTAATTTTTTCAAATATGCTACTGTGTATAGAAATTCACATTTTTCAGATTTCATCTTTTCATAAATTTCAACTTAACATGCTTGATAATAAATTGTGTATCTATAGAACTGATAAAATAACCAAGCAAAAGCCAGATTGTATATATATTACTAAATTGGTATTCCAACAACAATTTCTATTGGGAAATGTTATGTTCCTTTTTTGATATACTCTGAGAAAAGAGCATTGAAGGAGGTCACAGTTAGTAACTCAATAAGATATACAATCTCTTTTCTTTTTCTTAAAGTAATAAGCAAGCAGATGTGATAGTTTATTAATTGTTATTGCTACTAGAATCGTAAGATTAGACGTGAGGCTTGAGTTGTTATCTTTGGAGTCATCGTACTTATGGTACTTAGCTTATTTACTAAAAACAGCATGTATGTATGCATATACATATGTATCTATATAAGGTAAATATCAGTTTCATAAATTGGTATTGTAAGTTATTTTTGCTATTCGATTGAATGTTTCAAAAGATATTATTATAAGTAGATAAGCAGATCAGTAGAAATTTTTCTCTAACTGGATATGTAATAATATACATAGAAAAATAATTAATAACATTGCAACTAAATATATACTTCATTAACTTGTTTATAAACTTTACAAGATAGATATAACTCTACATTTTGTACTTAATGCATAAATCAATCCTATAATACTACAATCGTTGTCAACATAATAGTGATCTCCTCTTCCCTTTCTCATTGACGACATTAAATGCTTATACATTGCCAAAATAATGGAAAACTTGGTGTTATTTTTTTTTTTGCCCTATTGTGTTTTACCCTGTGCTTTCATATCATGAGCCCCTCCCCCTTTTCTGCTTTGTGTGTTTGAGATCAAAGGCAACTGTTTTATGCTCGAAGAAAAGAACAGACAGAGTGAAGAGTTAGTGTGTGTCAGGCAATCCAACGTGTATGTGAAAAGAAGGGGAAGTCGTGCAGATAATGAGTCTGTTTTTGAAATTATATTTGAATGTGTAATATTTAAAGTTATCTTGTACATACAATACTTTTCAAGAACACTAAGTATACCTATTTTCAAATAGATATATAATTTAAATAAAAGATTACAGATATAACAAAGGTTATTATTAATAATAATATCATGTCTCCTGTTTTGAAAGTTGGTGTTGTCGGTACAGGTATTTTTGCTAGAGATAGACATTTGCTATCCTACCAAGAATATCCTGAAGATTTCAAAGTGGTAGCTGCTTTCAATAGAACTAAAAGTAAAGCTATCGAGTTTGCTAAACTTGCTGGTATTCCAGAAGAAAAAATTTATGATACCATCGAAGAAATTATGAACGATAAAGATATTGATTACATTGACGCCTTGTTGCCTGTTCAGTTCAATGTTGACACTGTTAAGAAAGCCATTGCTGCTAACAAGCCGATCATCTTAGAAAAACCAATAGCTGCTACTATGCAGCAAGCTAAAGAATTGGTCCAATTAGCAGAAACTACTGATTTACCAATTGCTATCGGTGAAAATTGGCTATATCTAAACTCTATTGAAGTTGCAAAGAAACATCTAGAAAGAATCGGTCCGATTATCTCTTTTACTCACAATTCCACTGGTCCATTTATTAGTAACAACAAATATTTGACGACCTCTTGGAGACAAAACCCAGAACATATTGGTGGATTTTTATCTGATGGTGGTGTCCATCAATTAGCTCTTGCCACTTCCTTAGTCGGCGAATTCGAATCTGTCTCAGCTTTGACTAAACAAGTTCGTAAAGAATCGGGTACTGATGATATTGTTTTCGCCACGGTTAAGATAAGAGATAGTGACGTCATTGGTACTTTCACTTATGGCTCTGCATTTGGTGCCACTGAAAAATCTGTCTTCTTAAAGATCTATGGTATCAATGGATCTATTGTCGTTGATGTTTCTAATAAGAGTAAACCAGTCGTTAAAGTTAGGCTTGGTAGCTTTGCTGAAACTGCCAGTGAAGAAGAGGTTTATGCAGTTCCATTTGATGAATCCTTTGGTGTTAACACCGAATTCTTGAACTTCCATGAAGCTGTAGCAAAGAAAGATAAAACTTTGGTTAAGAGTACACCAAGAGTGGCTTTTCATCATTTAGCATGTGTTTCTGCTTTCTTGGAATCATCTTCAAAAAATGGTGATCATGTTAAAGTTGAAACTCTATGATTATATTTTATTAATTTTACATGTTTTTTTTTGTTTTTTAGTTTATTTAGTTGTTCAGTTACTATGATAATATATATTAAGTGTAAATTATATCATAATCTTTTCCAATGATGTACTGTTACATATTATGTTACAGACTTATATAGATATACAATGTTTAGACAGTAGTAATCTAATTTTAGGCAGTAAAGGCAATAGAAGAAAGCTGGAGAAATTTACGTAAGATTACTAACTGATATATTCTATATAAAACTCTCATGGTATCACCTATTTTGTAATTTTTTCTATTCTATTACAGTTGATCATATCATTTAAAACATAAATATTGCTATCGTGAGGAATATAATCGAAGTCTGTTGAAAGCATAAGAAAAAAGAAGGACTTATACTTTTGAAGATAATATGTCGAGTAAGGTTTGACTTGTAAAAGCCATGTTTGCTGCATTATGTTGAGCAGTCGTTCTATCCCTACCGTAACCTTTACTAACAATGGTGTTCAAACCTTTGATTCTACAAGTGGTCTCAAATGAACCATTTTTTAATTGCCTAGTTGTATATTCCGGTGCTAATTTATATTTACCTAGTGCTGCATCTAATTTAAGTGAGATTTCAGTGTTAATATCTTCAGCTTTTTCACTCTTAGAAAATTTCCTACTTGAATTATTATTATTCTTATAACTATTGTTATTACTGGCACTTCCAGATCGTTTATAAGAACTTAAACTCGATGGATTAGAATTATCATCCAAACTTGGATCTAATCTTCTGGTCCTGTCATTTAATTGAGGAGTATAAAAGTTATTATTTGGGTTCTTCTTCTTATTGTTTTTTTTGTTATCATTGTTATTAACTTTATTAAATAACTGATTGTTTTTATTGTTATTGTTCTCCTTTTTAGTAGATTTATTAGATGATTGCTTATTATTATTTTTACTGTTGGCATTATTACTATTAGCAGACAAACTTAAATCTGATTTGCTAATCTTTTTTGTTGGTTGAGGAGGATTATTGGAGGAATTTTCATTTCTATCATTACTCTTCTTTGTATTGGAAATTTGTGACTCAGTCATATTTTTTGTACTTCCCCCGACATCATTTGTATCAATCTTTAAACGATCCATATCTTCAGTAATGATATTGTTATTATTTGATATTCGATTAGAAGAACTATCCAATGGTAAAATATGCTCCATAGTGATGAATTCATCAACTGGAGTCTCATTTGGATCAAATTCATAATAATCATAGATTTCCATTAGGTTAACTGAATCTTTCAATAACTTTAAATAGCTTGCAATAGACATACACGGGCTAACCGCAAGAGCTTGGTCTACTGCGTCTTCACCGTTAACCATGTCTTCCAATTCTTCATGGGTGACACCTAAATCATAAATTATTTTTAATGATTCTAAAAACTGTTGACATGCATGTTGCAGTTTACAGAAATCCCTGATCTTATCGTCTTTACTCTTTACTGTCATTTGGTTCTTATAATATAAAATAAATATATAAATATGCAATTATATTTTAGAAATAAATAGATATAAATTGAATTTGTCGAGCTGAGCTGTGATTATCTAATTTGTCTTTATTCTTTTTGGAAAATAAATCAATATGAATAAAAAATAGATAGAGTCACAAATTAATGTAAAAACAAATTTGGAATTAATTATGAGCAAGCAGTTATCTTTTCATATTCTAGAAACTATTCTGTGGGTGATGTCTATTTCTATAATAATGGATATAGACTTTAACCTTTTATAAAACAACCATCGATTTATTCATTGCCAATTTTTTTTTTTTTTCGTTATTCTATTTTTTTTTTGTCACCTATTGGAAATTGCAAAAGATTTCTGATCTCTGTATAAAAAGAAAATAATAAAGAAACCCATCGAAGAACCAAAAAGGAGATTTTATACAGTGAAACTCTACTTATTGGTTCGAATCTATGAGGCACATGATAACTTACATTTAATATTAGTCGATTACTAGTAGCTTTCAAATGTATATAACAGGTGAATATCAGTGTACTTGATATCGTTTGACATCATTTAACATCATTTCTTTGAAACAGATATATGTCTGTATAGAACATAAGGATAAAATCGTGCAAGAGTCTTTGCAAATTTAAGTAACCTAGTCAGCATGCTATCATATTTAGTATTAGCAAGTTTTAAATATACTTATCGATTATAGTGTATAACTTTACGATAACCTTCATGGATAGATAAATTGTTACCATTTACTGCTATACTTTCCACTATTATTTGGTTGATCTTTTTTGATTATATTCTAAATATAAGCAACATCTTTAACAAAAAGATATTATAACTGTGTCTATCCTCTTGATTATTGGCATGCTTATTATGATACTATTACCTCTGTGTTGTACGAAATGGGAATTATTGCCTAGCTGTATAACAAGACGTGAAATTTGGAAACAATTATTGTAGTCATTACTATTGAATTTGATTGTGTGTTCATTTTTAAGGCTTAGACCTGCTTACTTGGTATGATTTAAAGAACATAAATATTAAAAAGAGGTTATTACAATCGATATAGCTAGATGTATTATTATGGTGATCACTTGTGATATGATTATAGGTGATGATCTTATGTTATGTGTGGAAATATTCCTTATAAACACTATTTTCCAAATGATATTATATACTACATAGGTGATTCTTTTTATAAATTTCATCACCAGTCCAATCTATGACTTAGATGCCAATTTATAAAAGGAAATTGCAAACTCTGTTGGCATTTTCTTAGATATTGCTCTAAGTACTGGATTTCTTATTAGATTTATTAGTATTACTCTGTTTAGTAAAGATGCATATATAAAGAAGATTGTTCTGTAGATTAACCCATGGAAGATAGTTGCTTTCTATTATCCAATTGTTATCATTTTCATAAGTAACAGTGATGAATTTTTGCATCATATTGAGCGAGGGTTCCTATGCTTTGGTCTATTGTGCTTGTATTTTTTTCATTTTATGATCTGGTTGTTTCTCTTTAGTAATATATGTCAGTGGAAGAAACAATAAGTCTAACTATATATCAAGTTGTAAAACAGTTACAGTGAATAAAAATTGAAAATGATGTTACAGAAGATTATATTACTTTTCAGATGATAAGTCATATTCTTGTAGTTGCGAAAAGGAATTACCATGGAATAGTAATTATTTAAGAAAATCAACATGTTATACCCAAAAATATCACCACAACGATACAATGTTTTACTGTTACTTCAACTCATCTCAAAACATTGCTAGCTGTTGTTGTATCAATTTTTAATAATGGTAATAAAAAAGCTGTGGCTGTAAATTTTTAGATCACCTTTAGGAACTTCGATATTATTATTGCGAAATTTTTTCAGAATACATTTATATGGAATTCATGAAATTTAATAGATGATCGGTAACAATATCAAGATACTAAGGTAGGACAATTTATGAAATTGCAAAACTTAGATTTTCAAGGTTGCTTAAGGATGTATTTTTGTACCAGCATACCTTTCTTGCTTTAATTAAACTAATTAATGTATGACTTATGTAATATCTGGAGAAGTACTGTTTTTAAAACGTTGAGATATCCAATGAAGAGTGAATAATCCTTCTATTAGTTGTTTATTGAGGTTTCCTTTAACATAACAATATAAAATCTGTGAGTAATCTCCCAGCCACAAAACAACCGATTAATTATAAGAGTTTTTTTACTGACAAAAACACACTATTAGTGAGTAAATACCTAGCTTAGGTGTTACTCTATATGTAAATTTATAGAAAAATCACTTAGAGTTCTTGTGGTTTTTTAACTAGGTACTGCTTAATTTATGGTATCTCTTTTTACCTTTGTAGTTTTACACTTGACCATATATTCCAGGATTTTGTCATTTTTTGAATATTGTGTTACTCTTTATTTAAAAACTCTAAGTAAATTAAGTCATATTTAAAAGAATATTTTTATATACAGCCTGTACCGAACTTGATAACAACAAGTGTTATGTTTATATATTGTGACTTTATTATATATTCTTCTCAAATACTAGAGTTATCAAAAGTTAAGTTGACATTTATACTGAGATGACAGATGATAACAGAAATAATTAGAATAAAGACGTTTATTGCTATAAAATTATCAAAGTAATTATCTCAAAGTTACATTTCCAATTCTGTCAGTTTTAATGAATACAGTATCTTATTAAGCAACTGATGTAAAGACGTAATTGGATTTTGAAAGACATACTCTTAAATTTAAGAACTTTTATCATATTGTTTTACCTTATTTTCTACGTCGTAATATTCTGTAATATTAAACTTGGTTTATGTATAGGATCAATAAGGAAATATGTAAAGAACCTAACTAGAAATGCGGTAGATACGCAATCCCTTGGGTAACATCTGAGTGTCTGAATGGAGGATTGATACAGCCATGTGAACAGTGGTTAATTTAAGGTATTAAATCTGATTGGAAAATTTTCAGGGAGTGATAATTATATCAGATCTTGTCAAGAGACCTTTGATCATTGAGGGATATGTCAAGGGTAATCATCTTATTTAAGTAAATATATAAGAATAAAAGGAAAACTCAAACATTTTCAGCATAGCAGGATTTTTCTTATCGTTTTTGAAAATGCTCGAGATTTAATCACATATAAATCTCTCAATAATAAAAAAGGGTAACTTGACATTGAAACGGTCGAAATTTAAAAGGTTTACTGGATACCACTCGAATTAACAAGATTGTGTTACACAACATAATTCATATTTTGCATGCAGGGTGGGGCGCTCTTATCCCAAAGCTTTGTGACACATATGCGATTTAATCCTCCTTCTGGAAAAAAGGATTAGTAGAAGTCACACTTTTTAAGAGAAACTTGCATCTATATTGTTAATGTTAGTATAATATGTGGTATTACTTACATACAAAATTAATATGAAATTTTTCGGTATTATTTAATAATTATATTTAAGATACTAACCTATATATAGTGAATACAATAAAATTAAGTAGAAGGCATAAAATAAACAATATAACCATCCGTGTCCTATTTGCATGTATTTTATGGGGCTCTTTTTTTAAATACAGAAAATACCTATTGATTTTGAGAATTAATCATACAATGTGTAGAAATAGGTACATAATATCATACAGTAAGTCGACTTGATAAATAGCATTGTTCATTCAAACTCAGTTAAAATCTTATTAGGTCATCCTTGATAATGTAGAGTCTTCTACTTCAGTGAAAGTTTCATTTATTTTATCAAAAATTTTCAACGTCAGTTGAAAGTGAGTTCAACCATTTGTTCCTCTAGAGAACAAAGTTATTTTGCAAACAAAATGATTAAATTTTAAGAATGAAATATTCACATATATGTATTATACATATATATAGGAAGAGCCATTTTGTATTTCCTAGATCTGATTTTCGAAAATTTTCCTAAGTAGTGTACCATTTATGGCCCTCCAGAAGACTAGTTCATCATCACGTCATAATTTTCTCTCAAGGTTAAAGATATTACTATAAAAATATTTTTGTTGTTAGGATGTTCTTGTAGTAACTGTATAGGGAACAGGTGACAATCATGAAATTATTAGGTATTCTTTTATTAATCTCTTTTCTAACCTTTGTATATAGTGTTGCAGCTAGAAATGAAGAAATTTTAGAAAAGCGTGCCTTTCTATGATACAGTAGTAATATGTTGAATGTCCAGGGAATATATGCATATTTTAACAGATAATTGCTGGTTTATGTAAAAGTAGCTTGGTGGGCTGCGTTCGTTGCCGAGGATGGTAGAGTTTTGGATTCTGTTATAGCAATTAAGAATACTTCCACTAGTTGTAAGATAAACCATAAGGATCCACTGGGCGGTGATTACACTACAGATACTGTAAATGCCATTACATCTGTTTTTATGAATGCTGCGACGTTAACAGTAGGCTGGTATACACCTGGAGCAGTTAACGGTGTTATGATTGATGGACAGCATAAAAGATCTATAGACTAAGAGGGATGTGGAGCAAGTTTTCTTAGCAACATCAATTCAACACAGTCTTTTACTAATGGCAGTCCTCTTTCCATTTCTATTTCTTCCTGGGCTGCTATTTTTCCTTATAGTAGTATTACAGGAAAGATCCTTTTAGAGCGGGGCGCTTCTCCTGTTAATCAAGTAAGATATTTTGATGAAACCACAAATGCATGGGTAATTCTAAACCATGTACAAAAAAATGCTAATTGTGGCTCATTACTTATGTCTGAGTATTCAATGGGCAATACTAACAGTACTTTACAAAAAAAAGAATACTCTTTATATCCTTTGTGCAGTGGCTATTATGGTGTTGATTATTGTGCAAACCATTATAAGTGGGAAGGGATATATGCTAGTGAAGAACTAGCTAACCAAATAGATCAAATTGCAAAAAATGATATAACTGGCAGTTGGGTAGCTGATTACTACAAATTGTATACTTATGAACAAGATGGTAGCACAGAAGATTGATAATTATCATTTAGAGTATACTACACAGATGCACCCCTTTCTACATTTCATTGGACAAAATGTGATGTTAGTAGTTGAAGGTTTTCTAATTAGACTGATTATTTAAACATTGATATGTACATTTTTCCTTATATACGCTATATCTTTTTATCTACATACATGCGTTTCTCAAATATAAGATATCTTTGAGTAATTTGCTGATGTTACTTCAAAACCCTAATGATGTTGGGCATGCCTGGTACGTTTTTGTTAGATCTCATTAAATTTTGTTATGACATTTTGGACATGAAAATTAGTTATTGTGATATTAAATTTGGTGTATACAATGGTTACATGTCGAAGTATAGCAAAAATCAATAGCTAGGTAATAGCAACACTGCCTAGATGGTTTCATGTAAATATATACATAAGAGAGTGGCGCAAGACGTCCTTTGGATGAATAGGTATTTGAACTGTTGCAACATGTACAATTTTCCATATCAGTTCCTTACGTTTAATAGGTAGAGAGTACTTAATGATATGATTTGTGATGGTATTATCAGTTAGTAAGCAAAACAGTACAAGGTAAAATCCAAAGAAATAATGAATATATCTTATATTTCTAGTAATTTGTATAATTTATTAAGTTACACAATATATTCTCTTCTCTCTATCATACATTTAATATTTTAAAGTGCTATGTCCATTAATACATCTACTTTTACTGACATCCCAGTAATAGCTACCATAACATTACACTACCTACTACAACTATCACTTTGCACAATACTATCTTTTATTGAGCATTATATCACACCATAGCAAACAATATAGAATAGCCACTTATTCATTCTTACATGACTTTCTTGATCTATACCTACTAGTTGGTTAAAACAGCACTGTTTGTAGAACTGTAACTGCCAACATATGCTAAAATTGTCTTCTTATCTTTTCATTCTTTTTCTTTTCTGAAATCCAATTTTTCTTAAATTCCAAAAACTTTTTTCAATCAAATAAAAACAACTCAAACAGATATCAATCACTACACCATGCAAACAACATTAAAAAGACTTGCTTACAGATGAAAACACATCCTCAGTTGAGATCTATGCACTTCACAAATTCACATTATATAACATTGAGATACTACCATCCAACATGATATAATTATGCCATAAATATATTTGATATAGTCAACCAAGATATCCTTAACTATAGAGAGTATATTCACGACAATCCACTTTGTACATGGATTATTACTAAGGAAGATATTTATAAATAAAATACATCTATCTTTATGGTATGATTACCCTATTACTATGAGTATTTACAAATACATAAACACAAACACTTATAGTATCTTCTACCTGAATGATATAATCTGATAGCACATATCAATTTCACATAGTGATCACTTCAATACTACTACCATGAAATCTATTCATATGGATGAACCTCACAGTATAATTATCAACACTATGCCAACTACCATCGTACTACTACCCAACTACATCACAAATATTACATCCAAATCACTCACAAAAATACACCCTACCAATAACTAAGATTATATTTCTTCCTGAAAATCAATTCATTATTACTGACTGTCAAGTGGTAAAATTCCATAACACTGTTGTCAATTCTCACAACACCAACATAATATCCAACAATCAACAGTATTAAATCAAATAATACACATGTATGAACTTGTAAATATATTGTAATTAAAAACAAAAATGGTTTAAGTGCGAGATACACAACAAAAAGTAGGTTTTTTACTGATCTGTAGGAATTATTTTATCTGAGTTACCATATTTATATACAATTGGAAAAGTGGAATAGTGTTCGTTTTGAGTATTACTATCAAATGATAAGTTGATTTTTCCTACTTTATACAGTGTTATCTAACTTATTCAAACAAAGAACCTTAGTTTAGCTTGAGTAATCAATTTACAAGATGTTATGAGATATTTAATACAATGAAACAGGAAGTTTTTTTCTATGAACCAGCAGCTTTCAACAAATGTCTAGTGTTTCTTTTGTTATGGCCATCTTTTGTGGATAAAAATTAATGTCATATAGTGTATTAATGCTATGAGTTATATGCAGATCAGGTGTAAAGTTTTTTATTGTGCTTTTATATGATTTCACTCTCTGGCTTTTGAACATATACTGAATGATATCCAATACAGTTACGTGAATTATCCTCTAGTCATATTTGGTTTAGTTCTCTAATGAATTGTACAACATCAATACTTTCTTAAGTCAATTAGTGGTAGTGCAAAATCATCTGCTGTTAGAATATTGCAATTTACAATGATGATGTCATTAAATAAAGAAAAATAAATTTGGAGACATATTAAATTTTTATGAAGGTTTATAATAATACCAGTAGATACCATTCCTGTTGGAAATTAAACAACTGTTACCACATGATTTATTAACAATCAAGTTATTTTATTTGTACATCTGCATGTATTGAAATGATTGAAAGTTGAAATGTTCTTTGATCAATTAAAATTTATTGAGATTGAAAAAGATAAAGAATGAGAAAGAGTTAGGGGTATAGTATATAGAGACCTGTTTGAGTTGGTGTATTACATAAGCCAGAAATGTTTGACTTGTTAGATAGTAAGATGTTATTTAGGATAGTTGTAATGATAATTTTGGATATGTTGCCTGATGATCAAACAAACATATTAATATATAAATTTCTATTAAGAGTATAAAAGCATTCTAAATAATGATAGCTTTCTTGGTTGAGATATGAATAATTAATAATATTAATAACACCAAAAATATATTCAGTAAGTAATAGTAGCGGGTTTAATTATTGTTCATATAGATTGTTAACTTTGTCTATCTCATTGTCATAGTGTTATATTAGTATTGGGATAATCAAAGAGATCATTTTAATATAATGAATTGTAGTATTACAACTAATTCTGTTAAATTAATACAATTAATAATCTACTAGTGTGATGTTTATAATGTAGAATATAATTATAGATACATTATTGGAAGAGTTGTTAGATCATTTATAACAGATTAGATAGTTTGAAACATGTTAGTTATGTTCTTGTTCTAATACTTATATTCATATTGGTAATATTATAGTTAAGATCCAAGATAGCACACAGTTTAGAGTAAATAGCAAATTAGCCTCAACATAATAATTAATGGGTTATTATACATATTCAGAGTTTGTTTATATTATTTATTATCCAGAATGTTTAAGGTTGTAATTCATTTCGAGATTTATGTTGCTATGTCTAACAAAGAGTAACAAAATTATCAGATGATTGGGATATGAGTAAAGTAAATAATGTCCACTAACATTGCTACAATAAAAATTAATACATCCATGTAAGTTATAAAAATTTATATTAAAGAAGATTCGAAGATAAAAGGAGTATACTGTATAATATTGTATCTTGTATATTAGTTATGTAGAAAGAAAAAACCAAGCAATACAATAACAATTTATAGTATTGCTAGCTTTCAACTATAAATATCAATAAAACTTATAATATCACCAATATCCTATTGTAAGTTACATTTTCCTATTACTTTAGTCTAAAATGAACTCTACTAGAATTTTTGATTCCGAAGCCTTGCGTCAACATCTATGAAGCAATATTAATATATAGTTGGTGGCTATTTTGTACAATTTTTACAAGAATCTATCATCTCTTAATATTTATATGTCGTTCTATATTTGATTTTTTCTTTTCCTTCCTTTTTTTGTTTGTTTTTTGCATATATAATATTTAAGTATAGTTATTAATTTCATTCTTATACAAATTTTTTGAAAATCATTAAAAAAGTCCAGACAAAAATTTGTAAAGATTCTTATAAATAATATACAAAAATATAGATATTAATTATATCCATAAACGTTTACGAATCACATAATGGTCAATTCTAAACTAGCAAATTCATTATTTTTGGCTGATCTTGAATACCTAAACTGATCTTAAGTTATTTTATTTTCTGGGCAAACCTTAGAAGATAGAATACCAACCTTAAAACTAATAATTACCTCTGGCACATTCTCTCAACAATCAGAGCTTTCTTAAATGAAATTTTCAGTAATCTGCCGCCAACGTTAATTTGACAATCATTTGTTCGAATACACTTACGACTTGGCTTCAAAGTTTTGGCTACTCCAAGTCTTTCCCCTTAATATAGGGTGTTACCTGTAGACTGCGCATTTCAGTATTCCAAATAGAGCTTCTTACGAAATTTAATACAACTAACCATTGTGAAGAACTCAAATTAAGAAATCAAAAATTAAGATAGTGAAAAATTCTAGCATTAGCATCTGCACTTAAGATGTTACTAAAAATCATAACCATGATTAATTAGTATAACCCTTCATACATAAATTGCAAGTATATTTTTTTACCTTCTTATATAATAGAAAAAAACTGAGAGTATCATGAACAATATTTATAAGAAATAATTATTTACAACCTATAAAAAGAATTTGTGAAATTATTACTTTGTTTTCTTATCTTGATCCTAATATAAAATTCCATCTTCGAGACAAATAATTTTTCTCATCTATATATATATTTTTTTACTAGCCTATATCATAACAATACCAACAGTTTGATTTTTAGTAATACCTATCACATTATCTTGAATCATCTTCTAAAATACTAGTTAAGATTTACTCAATAATTTTTCTACCCTAAAAATTGAAGAGTATAACGACCATCATACACTCACCAGGTTAAAATTGGTAAAAAAACTCAAAAAAACGACAATAAGAATAGAATGCACGAAACAGTTAATACATTTCTTAAAAAAAGTACGGTATTCTTTGTAAATATTGTTCATTTTGCTTTTCTTCAATAGTTAGACTTAAGATTAAGACAACTTTTCATAATACACGATTTAAATCTTTAATTCAGACTGGTGCTTATAATTTTAGTAATGTTAGACTAGATTTGCTTCTATGTCAAAAAATCGATTAAAATATGACACCACCTACACCATCACACTTGTTGACGGTGACAGTTCTTCGTCTTCAGAAGTTGTTGATATTGTCACCCCATCTTCATCCACCTTATACACTACTGCCTACAACCATCTCAGGGGTAAAAATACTACAGCCTAACAAAAATATTATATTTTCTTTTGTTTTTCTATACAACTGTCCAATAAAAATAAAACAAAATCCACTTGTTTATATTAGTTTTAACCAATATATAGTTCAGAGTACTTCTCTTTTAAAATCATTTTAAAGATACACTCAAAAGAATACTTCACATAGCATACTATAAACATCTACTACCTGCAAATTCTTATATTTTAAAACATATTATTTTTTAATCATAATACTTCTCATTTCTATTTTATACTTTCCATAAAATGTACTGGAAACCCTCTATAAAAGTGTCTATCCTACACACTGAAGTATCGAAAGACTGGATGAGTTTTTTCTGTAATGTTAACTCTACCATCTAGCCTTAAACAGGATTGTTACACGCTACAACAAGGAGGAAGACTTACGTACCTAGTCTATCTTCCTCCATTAGGACTCCTTTTAACAGTTCTTCTTTTTTCAAATATTTGCAACTTTGAATAACAATGCGATCTCGAGGAAATTCTATCCACTGAATTCGGAAAAACAAAACAAAATCTAAGCTTTTTTTAATGGACATTTCCCTTTTTGGGATAAAGCCGTAGTGTTTTTGTCATAATAATTTTTACTCTATTGTCAACGGCTTTCGAGCTAAATCTCACGAAAAATATCTGCAGTCAGAGAAAAAAAATTTTTCGACTTGTAAAAGAAAGCAAAATCTTTAATGGGACATGTAAAATCCTTAAATTACACAATTACTGGAATCCTGTTGTAGGTAGCCATTTTTCTTTTGAAGAGACATTAGTCCTTTTAATCTTGAATTTCACATGGGTTAAATAATAAAACACCAAATAAACATAAATAAATATCTCAGAAAACTTCCCAATTAATTACTTTTGTTAAGACCCCTGCTAGCCAAATCTGTTTTAATGATAGAGTGTTTTCTATTATTATATTTTTGAAACAGACATCCAACAATTACTACAAATCACTTCGTTTTCCGAGGATACCTGTCTTCGATTTTCTTTCATATAGATCAAAACAGGTTATATGGGACTGTTGTAATAATAGTAGTCATGCTTCTGCTTTTCAATAAATCATTCTAAAATCTTCTGGATTTGTCAAAATCCTTAGAAAACACAATCATTATGAATAATATAAAGAAACTCAATCAAACATACAACAAATATGTCAAATATATCTGTGTAAATATAGACCATCTCATATTTTTTAGATTTTCAAATATTATCATTAATTATATTAATATGATATTGTCTTCAAATAATCAGTGATACACTTAGGCATTATATGCAATAAAAAACACAACAAAACTTTTTTCAAGATAAATTTTATACTAATGGGGCGATATTATCAATAAAGTAGCAGAGATTTCTAATATTACACATGAATAATCATTCAAATACAGAATAAACACAAGTTACAGCGAGTAGTCTTCACTGCTAAATTAACACTTGGACAAAAGAGTGGTTTTAACAATAAATTTGAAAGATAAAATCTCTTTTGAGCCATATATTGAAGATGATAGCTTACTAAATTTTACAATTGTAACATAAAACTACAAATATTTTATGGTAATTTGGATACTACAATATGAAAATTTGTTATTAAAAATAAGCAATTAAACGAAAGGAACAACATTTTTAGTTTGAATTTTGAAAATTACCAAATTTAAGGAATATTGATGTCCTATATCTCTGTTAAGTGTAAATTAACCTTAGTATACTTGGCAATTAAAACTTGAAAAGGACTCTAATAAATAAATATCCTTAGTCGCTAGTAATTATTAAAACATCTCTATTATACGTAAAAGCACCAAATTCAATTCAAGATATAGCTAACTTACATTTATCTGAGTATTATTCAGCTTTGTGATTTGTTATAAATCTATTAAATCTTTTTAGTATTCCTAAAATAACAATAGCAATATACACTTGAATTGTTTTAATTTTCTTTTTGCCTCTAAAAGAATAAATATACTCACCGATATTAACGTCGTTACTATGTCTCTCCAAGATACTGTACCGTAATTAATTTTTGCTTTTCACTATGTTTCTAAAACAATACTTCTAATACCTCCTCAAATTTATAAAGCATGAAAATTTTGATGGTTTCGTAGTTATGTAAACATTTTCTTATTATCATTAGAATTAGAGCTTTTGCTCTTCAATGAATTAAAATATGTTCTTAGGACAATATGCTTTATAACATAATATAAAAGATGTTTACTTATATCTGTTAGAAGTGTTTTTTGTTTTTTTAAAGATCTCTAGATATCTGATATTCAACTGTAATAATATAAAAGAATCTCATAAATGACTGTATCAATTTTCCCTATTAATTGAATACTAATTAGAAATATGCTTGGGATAAATCAATTTGAACTTACAATTTCATTTCTATGAACTTCATTTTTTTTATATAATACAGGATACGACAATCTCTTGTTATACTAAATTCTTATGGGTCAAAAGATTTTGTATATATCATAATGAGTATGTTTTGGGCATTATTTCTGTTAACTATAATAAATATTTATACAATAATGAATCAACTACTTCTTATAGGTTGCGGATTGCATACATTCCAAACTAGAAGAAATGATTCACTTCCTAATACTACATAAAAACATTGATGCAATAACATCAACATTTAATACGATTAAAAAAATGAATGTCCAAATTTTTCTGATCAAAAACAACAGAAAAAAAAACTGTTTTTCTTGCGCTGAAGTAATGAAAAAATGCATTTCTTTCGAAGTGAAAATAAAACATTTAACATAAACGGCTTTATCTACTATGGATCGTCTTAAAAAACTTTAGCTTACGTATTGACTGGCTATTCTTCTCAACAACACCATATTAGTTTTCAAAGAAATTACAAACTTGGTATTCACTAGAATTTTCCAATCCATTTGAAACAAAAACAATAAATACCATGAATTATTGAAACAATAGCTATAGCATATTCCCCCTTGATGTCAAATCACAATTAAAATTCATAATTAAAACGTTTATAGTATTATAATTACCTCTGCTTGTTTGGAAACATCTATTAGCCCATTTTACGATGAAAGCAAGTAGAAAGTTTCATGTGAGTGAGATATTTCTGTTTTGCCCTCAACCAATTTTTATTTTGCTATTATGTGGTCGTTTAAAGGAAAATTTCTCAATGTTTGTTCCAAACAACAACAGGCAAGATGTCATGCACAAAAGTAGTCTAAAACAACATATTTGTGCCAGTTGCATAAATGTCAAAAAGGAAATTGCAAGATTCGAAAACAAAACTACTATTTACCATGAAATTATGCAATCTTAAATTCGACTACGTTATTATAGTTAAAAATGCCAAATAAGTGAATGCAAATAATTTCTAGGCTTTAGCATCTATTGCAACTGAAATATTTTGATAAATGATAAAGATTGGCAGTGTTGTATTGATGCTAACTTTAGCAAGTTAAACTTAAATCAGGTTCCATAGAGACAATAACTTATGTGGAGTTATATTTTAACACATATGATAGAATTGATGATTAGCACAGTAGTATTGAAGATAGTTGGTTTATCTTAGACAATAATGAATTTTATATCTAACATTTCTATTACTTGAGCCTTAGACAAATTGGATCTCCATTTTATTAAAAACTATGCAGAAAATATATATGGTGTTTATAAACAAACACACATTGATCCTTCACTATTTCTTTTTCTTGAAATATTTTCTTCAAAAAGTTGTTTTAATGATCTACAAAAATCACTTTTAAATAAAAAAGTAGTGATTATCTGCCTATTATTCAACAGTTTTGATAAGTATACTAATAATTAAATAAAAAGAAAATAAGGCAAAAGCTAGTGGATATTATTTTACAAATAAAATAACAGATAGACTTTTCTTACCTATGGTTATAATATTATATATATCTAGAATATTTATTGCTATATCATAATAAATAGAATTCTAAAATTTATTAGTTCACCATTAAATAAATATGAAATCCAACCTTTATTAATGCGTTTAAATAATTTATACATTACAACATCTAAATTCTTCACATAATACTATTAATACTTACAAATGAATAATATTTAATGACATAGTTTTTGGAAAAGATAATACAAAGTGAAATATTAAAAACTAATGGGTGTATATTATATTTCTATTATTTTGTATATTTTATTAAGTTTTAAGATATAATTAGATGTAAACATTTCAAGTATATATAATGACATTTGGTACGAAATAACACTTGAATTCTTTTTGTGCAACTGTTTTAGTTCAATATCATTATTATTGGAAGTGATATTATTAAAAGATTCAAATGGTTCAGTCAACAGAGTATGGGACAAAAGTGGTAGTAAATGATCTAATTTGGAAACACTGTTGTATCTCCTGAAGGACTTTGTAATATATTCGTCATCATATGTATTTGTAGTAGTATTAAGATTATTGTTTCTCATATTCACTAATAGTTCCTTTAAGTTGGTCTTCTTTATGTTAGATATTGGTTGAATTAACTTTTTTGGATTAATCAATTTTTCAAAATGTTCGTTCTCCAAATCTATTACTTCTTGGATTTTCAGGTGATCTCCTTCATCAGCTGTATTTTCTAAATCATCTAAGGGTACTACATCTTTTTTATATCGACTTGTTTTTGAAGATTTTATTTCTGTTTTAGTTTGCCTATCAAACTTTGGTGGTTTCCTCATTAGAAATGTCTTCACCGAGACGTTGGATACATTAACACCAACAGGAATATATTTTGGTTTACTTGTTTGAACAGTATCGAGGTCTACCTGCTCAGGTAGTTCCACAAGGTTGACAGTCTCTAGGTCTTTCGATATTCCTTTTACTTTGCTCCCATTCAGCTTAGTTCTCTTATATTGTCTCTTTAGAAGATCTGATATGATCATTGATATATTTCAGTAGGGTCTTCAGATATTTGGTGTGTACGATAGCATTGAAGGATT
This sequence comes from Arxiozyma heterogenica, assembly GCF_036370985.1. Taxonomy (NCBI): domain Eukaryota; kingdom Fungi; phylum Ascomycota; class Saccharomycetes; order Saccharomycetales; family Saccharomycetaceae; genus Arxiozyma; species Arxiozyma heterogenica. The sequence goes on along the minus strand of NW_027042670.1, from coordinate 16,935 downwards.
CCATATAGATAGTGACGTATTCTTCACAACTGAAATGAAAAAAATATCGTCCTTGAGACGCATAAAGTTGTATTTAAGAAGGTCAATAACTTATACAACCCCTGTTGTCATGCTTTTTAGGTAAAGAAAAGAAGGCATCATGATGATGAGAATGAAGTAAACTACTAAGGCCATGCTCGTAGTAGTAGGACAAGATTCAATATTTTTAAGTAAAAATAAATTAGACCAACTAAAAGTGTTCTGTAAATAAATTATATTTAAAAAAAATATTTTATACAAAAAGTAAATAAATAAAACCGAGGTTAGTATAAAAAAGAGAGGCATTTGTACTTGTACTAATAATCAACAGGTGCTGTAATTTTTTTATACTAACATCAGACAATCACAATAAATGATATATTACAGCGTCTGCCAATTATTAGTACAAGTTCAAATGCCTCTCTAAAACGGTATCATAATTAGATCAAATGAATAAGAGCCATTAAAATAGCGCTGAATAGAACATCTGAGGTTAAACTAGCTGCCAAACCTTCATATTTTGCAACTGTAACACTTTCCGCAGAATTAGAAGAAGAAGTAGCAACACCTACAGATGGAACAACATTGGAATGGGCAGATTCCATGCTTACGTCTGAAGGTGCAGGAGCAGTAGCAGCAGAAGCTGAAACAGAACCTGTCTTAGCACTGTCTGGACATGAAGTAGTGTATGTAGTGATAACAACACCATCTGTAGTATAAACTGTGCTAACTCTCAATACTGGTTCGCCATGTAGGGCAGTTTGACCGTTTTGGGAAGAAAACGAAGAGGTAGCGGTGGATAGTGAGCAAATTGGACATTCAGTAACATCTACCATGTGTGTGCTCTTAACAGTAGTGGTTGTCACGGAGTGAGCAACATTTGTTTTAGCAGATGCAGCTTCACCAGCAGCATGTGCATTACCATTGGCACTAATAGTAGAACCATTACTGTTGCTTAGGGTAGATGTTGTTGCAGTAGTAGCTGATCTGTCAGTAGCATCCATAGCAGAACTATGACTGATTGAAGTAGATTTCTTAAAAGTGATGGTTGAGCTGTTAGTAGCATCCATAGTAGAACCATTACTCTTGCTTGAAGTAGATTTTTTAGAAGTGATGGTTGAACTGTTAGTAGCATCAATAGCAGAACTATGACTGATTGAAGTAGATTTGCTAGAAGTGATGGTTGATCTGTCAGTAGCATCAATAGCAGAACCACGACTGCTGCTTGGGGTAGATGTTGTTGCAGTAGTAGCTGATCTGTCAGTAGCATCCATAGCAGAACTATGACTGATTGAAGTAGATTTCTTAAAAGTGATGGTTGAGCTGTTAGTAGCATCCATAGTAGAACCATTACTCTTGCTTGAAGTAGATTTCTTAGAAGTGGTAGTTGATCTGCTAGTAGCATCAACAGCAGAACTATGACTGATTGAAGTAGATTTGTTAGAAGTGATGGTTGATCTGTCAGTAGCATCAATAGCAGAACCACGACTGCTGCTTGGGGTAGATGTTGTTGCAGTAGTAGCTGATCTGTCAGTAGCATCCACAGCAGAACTATGACTGATTGAAGTAGATTTCTTAAAAGTGATGGTTGAGCTGTTAGTAGCATCCATAGTAGAACCATTACTCTTGCTTGAAGTAGATTTCTTAGAAGTGGTAGTTGATCTGTCAGTAGCATCCATAGCAGAACTATGACTGATTGAAGTAGATTTGTTAGAAGTGATGGTTGATCTGTTAGTAGCATCCATAGTAGAACCATGAATGTTTGAAGTAGATTTTTTAGAAGTGATGGTTGATCTGTTAGTAGCATCCATAGTAGAACTATGACTGTTTGAGGCAGATTTCTTAGAAGTGATGGTTGATCTGTGAGTAGCATCAATAACAGAACCACGACTGTTTGAGGTAGATTTGTTAGAAGTGGCAGTTGATCTATCAGTAGCATCCATAGCAGAACTATGACTGATTGAGGCAGAGTTTTTAGAAGTGGAGGTTGATCTATCAGTAGCATCAATACCAGAACCATGACTGATTGAGGTAGATTTTTTAGAAGTGGTAGTTGATCTGCCAGTAGCATCAATACCAGAACCATTACTGTTGCTTGAGATAGATTTCTTCGAAGTAGCAGAAGGGGTAGAGGATGACTTAGGTTTACTGGAAGTACTACTTGAAACAGATGCTTTCAAAGGCATGACATTTTCAGGGAATTCACCTTCATAATTACCAGGAGGTGCGTACTCACAAACAACATAATCACGGTAATAGGTGCCACAATATTTTACAGCACAACCAACCTCCTTGGTGGATCTCCAAACAACCTGTGTAAAATGTCCAGTTGCCATGGAAAAGCCAGGATGGCTGTAATTATAATGAGCAATTTCACTATACCAGGCGTCCACAGCAGCGACTGCATTAGGAAATCCCAGGGCAAGGTTTTCACCGTATGGACCATGAGAGTGCACAAGTCTACCAGAAGAACAATCATAAACGGCAGCATACTTCTCAGCATATACAGCTAAAGTATTAGACCAGGTCAAATTACCAGTATCAACATGCAAAGCTCTCAACTTATTGTGTGCGAGAACAACAGCAGCCTGTTCTTCTGGAGTCAACGCATATTTAGTATAATCAGTAGATGTTGTTGCTGTGGTGGTTGATCTTTCAGTAGCATCAATAGCAGAACCACGACTGCTGCTTGGGGTAGATGTTGTTGCAGTAGTAGCTGATCTGTCAGTAGCATCAACAACAGAACTATGATTGTTGCTAGAGATAGATCTTTTAGAAGTGGAGGTTGATCTGTTAGTAGCATCCATAGTAGAACTATGACTCTTTGAAGTGGATTTCTTAGAAGTGATGATTGATCTGTCAGTAGCATTGATACTAGAACCATGACTGTTTGAGGCAGATTTGTTAGAAGTGGTGGTTGATCTGTTAGTAGTATTCATAGCAGAAGCATGATTTATTGAGGTAGATTTTTTAGAAGTGGATCTGTCAGTAGTATTCATAGTAGAACTATGATTGATTGAGGTAGATTTGTTAGAAGTGGATCTGTCAGTAGTATTCATAGTAGAACTATGACTGTTACTCGAGGTAGATTTTTTAGAAATGGTGGCTGATCTTTCAGTAGCATCAATAGCAGAACCACGACTGCTGCTTGGGGTAGATGTTGTTGCAGTAGTAGCTGATCTGTCAGTAGCATCAACAACAGAACTATGATTGTTGCTAGAGATAGATCTTTTAGAAGTGGTAGTTGATCTGTTAGTAGCATCCATAGTAGAACTATGACTGTTTGAGGTAGATTTGTTAGAAGTGGCACTTGATCTGTGAGTAGCATCAATAGCAGAACCATGACTGATTGAAGTAGACTTGTTAGAAATGATGGTTGATCTGTCAGTAGCATCCATAGCAGAACCATGACTGATTGAAGTAGACTTGTTAGAAATGATGGTTGATCTGTCAGTAGCATCCATAGCAGAACCATGACTGATTGAAGTAGACTTGTTAGAAATGATGGTTGATCTGTCAGTAGCATCCATAGCAGAACCATGACTGATTGAAGTAGATTTCTTAGAAATGATGGTTGATCTGTCAGTAGTATTCATAGTAGAACCATGACTGTTGCTAGAGGTAGAAGTGATGGTTGATCTGTGAGTAGTATTCATAGCAGAACCATGACTGATTGAAGTAGATTTTTTAGAAGTGATGGTTGATCTGTGAGTAGTATTCATAGCAGAACTATGACTGATTGAAGTAGATTTTTTAGAAGTGATGGTTGATCTGTGAGTAGTATTCATAGCAGAACTATGACTGATTGAAGTAGATTTTTTAGAAGTGATGGTTGATCTGTCAGTAGTATTCATAGTAGAACCATGACTGTTGCTAGAGGTAGAAGTGATGGTTGATCTGTGAGTAGTATTCATAGTAGAACCATGACTGTTGCTAGAGGTAGAAGTGATGGTTGATCTGTCAGTAGTATTCATAGCAGAACTATGACTGATTGAAGTAGATTTTTTAGAAGTGATGGTTGATCTGTGAGTAGTATTCATAGCAGAACTATGACTGATTGAAGTAGATTTTTTAGAAGTGATGGTTGATCTGTCAGTAGCATCCATAGCAGAACCATGACTGATTGAAGTAGACTTGTTAGAAGTGATGGTTGATCTGTGAGTAGTATTCATAGCAGAACTATGACTGATTGAAGTAGATTTTTTAGAAGTGATGGTTGATCTGTCAGTAGCATCCATAGCAGAACCATGACTGATTGAAGTAGACTTGTTAGAAATGATGGTTGATCTGTCAGTAGTATTCATAGTAGAACCATGACTGATTGAAGTAGATTTTTTAGAAGTGATGGTTGATCTGTGAGTAGTATTCATAGCAGAACTATGACTGATTGAAGTAGATTTTTTAGAAGTGATGGTTGATCTGTCAGTAGCATCCATAGTAGAACCATGACTGTTGCTAGAGGTAGAAGTGATGGTTGATCTGTCAGTAGTATTCATAGCAGAACTATGACTGATTGAAGTAGATTTTTTAGAAGTGATGGTTGATCTGTCAGTAGCATCCATAGCAGAACCATGACTGATTGAAGTAGACTTGTTAGAAGTGATGGTTGATCTGTGAGTAGTATTCATAGCAGAACTATGACTGATTGAAGTAGATTTTTTAGAAGTGATGGTTGATCTGTCAGTAGCATCCATAGCAGAACCATGACTGATTGAAGTAGACTTGTTAGAAATGATGGTTGATCTGTCAGTAGTATTCATAGTAGAACCATGACTGATTGAAGTAGATTTTTTAGAAGTGATGGTTGATCTGTGAGTAGTATTCATAGCAGAACTATGACTGATTGAAGTAGATTTTTTAGAAGTGATGGTTGATCTGTCAGTAGCATCCATAGTAGAACCATGACTGTTGCTAGAGGTAGAAGTGATGGTTGATCTGTCAGTAGTATTCATAGCAGAACTATGACTGATTGAAGTAGATTTTTTAGAAGTGATGGTTGATCTGTCAGTAGCATCCATAGCAGAACCATGACTGATTGAAGTAGACTTGTTAGAAGTGATGGTTGATCTGTGAGTAGTATTCATAGCAGAACTATGACTGATTGAAGTAGATTTTTTAGAAGTGATGGTTGATCTGTCAGTAGCATCCATAGCAGAACCATGACTGATTGAAGTAGACTTGTTAGAAATGATGGTTGATCTGTCAGTAGTATTCATAGTAGAACCATGACTGATTGAAGTAGATTTTTTAGAAGTGATGGTTGATCTGTGAGTAGTATTCATAGCAGAACTATGACTGATTGAAGTAGATTTTTTAGAAGTGATGGTTGATCTGTCAGTAGCATCCATAGTAGAACCATGACTGTTGCTAGAGGTAGAAGTGATGGTTGATCTGTCAGTAGTATTCATAGCAGAACTATGACTGATTGAAGTAGATTTTTTAGAAGTGATGGTTGATCTGTCAGTAGTATTCATACCAGAACTATGACTGATTGAAGTAGATTTTTTAGAAGTGATGGTTGATCTGTCAGTAGCATCCATAGCAGAACCATGACTGATTGAAGTAGACTTGTTAGAAGTGATGGTTGATCTGTCAGTAGCATCAATAGCAGAATTATGACTGATTGAGGTAGATTTGTTAGAAGTGGTGGTTGATCTGTCAGTGGTATCTATAGCAGAACTATGACTGTTACTTGAAGTAGATTTGTTAGAAGTGGTGGTTGATCTGTCAGTGGTATTCATAGTAGAACCATTACTGTTTGAGGTGGATGTTGTTGCAGTGGTAGTTAAACTGTCAGTGGCACTTAAATAAGTAAACTGGGCTGTTGATGGAAAGAAGTCTGACCACTCTCCAGGAGGTATTGTGTAAACAGGGTTAGGATTTGATGTCACAGATAAGGTAACTGCGGGTTGAGTCCTAGGTGGTCCTTCTAGAGATAGGATTGCCCAGGGAAGTGTAGCGGGATCACGATTAACACCTTTATAAGCTGGTTTCAGAGGCATGACATTTTCATGGTATTCACCAAGTATATTACCAGCAGGCAAGTACTGACACACAAGAACATACATATAGGGAGCATACTCTAGTGTAGCACAACCAATCTCCGTGGTACCTTTCCAGACAAGTTGTGTAAAATGTCCAGCCTCATCGCTATCGACCGAGTAAGGATCGTTGTAATTATACAAACCAATTTCATCAAACCAGGCGGTTACACCGGCGACTGGAGGACCATTTCCCGCGTATTCGTTTGAGCCAACAACGTAGCCCCAATATGGAACGTCTGGATGAGACCTCCAACGACCACTGCAAACCCACCACGCTGCTCGTTGGGCTAACTCATCATTCCAGGTCACATTAGGAGTATCGACAAACATAGATCTGTACAAATTATGTTCGAGAAGAACAGCAGCCTGTTGTTCTGGGGACATCAAACACTTAGCATCCCTAGATGCATTATACGGATCATTAAAAGGTATTCCGTCCACTGTTACAATAGGACCCGGAGCTCCAGAATGTGGATTAACATAAGGTAAAGGACTGAACGAACTAACATAAATAGTAGTATAACCTATTTGCGCCTTCGACACAGCAGAAAAAGCAGCTAAAAGCAGTGCCGCGCACAATGATAAGGCACTTGAGACCATTATATTATTTTCAAATATTTGGAATTATTGACTTTTCAGTAAAATATATAGCTTGGTGCGTAGACTTTATGGCGTTAGTTTTTTTTAGTTATTTGAGGTGATATACTTAGTTCTGTTATACTGGTAGCATCTGGGAGTATAACGAGATGATGCTCATGCCTGCAAGAAGAGAAGCAAGAAACGAAAGAATATTCAGACATAATCCATAGTAGTTTTATATAAAAATGTGCTCATGACTTACAATAAAAATGATTGTCTAATAGGTTCTGATTTTTTGACTGAACAAGAATAAAATACAAATAAAGTTTTACCATAAATCTTCAATAATAAAAGTGTGTAAAGGAGTAGAAACAAAGAATGAAGAAAAAGATTTGTAATCTTCAACAATTGGACTAAAAATCCAAGTAAAGCATAAAAACACAGCGTAGTCAATTATTCTGTTATGTCTAATAGGAAAAAATCAGTGTGTGGTGATTTCTTTAAACGAAAAAGGAAACAGAAAATATTGAGTTCTCAAAAACATTTCCAAATAGAGAATTAAAAATATTGTTTATTGTTTGGGCATTTTCACGTTGCAGAACAATAGAATCATTTTTGTCTAGATATTTTACTTTTGAAGAACATAAAAGGGAAAATTTACAAGTTTAAGAATGGACAAATAATTTTTTTCCTTTTTGCTATTGTGTTGGAAACAATCGTCTTTGTATTTGATGCAACGACAAAAAGAATAAAAGTGAAGAAAAAAAATACACAAGTGGGAAAAGAGACAATACAGACAATTCTAACCACACTATAGATATACCTGTCTCTTTGTGTTCTATTTTTGAATTTTTGCTCCTGAATTATTTTAGAGAATCCCCACTCTTACAGGATCATCGCCCCTGATTAATTAGTTATTTGGCATTTATATCTCTTTTTTGTATATATCACAATATTCTATAGTAAATCGATCTATAGAATGTCCAAAATTTATTACTTCATTCACAATAGGATATTAAAATTTTTGGTAGTGACCGTGGGATCAAATAGGAATGTATAATTTAAAAAAAGGGGTAAAGAATTTTTATTGCATTGTTACTGTTTATACATAAGTTATATAAAGTTATATACTATAAGAACCATCAACAATTTTTTTTCTTTTTTTAGTTCGTATTGCAAGAATCAGCACCTTATATGACGTTAGCATGTAGTAATATTTTTTATAATATTCAACAAATGTAGTAAAATTGTTCTTTTGTTAACCAAGAATTTATTATTTAAAGTTATTACTGTTCTATTAGAGCATCTATTATGATAGAGATCTAAAATATGATTATTCTCCTGGCAGATTTGGGTCTCAATTAGACTTTTTACTGTGATATTCCTATTTCCGATTTTTTCTCTTTTTTCCGATCTAGTATAAGAACAATATAATTTGTAAAATTCAATATTCTCCATTTGAGTGGAGTATTTTTTTCTCCTTTTCGGATACACAATATGTAAGACATGCAAGAGTACTATTGAACTAGAAAAAATGACGTATACCTTGTGGAATCCTTAAAATCTTTTACAATGTCGTTTAATGATAGCTATTTGGTTTAATTTTAAGACAAACAAGAAAAAAAGATGATTATTATTATATTCGACCTATTGTTATGATGTTGTTTATTTATACTAGGTCAAAGGGTGATAAAAAGTTTGTATCTTTTTAAAGTAGCAAGACTTGATAACAGAGCATTTCTTTTTGTTTTTTGTTTGCCAATTGGTGGTTGAATGAAATGACTATAATAGATAGTATACAATGAACTATTTTTAAGCATGTTTTTTATTTTTAGATTATGGGATTTATTGTTGTCCAAAGCATCTTCTTGTACTAGTATTTAGGAATATTTCTGTTAGTAACTGAAATGAGGTATTTTTATTCCTAAGTTTCGTAATATGTCTAAAAATGACAATTTAAAAACAACCCTAAAGTTCTATGGCTTTTGTAAAGAATTGACTTACAATTTAAAAAATAAAACCTAACACAAGTCCTTGGGACAAAAAATAACAACAATCACTCTAGGACGGTTGCTAACTAAAAAAAGAAATAAACTTTGTTGGTCATTTTGCTCGTGGAATTAAACAAAGTACATTCCAACAAATAAATGCTATAGATTAGATAAATACTGAAGAATAACCTTCTTAAAGAAGATAATAACTTGTTTTTTCTACTTACTTACTATATTCATATTAAAACAGGAAAATATAATTAATTCATCTTGATATGGGTTCAAGCAGAAAATTAGTTTCTTTGTTGAGTTGCAAAACTATATTCAATCCCTCGTTTGATAGAAGAAGAGTTGAACAATCAAACTTGTTGTAGTTTTTCATTCTAAAAAAGTTAAACAATCAGACAAAAATTTGTCCAAATGTAGACAAAATTTAACCGGTTAGAAATTGGAATTAAGTATTTTTACTTTTGTCAAAAATTTTCTTTGCTTTTGTTATTACAGAATAATTGAAAAGTGAAATGAGGTTTCTGTGGTAATTGGTCTGAATGTGTGTTTACATGACAAGAGGATGTTTTTCTGTTTTACTGGAACGTACAAACAAAAAAATCTTTCATGAAAAAAAGGAAAAATTTGAGTTAGCTAAATATAAACAATAATAGATAAGAAAAATTTTCAAAGAAATTTCAATTTTTTCTAATACTTCCAATTTTTTTATTTTAATATAGCACCACCAATTTGAATTCACATTACAAGTGTAGATGTTACTTTTCTGGAAATATAAAAATTCTTCATTCTGTTTTTCAGAAAATTACAATAATGCCAAGTTGTGTTTTGGTTACTGAAAATTCGTCATGCAGATAGTGTTGATTAGTAAGAATTGCTACTGCATCTTCATAATATTTGGATAGAACCAATACATGTATTAAACAAGGTTGTGTTTCCTCTGGATGAATAATATTAGTATACATGTGTTTAGCGTTGGTGATCATATTATATGTCATTGTGATGTCAATATGTAGAGTAATTTCCCCTCGATCTCTTATTTTGGAATTAATAATTATATAAATGTAAAAGAAGCATACAATATAACGTAATTTATCCAGGTTGCAAAATTAATAAGTAAAGTCGTCTACTTATATGTGTTTACCTTTTAGCAATTTTTCATAATATATTAATTTATTTTGATTCTGTTTGATCTTGTCTCTGTAATATTGATTGTGCAAAACAAACATTTTTCTTCTTTGATATAATTACATGTTTCTCAAACCAGTAATATATCATTCCAGCAGAAATATCTATAAAAGATATTTTTGTTGTAGTCCAAATAGAGTTTAAAGTAAAAGTTAATGAGGATTCGCGAAATTTATATGATAAAAAACATCAGTATAGCGATTTCATAATGTTCTATTCGAGTTCAAACCAGTTAATACCAGAGTACTATCATATAAAAAACAGTATTTAGTATATTAGTAAGAAATATTTTTTATGACTAAAGATGAGACACTGGTTGTTTGGAGTTGTAGCATATTGTTTACTGTATGACATCGCGTTTTATTTCTTGGAAAGTCGTGGTGTTTGTATTTAATACAGTCATGACTTAACTTATTAGTAAATTGGATCTCTGGTTTATTAAAAACATATTAAAGTAATGTATATAATTATATAATATGTTATAAACAAATATAAAATGATCTCTCTTCTTTTGATTCTTTTCTTAAAATTTTTTTTTCTTAAAATTTTTCTTCTTGAAAAATATTTTTCTCTTTTAATTACTATTATTAACGACATAATAAAACAGTCTTTAATAAGAAAATCTAATAGGCATACTGTTTATATTCTAACATATACTATATACAAACAAAAAAGGACAACATATATGAATTATGAATCTAATAAGTTCACTAATTAAAGACATAGGTGTTCTGTAAAAATAAGTTGGTTTCTTCTTTTTGGTCCTATTTTTTATTATAAACAGGTTCAACACCATTACATTCAATAATGATAATCACAATTGTTATGGAATTTCTAGGTAGTTCTAGAAAATAAATTATGGTTTTTGTGACTTTGTAAACTACTGAACTTAAAACCATTGAAGTGTCACCTTAAGCAGTTTCAGTTTTTTTTACAAAAAATTGTAGATTTCCTGTATGTTAGATATGACACAAAAATTTCTGAATCCTTAAAGATTCTTAATGAAGTTGGAGTACCCACAGCTATATTAATCTAGACTACTACAGTTACAGACAACAACAAATCTTTACCAGCCAATGTTATTGTTGTTGTTGTTACTCCGTCTTAATCTATCATCTACACCGTGGCTATAGTTAAAATATCCACTAACAATGAAAACCAACCAACATCTAGCAACAATATATCATATATTACTACTGTTTTGGGTTAACAAAGGGCAATGTTCAAACTACTTTAGTAACCAATAGTATCCAATTTAACAAACTAGAAACAGGAATAATAACAACAATACCGGCTATATTCTGTGATGTGTATATTACTTCTTGTAGATCTAATAACAACCGCAAATGATGCTTTGCAACAGCTAGGTGTTGGTTAGTTCTCATTGTTAGTGAACTTTCCACTAATAGTGAATGGTGTTGGTGCTAGAGAGAGATGGAGTGACAACAATAACAACAATATCTACTGAAAAAGATTCATTTTCGTATTAGTGTGGAAGCATAAATTGATGTAATTGTGGTTAAAGTAGAGATATTACCAGTGGTGGTGGTATGCAAGGCAGATGGAACTGAAGTAATCAGTACAATAATTTCAGTATTCTGATAATAAAGAGCTGTCGCTATTGACAAGCTTAATAGTATAGAGAATAGGCTAATGTTGTAAAAGTAGTTTAGCTAGAACATAATGAAAGTACAGCTACTTGATAAAAATTTTTTTCAATAGTATCTAAGTACTGGTTATCTGTATGATAATATATCCCCAAGGAACTGAGAATAGATATGATAGGATTTTTAACTGTAACTAAATTCGGCATAGCTTTTGAATTAATTAGATAAACACTCTTCTTACCAGTGACTTTACCTATCTATGAGAAAATTATTGAAGATAATACCTTTGAATTTAATCCAGTAGATATGCCGTAGAATCTATTGGTTATTGATGACACCATTATTCGTTATAGTACCAAGCTATAGGAACCTATTCATGGTACTGCCTTTATCAACTGTTTCATTGGCAATAGTACCTGTGTTAATAAAAGAACCAGTTGGAACTATAGTAAATTTGATATCTGGGACGGTAACAGCAACACTTCTTTTGGTTACATGCAATCCCACTAAGGACCACACAATTGGTGTGTGCGTTTTAATAATATCAAACAGGTAATATTTCATATTATTTGACTTTAGATAAATTTATATTATTATTTTTTGTTAATTTCTATCTGTAGATATTTAGGTGAGAAAGAAATAAGAACAAGTATGATAAAAAAAGAGATTTACAAAATTTGTTAAAAATAAATGAAACAAATTAATAAAGACCAGTTTATATACTGTGGAAATTTAGAGACGGATATTCAGTTATATCTCATGTATTTTGCCAATACACAGGAAAAAAAATCCATGATACTCTAACATGGAACTAGAGTGACAATAAGATCTAGGTTCTTTTTTCCATTTGTACAGTTGGCTATATATTATATTTTAACAATTCCAAACTGGTGTGGTATAGAATAGTTGTGCCTTCTATTGTTTTTTCTTATACGATTGTCGAGCTCTTTGAGTTAATATTTTCGAAAATTCTCATTTATTAGATGAAAATAAAGTAGGGTTTAAGAAAAGATATGGTGCTTTTACCCTAAAAATAGATACTTTTAGTGCCTGACATTGTTTTTAAGAAAACCAAAATGAAAGTGTAGGCGTGTTTCTTATAGATTTAATTCGATTACTAGTTACAATGGAAGCTGATAACTATTACGTATATATTATCTCCCCTTGTATTTTGTTTAAAAATAAATAAAAATTTATATATATTTTATGCCTTATTGTATGAGTATTTACCATGAAGTAGTTGGATATTCTTTGTTGTTCATAAAAAAGAATACTCAATATTTATGTATCTAAAGGCAAGGCATTCTTTGTACAATATTTTTATTTTATTTATGTTGTTCTGTAATACTGTTCAAGCACTAGGTTGAAAGTAGATATAGGAAGAGTTTTACGTTAATTTTTTCACATTTTTAACTACAAAATAGTTAGAATTGGGTAGGTGCATACTTTATTTCAATATGTACAGGTAATAATTTTGAAAAAGAATATATATTCAAGTAAGAACTATAAAATGAATAAACCAAATTGACTATAAAAAAACAGCCAAATATTCACAAATTACAACTTTTATTTAAGAATTTGGAGTAATTGTCTATTCATTAATTGATAAGTTATGTAAGTGTTCTTAAGATATTTCATTTATGTGCAATTATTTGTGTAGGAACTAAGTTATTCATTATTATTAGGTCTTCAAAATCTTGTCTTGTTTTTTAATACGCTGTAAGAAGGGTGATTTTTTTGTTTCAAAAATAAAACAGCATAGAGTGAAACTTTTTGTACCATCTTCATATTCAACACAAAAATTTGGAATAATAGACCATATCTTTGCATATATTGTATACAATATAAAGAAAATTAATTGTTAACTCTTTTTCCTCAACAAAAATGTTAAGAAACAGTGGGGACTCAAATAATCGTATACTCAATATGGCATGTTCTTTAAAATTCTTTTTGCTTAGATAATAAACTTGATAATAACTCCTTAGACTTACATTTTTTCTGAACAATTAATTCCATAATCCTATATTTACTAAATAATATTGTGGGCAAAAATATTGTTTTAATCTTCTGAGTTTTTTCATTAGTTGTCCTTAAAAAAATAAATATAGTCAGAAGTAACCAAAAAATATCCAGCTTAAGCATTTTGTAGATTTATTGCTGAAATGATGTATTAGTGGCATGAGAAACATGTAAATATATCAAAGAGGAAAAATGTTTGTTTTGCACAATCAATATTAGGGAGATAAGACCACACAGAATGAAAATAAATCAACATATTATGAAAAACTTCTAAAAGGTAAACACATATAAGTAGATGACTTTAGTTATTAATTTTCCAACCTGGATAAATTACGTTATATTGTATGCTTCTTTTATATTTATATATCATAGAAAGTAGTAGTGTTTGTATTTGATACAGTCATGACCTAACGTATTAGTAAATTGGATCTCTGGTTTATTAAAGACCTATAAAAATAATGTATATAATTACATAATATGTTATAAACAAATATAAAATGGTCTCTCTTTTGATTCTTTTCTTAAAATTTTTTTTTTCTTAAAATTTTTCTTCTTGAAAAATATTTTTCTCTTTTGATTATTATTAACAATATAATAAAACAGTCTTTAATAAGGAAACCTAATAGACGTACTATCTGTATTCTAACAATATAACTATTAATCCCCAAATAAAAGATCGAGGGAAAATAACTCTACATGTTAACATAATAATAACATATAATATGATCACCGACGTTAAAGACATGTGTACTAATATTATTCATCCAGAGGACTCTCAGTAATCGACGGCTTCTTAAATAAGTTTTCAAGTTATTTGCCACCAACATTAGTCCAACGATTGCTCGTTCGAATACATTCACAGCCTGTACCTAGTCTTTTAACTGTTCCAAGTCCTTTGCCTTAAGATTCAACGTTACCTGCAGACTATGTATTTTAGGAGTTCAATTAGTACTTCTTAGTAAGATGTGGTGTGAGTATCATATGTGTAAAAGAGGGAGAATGGTGGATAAATGAAACAGTATAATAACTTAATAAAGTATTGGAAAGAGAAATTAAAAGAATGAACAAAACTAGAAATATGGGAAATATGATAAGCCTTAAGAAAGAAGTATCTAGGGATTTTCAAGGGTGACTGTATTAATAATAAAGATAAGGTATTAGTGAAAGTTTGAATGGTAGAAGAAGTAAAGTAAGAGCAGGTAATGACCAGAGTAATTCTAAGAAGAAAAAGGAATGTGGTAATTGTTGGTATCGGGAGTAAATTACCGATATGTTATTTTTAACAATATGAGAAATTAAGGCAACACCTCTTAATTTTTATTATTGAGTTGTAATTATAGATATCTTTGATAATGTAAATTTATAGTAGTACATAAACACAAATTTATAAAAACATGTAGAAAAGAGGAATCTAAGGCAAAAAAAGTTACACTGCATATTGATATATCTTGTATGATCATTGTGTAAAACAAAAGGACATGCACAATAATAAGATATATTTATAGTACCAATAACATTCAATAAATAGCTGATAACCTATAATATCGTTAATGTCTTATTGCTATTTTCTATTATTTTGTTCTATTAGCTTGTAATAAATAAGATCAAAGTGTTTGATACTGATACTTGACATCACCAGACATATTGATATAACAATAGTTCCATGATAAAAAATTTTTCATCACCTAAATTCAATACAAAAAATCCAGTTTTTTTAAACTCTAGTTTAGTTGTTCCAATATACAATTGTGCCGTGCTAATTGGTTGTAAGTGCATGTTAATAGTAAAAAATAGTACGATATTATTATACCTCAATTAAAAGATGCTTTTGTATTCAATAATCATATGAACCGGTTTTAGGGAACGATCAAAATCTTTAATAAAAAGAACAATACATATGGCATCAAATAAACCGTGCATAACTTTTGTCTACCTCTGGATGATATCATTCACGGAACATTGAAAAATTTTTTTAAAACAAAAACAAAAAAAATCCCCAAAAAAAGCAACATCTACTCTTTTAAAAACGACTTTTTTACTATAAATTTTCAGATCATAATATGATCAGTTCTTTTGTTTTTCCAAGTTTGTTGGGGTGGGGGATATACTAGAAAGGAAATTTAAAACAGACAAATAAGAAAAAGAAAGTCAAAAACAAAAGATTTGAAACTTCTTGTTTTATTTTCCAAATTTTTTTCTTGAAAGACATATTTTTATGGATGTTCAAAAATTTTTGAAGGTTACAATTTTAAAATAGTAATCTTGCTTTTATTATTTTATTAAAAATACATACACTGTAGGAAAATAATTCTCAATAGGTCAAAAAATCTCACTATTCAATCTCACATCTTATGTTTTTCTACAAATAACATTGTTCCATCTAATATTCCAAAAATAATCTATTCTTCTAAAGTTATTTGCCGATATTATGTATATGCAACACGTAAGAGAGATCTATCAATTTTTTTGGGCAACACTTACTGGTACTATTTTCTTTCATTGTTACCATCGTTTTTATTCTTTTATTATTTGTTGTCTTATTTTATTCTATTATACTATTATTTGTTGCGCTGCTCCTTGGTAAGTCTTTGGAAAACTATTGAAGATAAAAGCACTTTTTTGAAACTCTATTTTTGCCTTTACCCCTTTTCCTTTCCTTTCTTTCTTTTGTATGCCTTAACGGGAAAAGAAATTTTTAATTCTCTCACTGTATTTACCGAAAATACTGTTTTATTTCTATTATTTCCAGAGTAGAAAAAAAAATTCCAGAAAAAGCTAACTTTGAAAGTGTTTTTTTACAGTTCCTTCAGAACTGTTGGACAAATCTTATACAAATCTGGATATTCTTGTGCGACAATAGGACATGCATTGCGTATTTGTCCTTTTTTCCATTGGTTTTTTTAGCAAAGAGTTGATGTAAGTTCTCTTATCTTATTATAAAGCATTTTTTACCAATAAACATTTTTAATGACCAAGAATCTTAAAAATCAAGTGCTTTTCCCTGAATTCGTTTATTATACTAAGCGCTTTTGTTTCTTTTTTTATTTTTATTTTCATCTCGACAAAGACAAACGTCCTTGATCTCAGGGGTTTTAACTGTTATCAACGGTTACCATAGTTTTTTGTAAAAATATTTGTCTTTTATTGCTTATTATAACCAAGAGAACAATACTTTTATTTCAATCTACAATTTGTTTTGTTATAAATGTTTTGATGTTTTTTTTCTAAATGTCTTGATATTTTTGTTATAAATGTCTTGACTTTTTTTTTGTTAAATTGTTCATATCCCTAAAGATATAAAAATAAATACTATATGATTTGGTCATCTCTTCTTTTCGTGAACTATTCCCCTTTCCTTCCTCTTTGCTTCCTGCTTATTATGGATAAAACACCACAGCTCCAAGAGCATTAAACACAGGTAAAATTAAAAGTTTGATCAAGTAATAAGTCTCTTAAAGTATCTTTGCTCAACCCAGGGAAAAA